>NC_045426.1:546335317-546645317 GCF_902635505.1 Sarcophilus harrisii | reverse complement strand
GAAAGGGGTCTATTGATGCACACCCAAAAAATTAAGAATTCCTGATTTATTCCAGTCTCCTCATTCTGGAGGAAACTAAGGTCCAGAGAATCAAGTCAAGTCAACAAGCATTTATTAAGTGACTTATAGGTGTTGAGCACTTTGGTAAGTATTGGGGATTTAAAAAAAAAAAAAAAAAAAAAGGCAAAACCAGAATCTGCCTGTAAGAAGTTCACGTTCTTATGGGGCAGTCAATATGTGACCACCAGTGTATAACTGAAATATACAGAGGGTAAATTGGAGGTAATCTCGGAAGAAAGGCATTGAGGGGGACTGGGAAAAGCCTATTTTGGAAACCTGGAGTTGAGCTAAGGCTTGAAGGAAGCCAGGATGTGGAGATGAGAAAGAATAGAACTTTAGGAATGGGAGACAACCAATGAAAAGGCACTGAATCAGGAGATGGTTGTAAAGTGTAAGAAGACTAGATTGTGAAGTACTTTGGAAGCCAAACAGAAGATTTTATATTTGATTCTGGAGAAAAGAGGGAACTATTGGAGTTTATAGAGTCAGGGAGTGCCATGATCAGACCTTAGCTTTAAGAATGTCACAAAAATGGACACAAAAGAGGGCAAATGAATAAAGGAGATCAACTAGAAGGTTATTGAATTTGTCTAGGCAGGATGATAGCTTATACCAGAGTGGCAGTTATATAGGAGAAAGAAGAGAACATATAGGGGAAAAAATGTGGCTTAAATTGATAAAGGGACTTAGCCAAGTTCATACAGGCAACTACAGATGGAGCCAGGGTCAGAATCCTTGTAATACAAAATCTAAAATGTATGCTGAAAAAAATAAATAAAAAATGAATGAGAGTAATAGGAATGCTAGCTTGTATTCTTATTCTGTTCCCATGCCCTGAGTGTCTCCTTTAAAATTCTTGATCAAAAGAAACTTGAGATATACTTTATGCTTAGGAAGCATTAAGCTGAACATTTCCAGCTACAGGCTTAGCATTCCTCTTATGGGCAGACTAAATGACAAAATCCATTAGAAGTCACTTTACATACACCTCATGGACAGGCAGGAGGGGACAGTGGACAAGCCAGAATCTGAGCTCAAATCCCAATTTTTCTACTTGTCTTCTGTCTACCATTATACAAGTCAATTTGTCTCAGTTTCTGAATCTGTAAAATGAGACGGTTGGACAGACTGACCTTGGAAGTCCCTTCCAGCTTAAATTTATGACCTAGTAATTTATGATCCAGACCATTCCTCACACTCTCAAAATGGAGAAAGGAGTCTTCCCAATATCCTGTGCACAATCACACACAAGGCCAAATTATATTTTCAATTGGGCTGCTCCCAAGTCTACTCCTTAATGTTCCTCTATTTGTAACATAGCAGAAAAACACGTCCTGGCTTGTATCTCTAAGGCTACAAAGTATAGCCAGAGGGCTAAGTAGCAGCTGGACATTTCAGGTCAGCAGGAGGCCAGAGCAGCAACAGAACACGAAAGACAAGTGACTTCTCGGTGAGATGGATGGGATTAGGAACAACTATCGTCATCCATTTGAATGTGTGTGTGTGCACATGTGTGTATGAAAAGGGATGGGTCCGGGGAGACACCATATTAACATGCTGCATTCCCATTATGTAAATATGTAAAGAATCTTGCAAAGCCTTAAAGTGATACCTAAATGTAAGCCATCATCATTATCATAATTTACTTGTCATACAAGGAGATGGGAAATGGGGAACAGCCCCAGAAAATAAGACAACTATTGGTGGTCCTGGGGTTAGGAAAATTTGGGTTTAAAATCTGCTAACTAAATTGTACACTATTTCAAAGTCCGATTCTTTTTGTGCAGCAAAATAACTGTATGGATATATATATATACATATATTGTATTTAATTTATACTTTAACATATTTAACATGTATTGGTCAACCTGTCATCTGGGGGAAGGGGTGGGAGGAAGGAAGGGAAAAGTTAGGACAAAAGGTTTTGCAATTGTCAATGCTGAAAAATTACCCATGCAAATATCTTGTAAATAAAAAGCTATAATAAAAAAAATAAATAAAAATCTGCACCAAAAATAAAATTAAATCTGCTAGCTAGTGTGACCGATAACAAATCCTTTAAAAGTCCCTAAAAATGTCCATTTGCTTCTCTGCAGAGTAGAGTTAACTGTATTTACCTTTAAGGAAAGATGATTCAAGTAACCAGGTGGCAGAATGGATGAAGCACTGGGCCTGGAGTCAGGAAGATCTGAATTCAAATTTAGCCTGAGTCAGACTAGCTATGCAACTGTGGACAAATCACTTGATCTTTATTTGCCTCATTTTTCTCACCTGTAAAATGAGGATTATAACAGCACTTACCTCCCAAGGTTATCGTGAAGATCAAATGAGATAACTGTAAAGTCCTTAGCACAGTGTCTGGCACAGAGTAAGTGCTTTGTAAATGTTAGCTATTCCGTCAATCTTGAAGCTCTAAAGAAATATTGGCTATTGTCATTTTAAGACAGAGAGGGCATGAGAATAGTCCCTTAATCTCTGCCCTGGTAAGAAACATGCTGAACATGCACTGAACTGTTGTTCTCTTCCCACCTTCCCAGTTGCTCATTTTCTAATTCCATCAGATGGTACTAGCCCACTAGCCACGATGCAACACTTATCAGCGTCCAGCACATAGTAGGCACTTAATGAATGCTTACTGAGTGACTGACATCTCAAAGTTAAAGCTGCCATCTGATTCTTGGGCATTCGTGAATGCCTTCTCTTCACTGTGCCTCCCCTCCTACTAAATCCATTCACAGGACACAGGGGTACTTTCATTAATAGATCCTGTAGGAACAAAACTTCTTTTAATACAATAAGAGAAAGAGAGCAGATGGGGAAGTTCTTTAAACGGAACTGAAGACTACTCCAGTATCAGAAGAGAAGGCAATTTTTCTCTTTTGAATAAAATGTGGGGAGGCAGTGTGTTCAGTGTGTTTCTGTACTTCAGAAAGTCCCTTGAATCCTCCCTAAACTGTAAGAAAAAAAAAAAAAATTTTGGTTGAACTAGATGAACTTTAGTAAACTTTATAACTTATCATTTGCCATTTTCTTATTCTTCCTTTCTTCCCCCATAGGGAAAAAAGTCTACTAAATCCCATCCAGGACCAGATTATATTTTCAAATAGGTGACTTCTAAGTAACAAGGTACAGAGGGGAATACTTGCCTATTTCATGCTCCTAGGAATATGGATATAATGGGAAGATTTCATTTTTCTTACCTGGAAGGTAGAAAAGGAAGGCAGTCTATCCATTGCATCACCTAGCTTGTTCCATGGCCTAGAGCAGGGCTTTTTAAATGTATTTCCACTCTTAACACCAAGAAAATTTTATGAGACATCAAGTATACAGGTATATAAAACAGGTATACAAATCAAATATTTACTGATAACAAATCATAAAGAAATTTGTTTTAGAACAATTTTTTGGTATACATACGTTTTGACCATTTATAAAAGATGAAAGCAAGTTTGCATACTAATGAAATTGATATGCTTGTTTATTTTTATGTAAAGAAATAAATCTTGGCGGAATATTTGATCCTTTCACTGTTGCCAAATTTTTCCTGACCCGCATGTAGAGTTAAGAAGCCCATATCAGCTAGTGACCTACAGTTTAAGAAATTTTGTTCTAGAGGTTGGAGATTACTCCTAGTACAAAAGAATTGAGAAAAGGCAGCCAGACATAATCATCAGTTCCTTTATTCCTTTGGATTCTCAGAAGGCTTATGTTATGGGAAATCAAGACTCTCTTGATATGATTTCAGTAGTTGGTTTCAATGCCCAAACAGTCAAAATGAGGTCCTAATAGACAGGAATAGCTATTTGGACTGATGATCTTCTCTTGAGGACCTTCCCCAGAAGGGAAGGAAAAACAAAAATACCAGTACATAGCTTCATATCTATGCAGAGAGTAAGTTCTCCAGGGTAGATTTTTTTTTTTTTAATTGTGATAATCTACAGTTTTGCTGCATTCTTTCCCCTGAGGAGAAACTAGTAGTACTTTTTATTTGTCCCAGGGTTTGCTGGTACTCCTAGCTAGAATTTTTCAATCCACAAGCATTTATTAATAGTCTACTACTTGCCAGGAACCGTGCTAGAAACTGGGGAATAAAAAGACAATAAGAAAAATTCCCTTCCCTCAAGGATTTAAGCAAAGGTGAATAATCCCAAATAAAACCTTCCTTCATATAATCCAAAGGAGTTACTCCTTAGCTTTTTGACAGAAAATAAATGCGCAAATCAAGTTGGTTAACTGTGGGTGGAGGGAGGATCAGCCCAAATCAACTCCAAATCTCTTTCAAGTGATTCTGACTGGCACCTAAACCATTTCCCTAGAGTAGATTATGCCTCAGACTATGTTATCTGGTTTGAAAGGAGCTAAAAGTCCTTTCCCACAGGAGGGAGGAATCACTGGCATTCTTGGTGAAGGAAACCGCCACACACCCAAATCAGAAATCCTTCCAGTTTCATCGGTCCTTTGAGTTTGTAAAGGCTTGTCTTCCCTCTCTCCTGCCTCCCTCGTGAAATGAATCATGACTAATAACAGCCACAGGGTGAGAAATTACAGTCATGCCTTATTACTAAAGAGGAGTTCTCACAGTGGCTGATGATGACAAAGATGATGATGCCTTTCATCAATTTGGGGAGAAAAAGAAAAGAAACTAAAGAAAACAACCTCCCCCCAAATTTACATCAGCCGTCTCCAAAGAAGGGGTGGGGGTGACAAAAAACAAAAAAATCACAGGAAGCCCACTGAAGTGTCAGCCTACCAATTCCATTGTGTGTCACCATACCTGCTATTTATTAAAAGGTACATGATTCAGCTTTGGATCATTGGTGGGTCTCTTATTTATGGGGGAGAAAAAAGAATTCAAAAATTACTTTAAAGTTCAGTGTCTTAACCACAAAATGGATCCAAATTATCTTCCATTTTTAGTTGAAAACAGCACAGAAAGAAGTCGGAGAGAGTTAAATTTCTAAGCATTATTCCATTTCTTTCTGTTTTTCCTAAACAATGAACAAGATACAAAATTGTTGACATTTCAGAGTGGCTATCACTGGAATAAGGTTGGAGAGGTATTTGAGGGACAGAGTTGGGATTTTCCTTTCTTTTGTCTTCTTTCTTAAGCTGCCTTGGTTGCCATTTTTTCTTGGTAGCTTGGGCACTGTAATAACTCCAATCTCAATACACAGAAAAGAAATATAAACATACATAGCAAATTTGGAGTGACATAAGACAATAAAATATAAAAAGAAAATTGTCTGAACAACCCTAAGCCGCTAAGCTTTGAGTCCATTTTTTCTCCTTCCTAACCCCTTCCCCCTCCCCAACCACCTTGCCTTGAGTACTAATGTTTTTGTCATAACAAGTGCAAATGAGGCTCATTCATTCTACCAAGTCTGGTTTAGCTTGACCCTCCCACTAACCGTGAGCAGTGGATTGTTAAATCTAATAAGCATATGCACATTTGTACTAGGAACATTTGCATAGCTTTGGGGTATGATGCAGGGTGACCTGAAATGAAAATAAAATATTAAGTACTTAACATTTTACCATAAAGAGCTGTCTAATGTCAAATTGCCTGGGATTTGATGTTTTACAGTTTGATCTAGCTTCAATTATTTTCTAGTCCTGAACTTCTCCATCCTTACCCTTTAAATGGTACCTACTCATCAATAGACAATGGAGATAAATTGAGGCTTTTCCCCCTCAGTTCAAGAGTGTGTGTATATGTGTGTGTAGGTGTGTATGTGTGTATCTTCCCCTTCCATAAGTTTATAGCCAAATGGTAAAATACTACATATTTTTTTGAAAGGGAAAAATTCACTGAAATGCTTGTTATTTGTCCTTTGTTCCTGAAGACCATGACATCAGGAAAATAATGCCATGACATGCAAGTGAATTGGATTTAAGTGAGAGAGGACTGTGCAAAGTCACTTGTCTTACTTTCCCCTCCAGAGTTATCTGGATCTAGTGTTAGATATAGATTTGGATGACTGGAGATAGTCCTGTATGCAATGGAAGACCATGGATTTTCCCACAAATTTATAGCCAAAAAGCAATTTACTACTTTTTTTTAAGCAGGGAAAAATTCACTGAAATGCACATGGAAGCTGGAATAGAAAATTCTTAAAAATCTTTAACCCTAAGTCCGAAAAAAGGAAAACCCAAGGAGTATAGTAAGCTTTCCAGATTAATAAAGATAGGAGGAAAAGATTGCATGATTCAAAATACTGAAATTTCTAGTCTTGGGATTCATTTTTTTTTTTCTGTACAGATCAGAAAATTTTAGTTAACTGGCTCCCCAGCTTGCCTAAATGTTATTTCTTCTCTTAGAATGACAATGGGCATTATCCCAGCTTTCAAGTTCCTAACCCCAAACTCTTACTCCAACAAAGCTTAAATAATTATCTCTACTATGAGCCCCCCCCCCTTTTTAAGAAACAACTTTCCTTCGTTTTAGAGGTATTCTAAATATCTATAAAGAGAGCTATTTATATAGCCAAAAGGGAGATTCCTCTTCTCTGATCTATGGATAAGGCATTTTTTTTTGTCATCTTGTTTTTCTTGATCTATGTATATAAAAATGTTGGCTGTTGATAAGGAGAGAACACTCTCCAAGGGTTAAATGGGTTGTTGCAAAATTATTTCAGAGTTCTAGTTCACAAACTTACTGTTGCTCGTAGAAAATAAATCAATTTAATAAGTATTTACCAAGTACCTATTTACTAAGCCAGGTACCCATGCTAAATGCAAGAGATTTAAAAAAAAAAAAAAAAAAAGGCAAAAATAATTCCTTCCCTGAAAAAGCTCACATTCTATTTTTTTTTAATTGAAGCTTTTAATTTTCAAAACATATTCAAGGATAAATTTTCACCATCAACCCTTGTAAAACTTTGTGTTCCAATTTTCCCCTCCTTCCCTCCACTCCCTTCCCCAGATAGCAAGTAATCTATGTTAACATGGTAAAAAAAAATATGTAAATCCAATGTGGCATATGTATTTATTCAATTATCTTGCAGCAAAAGAAAACTCAGATAAAAAAAGAAAATAAAATTCAAGCAAACAACAACAAAAGATGTAAAAATGCTATGTTGTGATCTACATTCAGTTTCCACAGTCCTCTCTCTTGGGGCAGATGGCTCTCATCATTACAAGATCATTTTAACTGGGCCTGAATCATCTTATTTTTGAAAAGAGCCACATCCATCAGAATTGATCATTACACAATCTTGCTGTTGCCATGTACAAAGATCTCGTTCAACTCACTTCATTCAACATCAGTTCATGTTAGTCTCTCCAGATCCCTTGGAAATCACCCTGCTGGTCATTTCTTACAGAACAATAATATTCCATAATATTCATATACCACAATTTATTCAGCCATTCTCCAATTGATGGGCATCTATTCAATTTCTAATTTCTGGCCATTACAAAGAAGGCTGCCACAAACATTCGTGCACATACAGGTCCCTTTCCCTTCTTTATAATCTCTTTGGGATATAAGCCCAGTAGTAACACTGCTGGATCAAAGGGTATGCACAGTTTGATAACTTTTTGGGCATAGTTCCAAATTGCTCTCCAGAATGGTTGGATCCATTCACAATTCCACCAATGTGCCAGTTTTCTCACATCCCCTCCAACACTCATCATTTTTTTTTCCTGTTATCTTAGCCAATCTGAACAGGTATGTGGTGGTATCTCAGAGTTGTCTTCATTTGTATTTCTCTGATCAATAGTGATTTGGAACACTCTTTCACATGACTAGAAATGGTTTCAATTTCTTCATCTGAAAATTGTTCATATCCTTTGACCACTTATCATTTGGAGAATCGCTTGAATTCTTTTAAATTTGAGTCAATTCTCTATATATTTTAGAAATGAGGCTTTTATCAGAACCCTTGAATGGAAAAATGTTTTTCCAATTTATTGTTTTCCTTCTAATCTTGTTTGCACTAGTTTTGTTTAAACAAAAACTTTTTAACTTATTATAATCAAAATTATCTATTTAGTATTCAATATTGAACTGCAGTTCTTTGGTCACAAATTCCTTCCTTTTCCATAGATTTGAAAGATAAGCTATCCTATGTTCTTCTAATTTAAAAGCTCACATGCTAAATGGGAAGACAGCATGCAAATAATTATTTAAGTACAAGATATATGGAAGGTAAATGAGAAATAATGTTGGAGGAAACACACCAGTATTAAGGGAGACTTGGAAAGGTATTTTAAAGAAGGTAAGATTTGAGCTAAGTCTAGAAAGAAATTAGGAGGTGGAGGCAAGGAGAAGGAATAGTTTAGGCATCTGGAGACAATCAGTGAATAGGGCCCAAGTTTAGAGATGAAGAATTAAAGGAATCCAAAAGACAAAAGGTGACACAGTATATAAAGTGCTGGGTTTTAGAGTCAGGAAGATTCCTCTTCCTGAGTTCAAATTCAACCTCAGATGTTTACTAGTTGTGTGACCCTAAACAAGTCACTGACTTCTGTTTACCTCAAATTTTTTCATCTGTATAATGAGCTGGAAAAAGAAATGGAAAATTATTCCAATATGTTTGCCATTTAAACCCCAAAAGAGATCACGAAGAGATGGATTCAATAACAAAGCACCCAGCTTAACCAAAGATGTAACTTGCTCAAAGCCCTGTCTGTACATCTATGTCCACTTTAGATTTTTTTAGAGAATTTTCAGTCTGCAAAGAAAGGAAGGAAAGGGAACAGATGATTTTTAAGCTTCTACTATATGCCAGGTACTGTGCTAAGCATTTTATAAATGTTAGTGCATTTGAGCCTACTGATGCTAATGGTAGGTGTGAAGCATCATAAACAATATAAATGCTGTGTTAAAACATCACACTTTATCAAAAAGAACTAGGAAGGCATGGTCATGTACTACTAGAATATCTCTGAACCAACAGTCAGTAAACCTGGATTTTAATCTTAAAATTTGTTGACTGATTTGATTGATCACATTTGAAGTTCATAATAATGCTTTGAGGTTCATTTAACAGGTTTAATCATTCCTATTTTACAAAGAAAGAAACAGAAGCTCAGAGGGTTTGAATGATTTGCTTGAAGTCATATTTTTAAAAAATCAGCATTTGAACCCATACCTTTCTCAAGCTTAACCTTGTATCCACTATGCCATATTCCTTCTCAAAATGGAAATACTCTATGAAGTACCTATATCACAGATTTATTAATAAACAGAAGTTTTTTTTAATAAACTGTACTTATTATCATTATTATCTGGAATATATGACTATGATAATTATGTGTTTGGATTTAATTTCATCATTCTTTACGCAGCTACTATGGTATTATGCTCAATGATGGATTACAAATAGAATAAAATATAGTCCCTATCCACAGGAACAAGTTCACAAGCTACCCTTCAAAATTATACCATTAATGAGATACTAATTTCAAAGAAGAATTAGTATAACATAGACTTAATGATTAAAAAATACAACATTTATTAAGTGCCTGCTGCTTGCAAGAGGACTGAGTTAGGTTCCAGCATTATAAAACCAAACATCACATATATTTTACATCCTGTCTTCTCCATTAGATTGTATGCTCCTAAATGGCAAAGTTTTTGTCTTTCTCTTTATCCTCAGCCCTTAATGTATTGCCTGACACATAGTAGGTGCTTAACAAAAACTTACTGACTTTCTACTATTGGATGACAGAATAAAGTGAGTAGAGTAAGAGTAGAGTAAGGTGAGTAGAGTAAACAGCCCCTCTCATCTAGGGTACAAATGTCTATATATCCTTGTTGGCACGAAGGGCATGCTACACACCTACTGGTTCTACTTGTATTCAGTGAGACCTACAAAAATATGCTTTTTATCCCTGACTGCTCCTAATAAGGATGAAATATGGCTGCCCTTGGGACCTCCCCACCACCTCTATGTGGCAAATCCCCTGAGGGCATATGGAGTTGCCTCGTGATGACATGGTTCCTCATCTGTGAACAGACAGTTGGTCATGGTATGATCATCTCATCTCTGTCTTTTTAACTTTCTTCTTGGGTATGTGTCTGACCCCTGATTCTTGGTCTCTACTTTGTGGTATTTTAATTGGGGTGGGATAGTCAGGCTGTGGTACTATGTCCTTTCCCAAGGATTTTTGGCTGGTGGTGACCTTGCCTGTGGGATGGTCTCTTGGCTGACAGCCTAGGTCTACATGGCCTTGGAAAAACTTGCTATCTTATATAGGATGGGGCTCCTTTAGGAATATTGCCAAGCAAGCAAAAGCTTTACAGATGTATATACATGTATGTGTTTCTTTTACTGGAAATATTGTGATCGGGAGGAAATGTCCAAAGTATGAATGAAGAAGGGTTGCTTTGCTTTAAACTTTTTAAAATTTCAAGGTGGAGTGGAGTGTCATAGAAGTAATATGGAAATTTTATAGGAATCCTGAAAGATTTGTGTGTGTGTTATTCAAACCTTCCAGGACTCAGGTCCCTTTCACAGTCTTTTTTGGGGGCTTAATCTGCCAACTCCACTACGACCAAATTATGACCACACTTGTGAATGCAAAAAGTCCTAGCTAATAGAACTCTGGTCATCAGGATACTATTGGAAAAACCATTGCTCTCCATATATATAATAATCAATCAATTAATCAATTTGTATTAAGTATCTGCTATGTGCTAAAGACTTAACAACACTGTAAAGATGAAGAATTATGAAGGATGTGAAAACTATGAACTATTAAATGAATAATTATAATGCCAAAAAAGCTATGATGAAGAATGTTACTCATCTCCTGAGAAAGAAGTGATAGATAGACTCTAGGTGCAAATTGAGACACATTTTTTGGACATGACCAACGTGGGAATTTGTTTAGCTTTCTAAAACCATGTTTTTAATTTTTAGTTAATCCTGAAAATACAAGATCAAGAAATAATATTCCTTATTATTGTTCTATAAGAAACAATCAGCAGGTTAATTTCAGAAAGGCTTGGAGAGACTTATGAATTGATGCTAAGTGAAATGAGTAGAACCAAGAGAACATTATATACAGCAACAACAAGATTGTGTGATGATCAACTGTGATAAACTTGACCGTTTTTCATAATGAGGTGATTCAGGTCAATTCCAATAGACTTGTGATAGATAGAGTCAACTGCATCCAGAAAGAGGACTATGGGGGATTGAATGTAGATCACAACATTTTGACCTTTTTTCTGTTATTTGCTTGCTTGTTTGTTTTTTCTTTCTCTTTTTTTTTCTTTTTAATCTGAATTTTCTTGTACAGCTTGATAAATGTGGAAATATATTTAGAAGAAAAAAAAAGAAAAGAAATAATATTTCTCTCTGCCTAGAACAGTTTCAAAACTTTTTCTTTCAGAAAAATGAGTTGAACAAGAGTTGAATAAGCTTTTCTTAGGGAAATTTAATTTAATTCTTATCTAGTTAAGGACCTGGAGGCCAGAGTCCTCTTTTGTATTCAAGGCAAAGATATTGATCTTGGAGAAAGCAACATATTTTCAGTCTTTGAGGGGAGTGGTCCAGGAAGGAACTGGGTAGCAACTATTTTGGAATGTAAATTATATTTTAACATATTATGATTCTTTTCCCCTTGTTCAAGGTTCTTATAAGTGTTACCTCAAATTACCTTGTGGCAGAGAGATCAGAAAGAGGACATGAATGGATTGTGCCAGTTTGTATCTCTCTCTCTCTCTCTCTCTCTCTCTCTCCTCTCCTAGACATGTTTAGATATATAACAATGTTAAATAAAATTATTTCGGACTAAGTTGTGATTAAAACACAGAGTTTGGTGTCAATATATTTTCTTTGGTAACTTGATTATAAATAATTATTAAAAGCACTGGTTTTGTTTTTCTCAATTTTTTTTTCAATGGGGTATTATGTAAGAGGGAAAGAAAATTTTTAAGGGAAAAAATAAAAGATAAGCCAGGATTACTATGCCTCCTCCTTATCTTGGGAAGTAAAACCCTAAATGGTCTTCCTACTCATTAAGAATTGACTCTGTCACTGTCAACCATGAAAAGACTTGAAAACATATTTTGCCTATCTCACACAAAAGAAAAAATGTTGAAAGTCTACTATGGTAATGGCATACTTTTTACTCCAATATACTACAGAATTTTTTTTTTTATTATAGCTTTTTATTTACAAGTTATATGTATGGGTAATTTTTCAGCATTGACAATTGCTTTTGTTCTAATTTTTCCCCTCCTTCCTCCCACCCCCTTCCCCAGATGGCAGGTAGACCAATACATGTTAAATATGTTAAAGTATATTATACCACAGAATTTTTAAAATACTATTTGTTTTAATGTAATTTAATATAAATGAGTATCACATTTTCCCACTAGAATAAGTATCAGATCTTTGCATGAATAAAAAGCTATTATTTAAAAAAAAAAAGGAAAAGAAATGGCTGATCAAATTACTGTTTAAAAAAACCAAACAGGTATCAAAAGATCTAGATTCCTTTTTTTTTTTTTATGATAAAAAGTAATTCATAAGATCTTTATTTATAAGGCTTTTATTTTTTTTTTTATTTTTTTTTTTATTTTATTTAATAGCCTTTTATTTACAGGATATATACATGGGTAACTTTACAGCATTAACAATTGCCAAACCTCTTGTTCCAATTTTTCACCTCTTACCCCCCACCCCTCCCTAAATGGCAGGATGACCAGTAGATGTTAAATATATTAAAATATAACTTAGATACACAATAAGTATACATGACCAAAACATTATTTTGCTGTACAAAAAGAATCAGACTCTGAATTATTGTACAATTAGCTTGTGAAGGAAATCAAAAATGCAGGTGTGCATAAATATAGGGATTAGAATTCAATGTAATGGTTTTAGTCATCTCCCAGAGTTCTTTTTCTGGGTATAGCTAGTTCAGTTCATTACTGCTCCATTAGAAATGATTTGGTTGATCTCGTTGCTGAGGATGGCCTGATCCATCAGAACTGGTCATCATCTAGTATTCTTGTAGAAGTATATAATGATCTCCTGGTCCTGCTCATTTCACTCAGCATCAGTTCGTGTAAGTCTCTCCAGGCCTTTCTGAAATCATCCTGTTGGTCATTTCTTACAGAACAGTAATATTCCATAATTTTCATATACCACAATTTATTCAGCCATTCTCCAACTGATGGACATCCATTCAGTTTCCAGTTTCTAGCCACTACAAAAAGGGCTGCCACAAACATTCGTGCACATACAGGTCCCTTTCCCTTCTTTATAATCTCTTTGGGATATAATCCCAGTAGTAACACTGCTGGATCAAAGGGTATGCACAGTTTGAAGATCTAGATTCTTGTTCTACTTCTGCTACAAATAGCTATGTGATCTTGGGCAAGGTTTATTGAAGGGCTGCAAAAAAACAAATTAATTCTAATCCACTAAATGATCAATCATAATTTCAGAGATCTGATCAAGAACAATTCCCACTTCCTAATCTAGAGATGACCGCTAATATGCCCAATAAGAAATGCATTTTTGGATGTTATCAATGTAGGAATTTGTTTTTGTTTGTGCTTAGGATATGAAAGTCATTCTTTTTTCTTTCATTCATTCTTCCTTTCTTTACTTTTTTTCTATAAATGGCGTTTAGTGGAAAGGAAGGGAAAAATGAATACTAGATATATATAATATATATGATAGACAATTGTTAAGTATTTTTCTGTATTTTTCCCATCTTTCTTTTAAAGTATGTATTACAAAGGATGGCAGAAGGATACACTAAATAATGAATAGGAGATAAAAACAAAAGATATCAATAAAAATTGCACTAAAATAGAGAAATTGGATTATAATGGGGAGTCTACAGTTTCATCACTATTTTAAATGCCTCCCTATTGCCCCTGATAGCTGGCCCTAATTCCTTCATCTCCCTTGCCCAAATACAATTCCAAAAGTCTATTTTTCTTCTCCAGAAAATCTAATCCTCTTAATTCAATTCTAGCTTCAAGGCCAAACTCCCAGTCAACCAGTCTTATAGTCTAGTTGTCAGCCAGGACTCCCCAGTCTCTCTCTCTCTGTTCTTTCTCTCTCTGTCTCTCTCTGTCTCTCTCTCTCTGTGTCTCTCTCTGTCTCTCTCTATCTGTGTGTCTCTGTCTCTGTGTGTGTGTCTCTCTGTTTCTGTCTCTATCTCTGTCTCTCTTTCTCCCTCTCTCTGTCTTCCCCCCTCTCTCTCTGTCTGTATCTCTCTGTCTCTTTCTCCCTCTATTTCTCCTTCTCATTCTCTGTCTCTTTATCTGTCTCTCTTTGTCTTTGTGTGTGTGTGTCTGTCTCTCTGTCTCTGTCTCTCCCTCTCTCTCTCTCTCTCTCTCTCTCTCTCTCTCTCGTTCTCCCTCTATTTCTCCTTCTCTCTCTCTGTCTCTCTTTCTCTGTCTCTCTTTCTCCCTCTATTTCTCCTTCTCATTCTTTGTCTCTTTATCTGTCTGTGTGTCTCTCTCTCTGTCTTTGTGTGTGTGTGTCTCTGTCTCTGTCTCTCCCTCTCTCTCTCTCTCTCTCTCTCTCTCTGTCTCTCTCTCTCTCTCTTTCTCCCTCTATTTCTCCTTCTCATTCTCTGTCTCTTTATCTGTCTCTCTTTGTCTTTGTGTGTGTGTGTCTGTCTCTCTGTCTCTGTCTCTCCCTCTCCCTCTCTCTCTCTCTCTCTCTCTCTCTCTCTCTCTCTCTCTCTCTCTCTTTCTCCCTCTATTTCTCCTTCTCATTCTCTCTCTTTATCTGTCTGTGTGTCTCTCTCTCTGTCTTTGTGTGTGTGTGTGTGTGTGTGTCTCTGTCTCTGTCTCTCCCTCCCTCCCTCTCTCTCTTCCTCTCTCCCTCTCTCTCTGCCCCCCCTTTCTCTCTCTCTCTCTCACTCTCTCTCTCTCTCTCCCTCTATTTCTCCTTCTCTCTCTCTGTGTCTCTGTCTCTGTGTGTGTCTCTATCTTTGTCTCTGTGTGTCTCTGTCTCTGTCTCTCTCCCACATCAGGACCTGCTGACTTTATCTCCCCTGCGCCCCCTCTCTTACTCTGAGACTGCCCCCACTAGCCTTGTGCAGGCCTGCATCACCCCCGGACTACCACAGCAGCCTGCTGGTTGGTCTCCCTGCCTCAGTCTCTCTGTTGGGACCCATGCCCCACTCCCGTCCCTCCCAGGTCAGCAGCTGCCCCTGCCTGGGCCCGGTTAGAAAGCCCTCTGTATCTGGCTTCTCGCTACCTTTTTGGTCTTACACCAGCGTTTGCCACTTCTCCCTCACACATCCTTGCAGATGTTCCTACGTTTCCTCTTCCCTTTCTGAGGGAAGTCTTTTCGCTGACCCCCTCCCCTCCCCACTCCTCTTCCTGTCTCAGCTAAAGCTCCCCTTTCTGCAGGGAGCCCTCTTCTAAGCCTCCTTAAGCCAGTGTTTTCTTTCTATTCATGATCTCCCAGTTTATCCTGTTTATATATGGCTTGTACATAGATGCTTGTATACGGTTTCCCCTTAGACTCTAAGCTCCCAGCCAACAAGGGACCGCGTGTACCTTCCGTGCTTAGCATAGTGCCTGGCACTAGTAAGCACTTAATGAAATCTAGTTGGGGGGCAGCTGGGTGGGGCAGTGGATAGAGCACCAGCCCTGAAGTCAGGAGGACCTGAGTTCAAATCTGGTCTCAGACACTTCACACTTCCTGGCTGTAAGACCGGACCGGTCACTTAACCCCAATTGCATCAGGAAAAAAAAAAAGCGCAGAATAGAATCCATTTGGCTGATGGTCCATCTGGAAGTCGTGGTAAGGACTTTTCCCTGGGAGGAAAATGCTCCTTTGATTTCCAGGTGTGGAATGAGCCATCATATTGTTATTTTCAGAGAATAGGAGAGTGGAGTGGGGTGGGTGGGTTTCTTTGGCCCTCTGGAAGCCAAGGCTGCTGCCTTCCCCATTGCGTTTTCCCCACAGAGCTGCTGAGGCAGCAATAAAAACACAGCAGAAAACCCAGTTAGCTGGCCAAGACCCAATCCAACTCAACCGTGTTCAACTCTGCTCCTAGCCAAAACAGAGCCAAGGGTTGGCCTGCCTTAACCCTATTGTGCAACCTTTCTAGTCTTTAAACATTGGAGAGGTCACTCTGCCCTGTTTCCTCTGACACGTTGTCCTAGTCACCAGCCCAGAGAAAGCACTCTTTTTCTGAAATCCAAGGTGAATAAATACATCAAGGCCGCAGTAAAATTTAGCTCTGTCCTCAAAGAACAAATGTCTTTTCAGGAAGCATTTTATTTCATGAAGCCAATCTAGGACACCAGGGATTCTGAATGCATGTGATTCCAGTCAGGCAGGTCTGTCAGGAAACCCTAACTCTTGGATTAAGGACTCCCAGAAAAACAAACTTGTAGCCAACTGAATATGGCTCTCTGGTCTTCCTTCAACTGCAGCCAGGGATGACAGGAATGGAATGCTGGGTGGAAATGACCTAAATTACCTCACCTTAATTTTTGTAACTTAAAATCCCAAACCATTCTGTTTGCTTATCAGTACCTCAAGATCTTAGCCAATCTTTAGTCATATAAATACATATATAAATAAAAAGGGTAAGGGGAAAAAGGCTTGGGGCCCCAAAAGAATTTTTTAGGGGAAGGAAGATCATTTGTAAAAACCAAACAAAAGTAAACAAGTTATTAAATATTTCCAAAAATCAACTCATTATCTACACCAGTGGTTCTCAAAGTATGGTCCAGAGAATCCTGGGGATCTCTGAAACCCTTTTAGAGGGTCTACAAATTAAAAAATAGTTTTTATTTCCAATATAGTAAATGTCTATAAATATAATCCAGATAAACAAAAACTCTTTGGAGAGATCCTCAATAATTTTTAATAGGATAAAGATACTGAAAACAAAAGTTTGAGAACCATTGATCTACACAGATCATCCCTCCTCAACTAAGAAAATGAGTTCTCTATGTCAAATGTGACATCATGCTCCCATCTACATAAATCTAACATGTTGGAGTTATCATTATAGTCTTTCATATCTTTTACATCTAATAGATATGATGTCCTGTCCAATCTTTTTTTTAAATGTTATTGATGCCTTTTGTTTGTAAATCAATCATTTTTAGATATCACCTCCTACCCTCCCACAAAAAAAAAAAAAAAGTCATGCAAAATCACTTGTTAGAGTTCATGCCTAACCACATAATAACTTTTAGCATTGGTAGTCCCCTCACCTCTCCTCCAAAAGACGGGACATGCTTTCTCTTCTCTTCTCTTCTTTGGTGTCCATTCTTGCTTTAGAATGTCTCACAGGTATCTTTTATTTTTAATTTCCATCTCTACCCACCCAACTTCAGAAATTTTCCAGGAATATTCCCTAGTTTTATCACCTTAATATGGCTCTTTCCCTAACCGAGTATAACTGCTAGTAGCTCATCTATATACCAAAATATGAAACAGATAGAAGCAAATTTAAGGATCTGTGGTGAATTGTAGAGAATTGTACCCTATTACAACCTAAGTACTATTCCATCACCAATCAGCCAGGGATTAAAACAACATTTTCCTGTCTGGTTTCTTTGCCTCCATTCTTTCCCCTTCCAATTCATCTTTTGCACTGCTGCCAGAGAAGTGCTCATTTTATCAAAACATCCTCTTATTCAAAAATTATTCAGTGGATTCCCAGACAAGATCAAGTCCCCATTCTTTTGCCTGGGATTCAAGGAATTCTGAGAAGATACTGGTTTTTTGGCTTCAAATATTCTTCTTTGATAGGAAGAGAGCCACATTAAAAAAATATATATCCTGATGTCTTTTTCCCTCCCACTCTCCTTCCTTTTTCCTTTTATTCCTTCCTTCCTTCTTTCTCTTTGTCTTTCTTTTTTTCTATTCTTTCTTTCCTTCCTGTTTCACCCCTACCCCCATTCCTTTCCCCTCCCCTCCCCTCTTCTTTTCTTCCTTGCTCTCTTTCCCTCCTTCCCTTCCTTGTTGACATTTCAAATTCAGTCATCCATATCTGATACAAAACTTATTATTTTCCTCTGCTCCAAATTTCTCTACTGGAAATACCATCATCCCAGTGATTCAGAGTCATTCTTGACTTTTCTTTTTCCTTCTTGCCACCCAGGGTCAGCTACGTGGCCCAGGGGAGAGGGTGCTGAGTCTGGAATCAGGAAGACCTGAACTCAGATACAGATGCATTAACCATGTGGTCCCGAGCAAATCACTTCACTTCTGTTTGAAGCCATTTCCTCATCTATAAAATGGATATAATAATAATATCTACAAAATCAGATACTATAAAGCACTTAGTGCAGTGCCAGAGCTAGAGTAAACACTATATAAATGTTAGCTATTCTTAGTTATTATCAATAAACAATTCATTGCCAAATCCTGTTGATTCTGCTTTGTTACATTTCTCTGATCTGCCTCCACTCTATTCGAAAAGTTAATAAAATTCAAGTCCTTACAACCTTTCTCTTGGATTACTGCAATGAGCTTCTAATTAGTCTCCCTGATTCTAGTTTCCATCCTTCCTCCAATCTGTTCTGTGTATCACTGCCAGACTTACCTTCCTAAAGCACAACTCTAATGTCATGATTCCCCTGATCAAAATTCTGAAATGTTCCCCATTGTCTGATGAATTGGGTCCAAACTCCCTGTGGGCCTAACATTCAAGACCCACCACCATACAACTGAACCAATCTTGTGCACTTTGGTCTCATACCACCCATTCATTCCTTATGCTCCAAACAGACGAAATTACTTATTTTTCTCCAGGCATACCAAGAATCTCTTTCCCTCCTCTCTTGTTCCTTAACTATCATTTGCTGTTCCCAAGAACCTTCTTAAACTGTGGTTCTCAACCCCAAATGGGGTTTCACAACTGAATGTGAAATTATGATTTATTATTATTAGTATTGTATACCTATTTTATACAGCTGTATACTTTGGGAACATGTAAAAACTTCTCAAATGAAAAGGGATTTTAGGTAGGAAAAATTTAAGAAGTCAAGTCCTAGAATACACTTTTTCACACAATCTGTCAAAATCATAGCCAAGCTTTAATATTCATATCAAATGCCATTCTCTTCAGCATGAACCATGTGAATCCTTGAAGTATTTCCTTATAACCTTAACGCGTTTGACACAGTCTACCTTTTATCACGGTACCTATTTGTGTATTTATACACAAAAATCTCCCTTAGATAGTAAGCTCTTTGGAGACAGAGACTACATTTTATTAATTTTTCACTCCTTGAGGCTTCTAACCAATTATAAAAAAGTGTCTATTAAATAGAAACTCTCCCTGACCAAGCCAGCCCACATCCATCACCTTCTTCTCTCTTTCTTATAGAACTTTTTGTTGTATCTTTCATTGAAGCACTTACTGTTCTGCATGGTATATTATTGTATATTACTGATGCAGATAAGGAATGATAAAGATAATTAATATAAATAATCATATAATTCAGGGCTCAGATCAGCCAGAGAGAAACACCACCAATGGCACATAAACTTATTGCTTTTCAAGTAAATTGGCCATCCTTCTTTCATCTCCACCAATCTACCCCCTCCATCCTTGACAGGATCAGCCTTACATTAGAAGAATCATCCAAGAGATCTGTCCAGCATGATTCACTCCATTTGTTCTTTCAATCAATCCCTTTCCAGGATCTGCATTAGTTTGACATGATCCAGTGGCACTTTTAAGGGAATTTTTCATCCTAGCTAGGGGAAAAGATTGCTTCGGCAGCAACCAAGTGATGTCATGGGGCCCATAGGTGAGTAATTGGTCCTAATGACTTGGAAATGAGTTTGAATTCACTTTGGGCAGGCTGTATAAATATATACTGTATAATTGCATGCTCGTGCTTTTGGTGGGGAAGGGGTGGAGGGGAGGAGGGAGTATTGTTGTGAGCCACCCTACACAGCTGGTGTTATTCCCCATTCTCTTCTGCTCTCCAGGCTGAATGACATTATGTTAAAGGAACTGCTGAAGCACAGACAATGAGCTAAGAAAGTGGCAATTCACAGCCTATTAACCTTGGATTTTTTGGAAGTTGCGCCACTCCCATAATTCCCCTTTGCAGCTGGCTTTAAAAATCACAGCTTCTCTAGACATCCTTACTTATATAGATTGCAGATTTGGGTTAAGAATGGCAAAAAAACAAAAAACAAGAACAAAAACACAACCAAAAATCAAAAAAACAAAAAATAACCACCACCACCACCACCACCCCCATCCCAAAACAATAGGAGAACCTCTTGGTGTTCAGAGATGGTGTTCTGAATGGCAGAAACAATTTTCCTTCTTCTCTTCACTCCCTCCATGCTCCACTGGGAAGAGTAACCAGTCTTATATCCCAACCAATTTGAATGATTTCTAAATCTACTCACAATCTCACTCCCAATCTCCAGAAAGATTTTTCTAACTGATTGTGAAGAAATGATCCTTTCCTTCAACATAAATGGAAATCTCATGTTTAAAAGGATTGTACATACATAACATATCAGATTTCTTGCTGTTTTGGGGAGAGGGAAGATAAGGGAGGGAGAGAAAACCAATCTGGAACACAAAAATGATTGCTGAAAATTATCTTTTCGTGTATTAAGACAAATAAAATACTCTTGAGAAAAAGAAACATTAGTGATTTCAAGTGGGTTTGACAATTAAGTGCTGTATGAATGTACATTCAGTGAACCTACTGGGTTGTATAAATCTCTCTAATTTGCCTGATGTTGGGGAGGGATATTACTTGGAAATCACTCTGAGGAAAAGGGGTGGAGCCATATTAATGTGCATGACTCCTAGGGTAGTCTTTCAAATAGGGTAGCCTCGTGGCAGTTAGAAGAACTGGCACCAGAAGCCTGTAGGAGGGACCTTTCAGTCCAGTCAGTTCTACCTCTTTAGTCTTTCTCACATTCATCCCCTATGTTCCATTCCAATGACCAGTTTCCTAATTCAGGCCCTCTATTACCTTACTTGAATTAACATATTAGCCTCCTAATAACTGGCTTTCCAATCTCTAGTCTCTCTCTCTTTTTCAGTTCATTATCCACAACAATGCCAGAGTAACTTTTTAACATCTAATTATTATCAAGTAACCTCTTAATTCATAAAATTTCAGTGGTTCCTCCCCACTTACAAAATAAAATTCAAAATTTTTAGCATGACTTTCAAGAACTTTCATGTTTCAACCCCTAACCTATTTCTCCAGTTTTAATTCCCATTATTTCCCTTTCTTCACTTTAGTTAAACTAAACTACTTGCTGTTCCCCATGCATGCTCAGTACTTTTCCAGCCCCATACCTTTTGTCCATAATCTTCCCTCTATTAGGAAAACTCTATTCAATCTTTTGTCCTTCACGTATTATATTTCCTCCAAAAAATCATCTCTAATCTCTACCTCCCACAAGTTCTTCTTCCAGTACTAAGCACAGTGCCCGATACATAGTAAGCATTTAATAAATGTTTATTTATTGTTCCCATGACACTTTGTGCTTCTCCTATGGCACTTTTCATATTCTGTCTTTGTTATAGTGATTTGTACAGAGGTACATTTGTACTTCTCTTACTAGATCCTGATCCTGAAGAACATTATATTTAACTCCTCAGAGCGCACAAGACAGGATGTGAGTCTAAAAGTCAACTGTAATCTCTGTCTAGTTGAGTCTCTAATTCTGAAAAGCTGTTTTGAGGTTGAATTATTTTAAAAAAGGACACAACTATTAACTTTTTCAAAGCAGAAAAAATAAAAAAAATACAAAATAAACTCCTAACCTTTCAGAAAAGTTTTAAGTTGTGCTTTATTTTAGCACAATATTGCCCTATTCCTTCTCCCACCAATTCTCCAGAACTTGGAGGCAGGAGCCCTGAGTTCTGATCAGCCCTTATTCTGCTGCTTGCTTAATTGGGTGATTTGGGGGCACATTACTTAGTATTTTTGAGTGTCAGTTTCTTCTACACAATGAGAATAAAGATAATACCAGCTACCTTATCTTGTGAAGATCAACTAGGATGATATCTGGATGTGAAAGTATTTTATAACTGTAAAGCACTGTATAAAATGTCATTCAATTTATTTATTTTCAGGCTTTTTCATTCATATGTCCCAATGCCATGAGAACTATGGATCTCATCAGCAGGACATTAGCAATGGGACCTGGGCAGAATATTTTAAAAAGGAGTTAATTACCTTTTCCCTTCATGATCCCTTTCCCTAAACTAGTTATTTCAAGTTCCCCAAAAGGTCCTTGACATTTGACTGACTGGCTAACCATCTTCCTACTCCTCGAGAACCTCTGAACTGCTGTGTCATCTAAGATATAATAATAATAATAATAATAATAATAATAATAATAAACAATAGAGTACCTACTAAGTGCTAGACACTATAGTAAATCATTTGACAAATATCTCAAAAATCTATATGTGAAAGTATTTTGTAACTGAGGCCCAATGAAGTTAAGTGGTATCAAGTCCTCAGACTTTAGTGTTCTTAACATAACCCTTCACTATATTGTGCAAGGCATCTGTCAATTATAGCAGTAATATTAATAAAGCTCTCCCAATATCACTAGGTAGCTTTCAGTATTTTAAGATAATGCATTGAACATATATTTTGTAAAGTATAAAATAATAAATTGTTATTACTGATAGGAATATGATGCTTAAGTCACTATTACTTAACTATTTTACATGGTTATTATTACTTGTTGTGGACGAGGAGAGGAACAAAAGAGTTCTAGAGTATCTTCCTCCTTTATTCAGACTTCTCCTTACTGTGGAGAAGAGAAACCATGATTTCAGGCACTGGGGCAAATAGATGAGCCTTTGGGTTCTTTTTTTCCTTTCATGTTTTTGCACATTTAAATTCACACAAAATTTTCATAATTTTTGGTGTTTTCTGTATCATTTTTTCTTAAAGATTGGATTGCCTTTGAGTGTAACAGTTAAATATATAAATTGATGAGATTGATGGGGAGCTACTCCTGAAGTCAAGGAGACTTAAGTTCATGACTCAGTTCTGATACTGGTGGTGTGATGCTGAGTGAATTAATTAACCTCTCTGTGCTCTAGACATCTCTCTAAGACTATAAATTGCAAATAAGATGCCAACTTGAATTAATAGAAGGAGTTTTTTTTTATCAAAAGTTCCCTATATCAATGAAATCACAGGTCCAGGTCCTATGTTTATAGTTATACATATATACATTTTTTAAAAGTTCTGTTAATGCCTGAGCAATAATGTCCCTAGAGATATAATTGCTATTTCATTAGGATACACAGAAGGGGCTGAAATTAATCATTTTCAATAATAAAACATTTTGAATTACTGAATCTTTGGAACTTAGAATTGCAAGAAACCCCAGTAGTCATTGAGTCTGAACTTCCAAGCTGTATCCAAATTATGAGGGTACCTATACCTAACCAGGATTTTTGCTAAGTGTTAGATCTTAAAAAGTTACCTGAGGAATGTTACTCCAATTTCATATGAGAATCAGTGGGAAAACAGAGTTTTACATATAGACTTTTATTTCACAAATACTCCTTGAAGTAAAAGTCTGTTCTATCAAGTTCTAACTATCAATAACAATTTATGATTTCCTGGGTATGGAAACTCCCTCAGCCTATGCAGATAGAGACTTCAAGTAGGGAAATCTTAGAGGGTTGCCTAAGGAGCAAAGTTTTTAAGTGACTTGTTCATGATTACTTACATAGTAAAATGCAATACTTGAACCCAGGCTTTCATGACAGCAAGTCCATCTATTCAGTAAATTAGAATGCTTTTCTTTCTTGATTATCACTGATATTGAGAAATATTAGCAATAAAAGCTTGCAATCTTTATATATTTGCCTTTTATAAAGATTTATTATCATTTACTTTTTCTACACTATAACCCCATTTAATTAAAGTGGAATAGATACCCATTTCTCCCTTCTTACAGATAAATAAACTGAGGAATGAAAAACAAATTGATATCCAGCTTAGAAATAATGGGCCTGTTTCATTTGTATTTGTGTATTCCCAATACCTAGTAACTGATACATAGCAGTTAATTAATAAATGTTTTCTGATTGATTGATTATACTATTTGTTTAAAAAGCTAGCTTAATATCATTTTCTGAGAAGTACTGGAAAGAATGATTAATTGATTTTCACAACAGTCAGGGAAAAGTAACTTTGGTATCCTTTCATTTGCTCATTCCTTTCATCCTTGTCTCCATTAGTGTCAATCCTCTGAACTCCCACTTATTCTCAGTTCTTTCTTGTTTACACTTCATCTGCCCCAAGGACATGGACATTCTCTTCTATGGATTCCCTAGTCTAACCCCTAGTATTTATTTTATACCAGAAATTGAGAATGACTTGCTGTTAAAGGCAGCAGTTAGCCAATTGGCAGCATTTTCTCAAAATGACCTTGTGAAGTAGAAAATTTAGGAACTATTACCTTTATTTTATAGATGAAAAAACTGAGATCTCCCCAAAAATAAAATTAAAAAATCAATATCCAGCTCTGAATATTTTTTTCTGGCTGTCCTCCATGTTTGTAATATTCTCCTTCTTCATCTTTGTCTACTGGCATCCCTGACTTCCTTTCAGTCCCAACTGAAATCCCACTTTCTATAGGAAGCCTTCCTTAACCTGTCTTAATCCATTTAATGTCTTTCCTCTCTTAATTATTTCCTATTTATCTTGGATATGGCTTATTTATAATATTTGTTTGCTTGTTGTCTCCCTCATTAGACTGTGGGCTCTTTGAGAACAAGAGGTGGTCTTTTGCCTCTTTTTTGCTTCCTCAGGGGTTAGCAAAATGCCTGGCACACAGTAGGTGCTCAATAAATGGTTATTAACTGACTGACTAACATAAGGTTGGCCATTCAAGTATCATTATCTCCATTTTACGGATAAGAAAACTGAGGTTCACAGAATTGTAATGATTTGTTCAAGGTAACAAAATACACAGATACTAAGCTCAGGCCCTCCTGTGCAATTTTATATTCTAATGATGAACAATGGAATCTGTTACTCTTTCTCTTTTTTTTTTTAATCTTTTATTTTTTTAATTTTTATTTTAATAGTATATCATTTTTTCAATTATATGTAAAGATGGTTTTCAACTTGCATTTTTGTAAGATTTTGATTTTTTTCCTTCCTCTCTCCTTCCTTTACCTCCCTCTTCCCAATCCTCCCAAGCATTCTGATATAAGAACCTGTTACTCTTAAGAAAGTGTGAAGCTACTGTGGCATCACGTGGACAGAAATTATAAAGAGTAACAAAAGTCAAAGTTCCCAAACCCCCCCCCCCCAAAAAAAAGATGTTTATATTAAAAAAATAAAAAACAAAACCAATGGAGGGACAATCTTTTGGATTAATGCAATTTCTATCTTTTGTATTTGAGGGATCCCTAACCTGTTATAAAACTCTTTAAGTGAGGGGTCCATGAGCAGAGTTCTGAGGATCTATGAACTTTAATGGGGAAAAATTTACATATTTATTTTCATTAAGCTGTAACTAAAATTAAACATTTCCTTTAATTACTTTGAGTTTTTATTCTGAGAATAGCTTTTACCATTGGCTTTACCAGCATGACCAAGGGATGTATGACATGTTTAAAAAAAAAGGCAAGAGTTTCTGTTTTTTAACAAAAGAACTTGGAACAGGGGGGAGCAAGAAATAGAATGGAATGTATCTTTGGTGATCCTATTATACTATCTATATCTTACCAATCAATAAATACAAACTAGTGCTTCATAGCTATCACTTAATAGGGCTACCAGGGAACCTCTCAGAGAAATCAGCTGTCCTGAATTCAGGGACAGAAGAACTTGTCTAGAACTCTGTCTTGGGACACTAGAAACTGCAGCAGTGTTTGAGAATTCCTAAAGTGACAGTTTCCAGACTAGGTAATAGGTTTGGCTTTGTTCTGACTGAGGATCTAATAATCATTTTTACATTGGAATGCGCAGACAAGCAGAGGATTGCCTGATTGAGTGTGGTATAAATTCCAAAATGAAGAATTATGCTGATATCTGAGAGAAGTGCCTCTGCTTTTAGTCTTTTCTTGTTATAATCCTCCCTTCCCCCACATCTGCATTTGATAAATGTCCTCATTTGTCCTCTCCTAGTCTGGATTATTCATTTGTCTATTCCAAATATATACATTCCTAGTGAACCAGAACTGGCCAGGGGAAAAGAGGAACAGAAAAGTTCCAGGAGGTGGATGCTAATAAATAGGAAAATCTACAGAGAGGGGAGAAGTGGCTAGGTGGTATGGTGGGTAAAGTGCCAGGTCTGGAGGTGGCAAGCCTTATTTTCCTGAGTTCAAATCTGGCCTCAGACACTTACTAGCTAGCTGTGTGACTGGACAAGTCAACTTAATGCTGTTTGCTTTAATTTTCTCATCTGCAAAATGAACTGGAGAAGAAAATGGCAAACCATTCTAGTACCTTTGCCATGAAAATCCCCCAAACGGGTTATAAAGAATTGGACATAACTGATCAGCTTCAAAGAGAGCAGGGCGGACAGTAGAGGGATGGAAGAAAGTGGCAAACTCAGACTTACACACATATTCAATTCTGTATACAAGAATGCAAGAAAATGAGTCTGCAAACATACAAAACAACAAATTACACTCATTTTTTGGACTCACAAATTTCTTTCTCCTTCAACATTTTCTTTAATACTATTAATTCCCCTCAAACTAGATAGGGATAATGATTTCCTTAAAATGTAAGCTATTTGAAGACTGGGACTATTTTCAAGTTTTTGTCTTTAAAGCACTTAGCATAATGCTTTTTATTTGTTGAATTATGTTAGATAATCCAGCCTTAAAAATAGTAATTTGTTCACAAGTTAGCTTAACTGATGTTCATAATAACTCTGTTAGACGCTCTATTGTTTCCATTTTTAAAAATGAAGAAACTGAGTGTTTGAAGTTAAGTGATTTAGCTAAGTTCATATAGCTAGAAAGTAGCAGAGTCATAAGAGAAATACATGTCTTTTGCCTCCAACTCATGATAGTACTTTTTCTATTGATTTTTAAAAATTTTATTTCTTTAAGGCATCCTTAGAAACCTTAAAGAGAGAAAAAGAAATTACAATATGTATATAGTACATGAAAATAGAGTTTATATAAATTGGCTGTATAAAAGTAGGTAGATACATGTGCATGTATGTATGTTGTGCTTAGGTCATTTTAAAAATCAATTGAGAAAGTTATGCCTTCCTCACCCTTCCTGTAATCAGCCTTCCTCAAAGCCTGTGGGGAATACAAGCACAAGACAGAAACCCTGACTTATTGTACCTTAAGGACAATTTGCCAAGATAAATTATATGTATATGTGTGTGAGTATAGGCAATGGGACTGACTTACCCAAGATCACACAAGTAATACATGTCTGAAATTGGATTTGCACTCAGGTCCTTCTGATCCAAAGCCCTATCCACTAGCTGTTCCTTGACAGAATAAGTACAAATTTGTTCCAGGAATAATTTATTACTATTGTTATTATTTGTAAGGCCATAGTATATGGCTGTTGAGCTCAGCTCATTAGAACTAATGCTAAAGGAGACCAGGGCTGAGACTTTGCTCTCTACTTGGAGCACAATTTGAATCCTAACCTTGGCCAGACTTAGCTTGTGAAAATTGAGGTAACCAGGGACTGAGGGAAAAAAAATCAAATAATCAGCAAAACCTATTCCCATTTCTAAGAAAACAACTCAGAGCAGTTCCTTCTGACAGCTGGCCAGTAATTTCATTTTCATATATGAAGTATATTGCATTAAATTAAATTTGCAAGGCTGCAGATAATCTAATATCATTTGTCAGATGAACATGTCCATGCTGGCCTTGGGTTTTGGAGGCTGTTTGAAAAATGCCTGGAAATTCACATTGCTAAACTACAATGGATTTTACATTTCTTCAAACCCTCTGTGAACATTTCATATGGGAGAAAAAAAGCATCCTGGTTGGAAAACAGTAGAAGAGTTTTATGAATGTGGTTTGTCTAATAGTTTCACTTCTTAACCAAGGGGAACCCTTTGCGGTATGTCTTACACATGAAGGATATTTTCAGAAGTGGAGAATTTGGTTGTGAACAAAATAGGAATTGCACTTTGTTATTATCTGTGTGGACAGAAAGGGTGAACAGGACAGAGTGATGACATTAGGACAGTATGTTTTGCTCCTAGAAGCCTGGAGGCTTATTGGGTTCCAGTCTGGCTCAGGAATGCAAAAATAGATCTGAGAAGTGTCAGAACACTGAACTGCTCTTCTGGAGGTGATTCCAGACCTGACCCAGGACTTGCAGGTTTGGAGAATTTCTGAGAATCTAGTTGTGGGGAGGAACAGTGATTTGAAGGGGAGAGAAGTTGCAGTGAGAACTAGGCTCTGAATTCTCTACCTTCAGAGAGACTTTGAAATGTCAGAAGAGAAATTAGAGCTGAGAATAGGGGAGAGCAAGAGGAAAGAAGCAGTCCACAGAACCCTATTCTCTTTCTGGTCCAGTCTTCTCAAGCATCCTTGAGATGATTAAAAGCCAATCTCAGGACTAATCTTGGATTTGACATGATTATAGGAAGAAGGAAAAATAATCTATACTACCAAGTTTCACTAAAATTCCCTTATTTTTTCATTAAAAGGTTTGTTTTTAAAACTTTGAGTTCCAGATTCTCTCCTTTCTTCCCCCTCTCAGTCCCATGGAGAAGGGACATGTTACTCAAAACATGAAATTCCTTTAAAAAAGGAATTTAAAAAGAGAAAAAAAAAATCCCTTTCACTCTAGACATAGGAAAAGAGGATTAAAAATGTGAATACCTTGGGGGGGAAATCTGTGAAATCCAGTTTGTGGATAAAATGAAATCATACTTGTAAAGTACTTCGCAAGTACTATGCAAATGCCATCATCGTCCTCATTATTATACAAATATCAGTGGCTTTCTTGTTTCCAGGATGGGCTTTAGGAAGTAGGGAGGCATTTAGACCTGAAGGGGAAGAGAACTGAATTTGCCCTAGGACTCAGAAAGCTTCAGAATGTGGTGGAGAGCTGACCTTATTGATTTTGATTGGTGTGGTGGGCCCGAGGTACTGTGTGTCCGTGGCAGTCGTCCACACGAGTCCTTTCTCAGGAACTACGGCTTCTCCTTGCTAGAACTGTGGGGCTGGGCCCGGGAGGTAGATACTGGGTTCGGTTTTCCCTGGACAGGGCAAAAGCAAGGGACTTTTCCCCCTCGTGGCCCCTGTGGAAGAGCCGAGCATTGGGGACTCTTCCTTCCTCTCTCCCTGCTGATCCGAGCCCCTGACCACCCCAGGAATTCTCCGGTGCCTTAGTTTCCTCAGAGTCATGAGTCCTTTTGGACGAGCTGAGGTGTGACTTAATAGCTTTCGCCAAGAACCAAGTACAGTCCTATTATAAACAGTAACTTCTATTCTTAGGAGCAGCGGGTTGCTCATCTTGGCCTCTTTACCCAGAGCTTCTGAACCAGTGCCAGTTCTATTTCAACAACATGGGACACAAGCTAAACACACAAGAAATGATGGTCCAAATTTAAGATAAAAAAGGAACCAGCAGCCGTGGGCCTCTCTAAGAAATTCTTAATTTGTATGAACGGTGCTCAAGCTTGATCACTATTCACAAGGCTGAATTTACTTATGTATATGTATTTATATGCATATTATAGGTTTATATACTATGTATAAATAAATAAAAATATGCAAATGAATTTATATAAGAAACAAATATGCAAATATACATATGTATATAGATGTATATTCACACATCTAGTTTGTGAGGCTTGGCAACTAAGACCTTCATTCAAGGGCAGAAAACACTTAAGGAGGAAGAAGCAAAGTCTTTTCCACAGTCCTCACTTCTGGCTGCTTTCTGTTTACTTCTTAGTTTACCTCCCAGGGTGTTTAAAAGACTGTCTTGTAAATCCCCCTCCGTCTGAAATGGCTATTCTGCCTCCTTTCCACGGAAGCCCCCACAATCTGAGCATACTGGCCCAGGGTTATTTATAAACATGATGTCAAAGATTATTTCGACTTCTGCTCTCTTCCCCTTTTCTCTACTCCTCTTGTAGACAGACCTACACAAAATTAGAAAGAGGCTTACAGTGTCTCAGGTAAAAATGACTGTCCATCAGCCAGCATTTACCTCCTGTGCATTCGTGTTTCTTCACCGTCTCATTCTCCAACATTTGAGCCTTGTTGACTTTTCTGTCACAACAAATATAACATCTGCCCCCTTTTCTCCAATCGCAGAGCCACTGCCCTAACTCACTTCTCACCTGGACTAACGCAATAGTTTCTTAAATTTGCCTCGCTGCCTCTTGTTTTCTGCCCCTTCCAACATAGCTGCCAAATTGATATTTCTAAAGCACAAAAGTGGCTATATTGTTTCTGTTCAAAAAACTCTCCTGGTTTTCCATTACCTCTAGGGCCCAATGCAAACTCCTCTGACTTTTAAAGCCCTTTACGATCTGTCTCCAGCACACTTTTCCAGGTATGATATATGATACACTCCACCATTCCATGGCCTGAACAAATTGGCTTTCTTGCAATTCCTTACATACTGTATTGCATCATCCTGTCTACAAGCATTTGCACAGACCCCTTTTCTATAAATGCTCCCCACTCACCCTTGCCCTTTAGAACCAAAATGCTCTCTCTTCAAAACTCAGCTCACACCTCCCCTCCTACCGAAGGCCCTTCTTAATGCCTCCTTCCCCCATCACTAGTTTGAATATATATTTGATATTCACTTATATGTGGTTTCTCCTGATAAAATGTAAACTCTTTGGCAATAAGAACAGTTTCATTTTTTTGTCTTGATCCCAAGCACCTAATCCAGTGAATGGCAGATAATAAGCGCTTAATAAATGTTTGTTCATGGATTGTGAATGTGCATTCTCTTCTTCTTTACTTTGATTTTTTAGAATCCCTGGCTTTCTTCAAGCCCCCCCCCCTTTTTTTTTAATTAAAGCTTTTTATTTTCAAAAGATATGCGTGCATAATTTTTCAACATTGAACCTTGCAAAACCCTGTGTTCCAATTTTCCCCTCCTTCCCCCCACCTCCTCTCTTAGATGGCAAGCAATCCAATATATGTTAAACATGATAAAATATGTTAAATCCAATCTATGTATATATATATTTATGCAATTAATTTGCTGCATAAGAAAGATCAGATCAAAAAGAAAAAAAATGAGAAAGAAAACCAAATGCAAGCGAACAACAACAAAAAGAGTGAGAATGTTATTTTGTGATCCACACTCAGTTCCTGCAATCCTCTCTCTTGGTGTAGATGGCTCTCTTCATCAGGAGATCACTGGAACAAGGCCACTTTCTGTAGGAGGTCATTTACAATCCTCCCATTTGCTAATGCCTTCCTTTCTAAGGGAATCTTCCATTTATTCTTTATGTACTTATTTTTATACATATTGTCCTTTCTATTAGACTATGAGCTCCTTGAGAACATGAATTTTCTTTTGCTTTTCTTTGTATTCCTAGCACTTAGCAGAGTGCCTGGTACATAGTAGGTGTTAATATTTACTGACTAATATTTTTAAAAGGCTATAAAAATGTTGATTATTAATATTAAACTTGAGTGGGGGAGTTATAAAAAGGCAGAGGAGGAGGTGCTCTCTTAGAAATAAATAATATATGGGTTTGATATATATTAAGTTAAGTGAGCTTTCCATAAATAATTCTTAATCAATTTAACAAATATTCATTAAAGTCTACTTTATGCCCAGGAATCAGTAAAGTTAGGTAGAGGAAGAATGGGACTATGTTACCTGTCCTCAGAGAACTTTCAAAGTTGTTGGGGAAACAAAACCTAGAGACATGTGACAACTAGAAAATAATGTAACAAAATATCGTCAAGGACCAAAACATTTGTCATGGGTAATAAATGCCATAGGCAGGCAGGAAGGGGAGAAATTAAAGCTTAATGAAAACATTTGAAATGGGTCTTAAGGGATGTACAGTAATGTATAGGATGGTGGTGAGAGTGTTTCAGGCTGGGATTAGGAATGAATAAAGTTTTAGCAACAGAATGTTATCGACTTGCTGAAAAAAAACAACCCCTCTAAAAAGCATTTCTTCTATGCATTTATGAGTCACTCTAAATGGGGGGAGAGGAAAGAAAAAGAAGTTTAAGGATTAGACTATCCCTGATCTTATGCATTTTAGTTGTAGAGACATGACAATTGTATATGGACTTAGGAATTAGATACTCCAAGACAAGGCAATACAAACTATGCACACTTGCCAAGGGAAGGTAAAACAAGAGCTAAATGAATGGGTGTGTGTGTGAAGTTGATTAGAGAAAGCTTGGGAAAATATGAATTTTAAAGATGGCAAGAGATTGATATGAATGGCTGGAGTGGAGGTCAAGAGATCAGGCCAGTAGTGTTTTCCTCTACAAAAAGAGAAAGAAATCTCAGTATCTGATCAACTTTTCTCTTCTTGATATCTTAAAATTTATTTATTTATTTTTTGATATATTAAAATTTAATTTCACAGATTTTAAATGAATTTGATCAATCACTTCAAAAGTTTCATGATTTCCTAAATGTGACTGACTCCTCTCATTGTCAGAGCAATATGCAGGAGTTGGTAGGTGCCCAAAAACATTCATTTACCTTTGGCCAACTTTCCTGTAATGATCCTCCCTCTCTGAATTTAGCTGGTCTAATCTTCCCACCATGGTTGGCCCTGGTACACAAAACCTTTCCAGTTGATAGAACTTGCCAGAACTTTCCTTTAAATAAAGTGGACTTTGATAGCTCTAAGTCACTTATCTACCTGCTCATATGAGATACTGGAATAACATCTTAATGGAGGGTAGACACTTTTATCTTCTATTAATTATAGCTGTCCCCTCATGGTTATACTTTAATCCTTTCATTTCTGAGCTCCTCCCCCTTCTTCCTCCACATGAGGTTGGATCTAGAGTATATAATTAAATAAGACTACCTGGTATTTGTTTTCATTAATTATTTTTATTGTTTCCTCCCCCCCCCCCCAATTCTTTCCATCTTTTGATATGTTTAACAGCTCTAAAGAAAGGAAGAAAAATGTTTAAAAAAAAAAAAAAAACAAAAAAACCAAAAACCCAGAAAATGCCAAATGGGTTTCTCTTCTCCATCACCCAAAGGGAAAGGAAAGTGATTAAAAAAACAAAAACAAAGACCCACACATCTATTTTAAAGGCCAATGTTAGAGTATGAAAGAAAAGGAATGAGAGAGAAGAGAGATAGGAAAAAGAGAGTTGTGGGTCTTGCCAAGATGGCAAGGAAAGGAAGTTAATCAGGAGACAATTACCTCATTAACAGGAAAGGCTTTAGTTGCCTTTGAGGCCACTTTATTATCCTTTTCAGACTGGGTTTAAGCAAGGGAAAACAACACCAGTCTAATCCAAATCATTTGGAAATGAGTTAAATTCCTTCCTTCCCCTATTCTCAGCTTCCAACAATCAAGATGGGCTTTAATATGTTGTAATCTGGTGTTGTTAGCAATGTAGATAAGACCAAATACATTATTTCAAGGGCCAAGAAGTGAATGAATTCAGTAGATGGTGCTCAGGGTTAGTTAACTGACCAGAAAATGAGCAACAGAACAGCTACATTTTTCCTTTTCTAAGTGTCCTTCACATTTCTTTTGTCCTTAGGGAGCTTACATTCTAAGGAGGAGAGACAATTCAGGAGGGGTGGCCAAAAGAGGGAATAGCTGGGAATTCCATATAGCCCGATCAAGTCAAGAAGAATTTATTAAGTGCTTATTATGCTGCAGGTACTGTGCTAAATGCTTGTGATACAAATAAATGGAAAAATAAATCTCTGCCCTTAAGAAGTTCATATTCTAATGGGGGACACATGTAAATAATTATATACAAGACATCCATATTCAAATCCATATATGTGTTTATAACACACAATTTATGTACACATAAGATTTCTCTATACATATAGATGATTATATACGATACAAAACTACTACGTACAAATAAGCTATCTATACACACAAAATACATACAAAACATATAAATAAGTATGTACATTATGGGATATCAGTAGATATGTATGTATGTGTAACATAAACACCTTCATACATGAAACTATATATGTAAAACATGAAAATTGTGCACACACAAATTATATGCACATGCATATGTATATATAACACAAAACATTCATGTACAAACAATATATGCAAGTACAGCATGCAAATAACCACAATAACAACACACAAGGAACTAGATAATACATGACATAAAATAGATATGCATATACAATATGTGACTATGTACAAGAAGATACACAATATATATATATCAATGTATAAATAAAATATAATGTGCAGGTATATATAATATTCAGACAACTACACACATGATAAAATATTTATGTTATATAAAATACATACATATAAATAGTAAACTGCAAGTAATCTGAGTAAAAAGACACTAGTATTAATGGAAACTGCAACAAGCCTCTTGAAGAAGGTAGGATTGGAACTAATTTGTTACTTGCTGGAAGATAGGAAAACTAGAAGGAGGTGAGGAAGGAGCATTCCAGGCAAAGGTGTAGGGATAAGGAAGGCCTTGTTCAAGTATAGCCCAAAGGCAATGCTAATGGATTGTAGAATACATGGAGGGAAATTAAGTATAATAAGATTGTAAATGTAGGAAGGGGCCACAAAGTGAAGTGTTTTAAGAGCCAAACAGGTTTTTATATTTGATCCTGGAGGTAATAGAGAACAATAAGAGTTTAGTGAATAAGTGATATGTCAGATCTATACTTTAGGAAAATGACTTTGGTAAATGAGTGGAAGAGGGATTACAGTGGGAAGAGACAAGTTAGGAGGAATATTCAACAGGTTATTACAATAAATAGTATAGGTGTGAGGAGATGGAAACCTGAAGTAGGATGGGAGCTTTGTCAGAGGAGAGAATGGGCCAGATATAAGAGATGATTTAGTGATAGGAACAATGGCAGTATAAAAGTCTAACAGACTCAAAATTCCTCAGGAAAACTCATGTGCCAACAATTCAGATACTGGCTGTGTGGTCTTAGATAAGTCATTCAACCTCTGAACTTAGACTGAGTTATTCTAGTGCTTTGCAAGTGTTAAGGGGCTATCCATATAGATTTCAGTTGTTCTTTGAGGACAGGGATGATATAATTTTCTTTCTTTTTAAAATTTTTCCTGTTCATTTATTTTTATCTTTTTGTTTTCAAAATATATGTATAGTTTTTCCAACTTTCACCCTTGAAAAACTTTGTGATTCAAATTTTTTTCTCCCCTTCTTCCCTCGACACCCTCCCTTAGCAGCAAGTAATCTATGTTAAATATGTGCAATTCTCTATACATATTTCTACAATTATCATGCTGCACAAGAAAAATCAGATCAAAAAGGAAAAAAAAAATTAGAAAGAAAAGGAAAAGCATGCAAACAACAAAAAGAGTGAAAATGCTATATTGTGATCCACACTCAGTCCCGACAATCCCTTCTCTGGGTGCAGTTGGTCTTCTTCATCACAAGAACTGGGATGGAATTGTGGAACTGGCTTGAATCACCTCACTGTTGAAAAGAGCTACATATATCAGAATTGATCATAGAATAAGATGATATAATATTCAATCTTCATATGTCCAATATATTGTCTGTATTTAATGAATTTTTGTAGAAGTGGTGGTAATAATTGACACAAATTGTGAAGCATTTTGGGAAATGGGAGTAGTAACAGTTATGATATGAAACTGCAGGTAGTTATTCATTATCCTGCCTTCCCCCCAAAATATTTGGTCATTAACAAGAATATAAGATGAAAACAAGAGGCCATGTTTTAGAGTCGATACGGTTTTGGGTTTGAAGTCAGGAAGATAGTTTTAAGTCTTTCTGCCACTTCTGGGAAATTTACTGTTTCATGGGCCCTTTTGGCAGTTGTGAAGATTAATTTACTCCTCAGAACGGCATTTTTTAAATCATAAAATCAAATAGGATTTAAAAAAAATTTTTTTTAAATTTAATAGCCTTTTATTTACAGGATATATGCATGGGTAACTTTACAGCATTAACAATTGCCAAACCTCTTGTTCCAATTTTTCACCTCTTACCCCTCCCCCCCTCCCCTAGATGGCAGGATGACCAGTAGATGTTAAATATATTAAAATATAAATTAGATACACAATAAGTATACATGACCAAAACGTTATTTTGCTGTACAAAAAGAATCAGACTCTGAAATATTGTACAATTAGCTTGTGAAGGAAATCAAAAATGCAGGTGTGCATAAATATAGGGATTGGGAATTCAATGTAATGGTTTTTAGTCATCTCCCAGAGTTCTTTTTCTGGGCATAGCTAGTTCAGTTCATTACTGCTCCATTGGAAATGATTTGGTTGATCTCGTTGCTGAGGATGGCCTGGTCCATCAGAACTGGTCATCATATAGTATTGTTGTTGAAGTATATAATGATCTCCTGGTCCTGCTCATTTCACTCAGCATCAGTTCGTGTAAGTCTCTCCAGGCCTTTCTGAAATCATCCTGTTGGTCATTTCTTACAGAACAGTAATATTCCATAATATTCATATACCACAATTTATTCAGCCATTCTCCAACTGATGGACATCCATTCAGTTAAATCAAATAGGATTACAAAAGAGCAGCTTTATTGAAACACAGTGATCGCAATGAAAAATAATAATAGCAATAACAAACATACAAGTTGTAGGATTTGCTTTTTTCTAAGATGAACAGGACTCTGATGGAGCCTTGATTTTCTAATCTGCAAAATGGCGAACCATGTGATCTTGAAGATCAGTACTATGATTCCAAATCTTTAAAATTTATCTCACAGTCACATAAAAGGATTAACATGCTAGGCCTTTTTGTGGCCAAACATTTCCTCATCTACCAGGCTAACCTTCAGGAGAGGATCAATCTGAAGACTATTTTCAATGATGACCCACATCCAAATGTGGATAATATGGAGCAAATGTATAGTCAGGAAAAAAAGGTGGATTAGTCATGTATCCAGACTAAAGAATAACAAATAGACTGCCTGAATGCTTCATTACTACCCATAAAATGCAAGATCTTCTGCGGAGAATCCATGGGACTATGAAGAAGCATCTCGGAGGGAGAAGGCATATCATCTGAATAAATGGACACAATTACATGTGTGATAACATAAAAAAACAGAATTATCAGCATTAAATGAATAAGTCTAAATGTGGGAACGTAAATATAGTAATCGTTTCTGATTGGGATTAACGTATCTTTTTTTTGAAACCTCTGAACCAAAACAAAATTTTTTTTTAATTATAAAAATCTCAATTTAATGTGTTCAAATATCCCCCGGGTCCCTAAACTCTGTCTTTTAAAGTCTATATTCAAACTGGAGGGAAAGAATGAGAAATTTGGGAACTTGAGAAAAAACACATTATTACCACCTCTCATTTATGATGCAGAAAACATTTTCCCCCAGTTTTTTTTTTTTTTTTCCCTTCGCCTTAGAGATTCTGAAGTATTGCTCATTCAAGACTGAAGCTACAACAAAGTTAAACAGTGCAGATCGACGTCTGGTCCTTGCCAGACTTGCTGAAGAAGTCTAAGGGCGGCTTGCCGTCCGGAGCCCGTTCCTCAGGGAGTTGCTGGGGACGCACGAGGCAGGCGGAGAGCGGCCGGGGATATCGGGGCACGGCTCATGCCGCCGGGGCGGCCGGGGACCCACGCTGCCGGTGAGGGCTCTCGCTTCATGCACAGATCAGGAACGAGCGGGCCAATTAAGAGCACACATACACGTCAGCCCCGTGAAGCCCGAGTCCACAGCCTTCCCAGGAAGCCGCGAGCATGTTTACTTTGCAGCCCCCCCCCCCCCCCCCCCCCCCTCCGTGAGAGCACTATCCCCGTCGGAGAAACGACGCCGGGAAACGCCAGGGGTGCCCCCCTCTCTGCGGAGCCGGCACGAGCGAGGGGCCCCGGTTTAAATGGGGCTGTTACGGCCCCCCCACTGCCCGGGCTCCGGGCTTACATCTGCAGGCCACGGGTCTGTGCTGTGCGTGTGCGCGAGGCAGGGCGCGGGGCTCTGGCGGCGATGGGGGGTCTGAAAAGGACGAGGTGACCTCAAGCCGCCTCGGAGACAGCTTCTGCCCGAGTTCTGCACAAACGAGCCTCGCACGCTGTCCCGGGGTGTCGCCGGCTTGCCGAGCAGAGGCAGCACGCGCCGCCGATCAAATAGTCGTAGCGAGGATTCCTCCCGGTGCCTGGCCCCGTTCCCCACCCCGGGACGCTCCCTCCCCCCACGCTCTGCGGGTCTTTCCAAGGAGAGAGGGGAGAGCCCGGCCTCCTCCTCTGCCCCTCCCCGGCTCCAGGCCAGGTGCGCCGGGCCGAGCGGCACGATTCCTCGAGTTCTACAGGCGGCGGCTCGCGCCTCGAGGTGGGGGTAGGGCCATGGGGGAGGGGGGAGGGGGGGAGAAGGAAAGCCATCGCGTGTGAGAGGAAAGGGGACGGGGGTGGGGGTGCCGAGTGGAGAGTGGGGAGTTCCTCGCTCGCGGACCACACGCTCTTCGGTCCAATCCGGAGCCAGCCTCGGGAGCTGTCGCACGCGGGACACGTCCAAGCGTTTGTTGGCAAGGGTTGCGGGGAGGAGAGGGGAGGGGGGAAAAGAGGAGAGAAGGGGGAAGGGAGGGCGAAAGAGACGAGTGTGGGGGTGACGCGCGGAGCAAGCTGGGAGTTGTAGTTCTCTACCCCCACGGCCATAGCCATTTTGTAGTCGGGGGACTACAACTTCCAGGAGATCAAGGGGACAATTCTAATGCGCCCCGGTAACAAGCGGCTCTCCCCTGGGGCGGGGGGCTCTGTGCACGCGCTGTGGGCTGCCCGGCTGCAGGTAGATGCCAGAGCCGTGGCAGCAGCTCCAGGTTGAGCTTTGCAGTCCGGGAGACAAGCTGGGGAAGGGGAGGGGAAAGAAGGGGAGTGGAGGGGGGAGGTGGAGCGACAGAGCGTGCCATGCAGTGAGCGAGGGAGTATCTTTCAATTCCACACCCGGGTTCGGTGTCGGAGAAGCGCCTTGCAGATTGTTTAGAAGCTACTTGTAGAGTTCCCGTCGACCTCTTGGCTACAGTGTCGGGGGTCTCCTCTGTTTTCCTCGGGAGGCTTTCAGTGCTGCGGATGACGTGTGTTTCGTGGTCTTGCTGAAGAAGTTTTCGGCTGGGGTGCCGGTGGGCAATTGCCTGAGGATCCCTAACTTGTATAAAAGCAGAGTCCATTTAAAGTTGGGCTGGAGACCGACTCTCATTGGTTAGGGTGCTCGGAAAAAAGAGACGCGGTGCAGCCCTTGCTGTGGGGCTGCTGCTGCCTCTGCCGCCGCCGCTGCTGGAGTTGACTCTTCTGGTCTCACTGCTGCTGCAGCATAAACGTGACTTCCAACATTTTTATTTATCTTTCCTTTTCCTTTTCCAAGATGTAACTACAGATCAGACACTAAGGACCTTCACGTTTTGCTGATGTAGTTTTTGGAGGAAAAAAGGGGGAGTGAAGGGCGTCGGTTTTTTTTTTTTGTGTGTGTGTATGTGTGTTTCGGGGGAAATTTTCCATTATGAGTGTTTTACTAAAGTGAAATTTTTTTTTTGTCTGCTTCGTCTTTGGCTTTTTTTTTTCTTCCCAATTTCGGATTTATTTAGAGGCGAATCTGGCTTTGGGGGAAGAGGAAGAAAAGTCGGATTACAACCATCACCAACAACAATAAAAACCACCAGGATATTTTTTGCAAATTTCTGACGGCTTAAATTCATGAAGCAATTGTCCCCTTTTGCAATCAGCATTTGGATCTCAGAATGAGCAAGGAAAGACCCAAGAGGAATATCATTCAGAAGAAATACGTAAGTGTTCTTAACAACACATCCTTTGACTTGCAGTTTTAAGCAATGGTTGTGAATGTCAAGTTTATAGATAATTCTGCTGCTGAAAGGTTTTAAATTCAGGGTCCGATAAGGCTGTTTCTTTCTTTTCTGAGAGAGGGATTTTTCGAGCAAAGTCTTGTCCAGTCTGGTTACAAAAACACATTGGTGTAGAGATACCCCAAGTGAATAAATTGACCTCAAATGACACAATCATAATCTAGTTTTAGATGAAAGGCAAAGCATTTCGGCGTTGCTCGAGGGGGTTGCAGTAATGTAACTAAACTGCATTCTCAAGCGGATTTGTCTATTGCACTTTGCATACAAATGAACTATTTTATTATTATTTTTTTAAAAAAACTGAACTGTGTGGTAAACCCTTTAAGTTGAAATCGAGTGTCCGATTATGGCGATCTTGTTCCTTGCACTGCCACATCAAATTTAATGTATGTGGTCGTTTTGCTTATCTGGTTCGCAATAGAAACCAGTTGGGATTCGTGTTACGGTGAATGCATTTGTTGGGATTGACTTTAATAATGGGGCAATGGATTAGTTTTGTTTAAAAATTCATGATTTCCAGTTTTAGGGGAAAATAGGTAAGACCTAATGCTTGTAAGTGTGTGCATGTGAATGTATGCAAACTAAATAATTTCACTATTTTAACTGGGCTTCCGTAATTGGGTAATCTTCAAAGATTTATGTGTGGGAATAGTTGTATATTTTGTTGGTAAAGCCGCATTTTGATTGGCATGAGGAGTGTTTTTGTTTTTGTGTGTGGTGGCTTTTTTTTTTAAGTGGGGGGGGGGAAGGGAGGGAAGAAGGGAGACCTAGGGATTAGCCAAATAGGCACTCGAGCGATTGGTGATTTATCTTCATGCTTAAAATGAGAGAACCCATTTTTAAAAGACCACATCAGCATTCCAAGTGATGCAGTGTTATAAGAAAGTTTTAGATGGAGACGCCAAATTTGTTTCCATTTTCTTTTTTTTCTTTTCTCTCGCCGTGTGAGGTGACCTTCGGGACACTACCTTTTAAAAAAAAAAAGGGACTTCATTTCATGGAAAAGCCAAATGACTTCTAAAGAGTTAAACATCTTAAACTCTTTAACTATGCTGGGAGTACGAGGAGGTTGAATAATCAAGTGCAAGTTAAAGCTGTTCTCTAAAGAATTTACGAATTAAAAATACATCCGCATTGCAGAGGACTGGGTAGAATGGAGAAGACTATAGTTTAAAACTCTTGCTTGGAGGCTCAACCTTGTCTGGGAGACGTCTCAACGCGTGCTTGCCTTGGATGCATTTACAAAGCAAATTAAATTGGGGAGAACTTAGAAGGTAGGGAAGAAAAAAAAGGAAAAAAAAAAAAAAACAATTCAACCACCCTTTGCTAAGTTCCTTTGGTTGGATTTTTTTTGTTTGTTTAACTGTGAACAATGTAGCAACCTAACTCTTGTGATGTCCAGACAGCTTTTCAATAAACTAGTGGCCGAGCCGGAGTTAATGCTCTTGTGTGCCCCTCTCTGCGAGCCCCGATCTCCTGGGCTTCCAGTGTTCCTCCGTGGGAGAGAGTGTGTGTGGGTCTGGAGGGGAGAGGAGGGGGCGGATGGCTCTAGAAGGAAAGGTTTTCTGTACTGACAGCCGCCTGATTTGACGGCGTGCGAGCGCGCCGCCGCGTGCACGGTTTCTCGTGGGGAGGAGGGGTCGAGGGTGGGGGAGGGGGGACGGATGCGGATTGGGGGAGGGGGCCGCGCTCACGCACAACTGCAGCGAGTAACCGACACGCACGCAGATTCGAGCATGGCGGCCGGGGCCCACGGTGGCGGCCGCGGCGGCTGTCCCTGCTGTCCCTGCCCTTGGGCTGCGGGCGGCCGCCGGACCTCGCTCGCTGCTCGGCCTCTAGACCGTCGTATAAACACGCTAGCGAGCAACAGGTTAAAGCCGGCGAAACGTCAGTGCGGGTGCCCCCCCTTCTTTGCCTCTCCGTCCCGTCCCCCCCCCCCCCCCACTCCTTCCTCCTCCCGGATCGTGAACACTCCGGGCCTGGGCCGCGTTCTGCTGTCATTGTGACGTCACAAAGGGAAGGGCTTGGGTGGAATCTTTCCCTCCCTCCTTCCCGGTGACGTTAAAAAGTAAGGCGGGAGGTTCCAGCCGCGTCGGGGGCCGGACTGGGAGCGGGGGTGCTGGGGTGTGGGGTGGGGAGCGGAATGGAGGTGCGCGCGGCCAAGGGGCGGCGGCGGCTGCTGCTGCTGCTGCTGCTGCTGCTGCGCGCGGCGCTGCCGCCTCGTTCGCCGCGGGCGTGTGGTGGGGGGCGGCGTGGGGCATGGCGCGTGTGCCATCCCTCCGAACCCCGGCGCCGCCTTCCTAGTGTGCTCCTCGCCAGGTGAGGGCACCTGCGGAGCCGCCGACCCGGAAGCCCGCATCCTGGGCCTTTCTGCCTCTCTCCGCTTGGGGGGGGGGGCCTCCTTCCTGCAGAACGGTTACTTCTTTCCATCCCAGGCCCCCGGATGGATTGCACTTATCGTGGTAGTTCTGTTCCATTACCGGTTTGTCTAAAAAAAGAATGGAAACTTCCGCCCAATGAAATCTTTGTCTTTGTTGGGTTACAGACCTCGTTTCTGCGGGGTGCTGTTGGGCTGGTGAGGAGGGTCTGCTTTCTAGGACTTGCAAGCAGTGGGGGCTGGGGCGGGGTGAGGGGAGGAGGGAGCCACATAGTACCTTTTTTGGGGGCCCTAACCGAAAAGGTTTTTTACATTAGTGGGTCTGGGGACCGTGACAGAATTGACTTTCTTACTGTCTGCTCATTTGCTCTTTGGTTCAGCTGCTTGGCCAGAGTGACTGCACGAATTTGGGGGGGGGGGGGGGGGGGGGGGGGGGGAGGCAGTTGTTGGTTTGTAATACTTTGTATTTCAAAGACAACCTTGAGAAGCTCATCAAAGCATATTATTGCAAGCCTAAACCATGCAGTTTTAATTGTGCTGGGCACAACTCCCGATGCAGTGTCTTTAAGCCATGAACGATTTGCTTCCCAATGCCCTCATCCACTTGGACTTTTGGAAAAAACAAAGAGTTGGGTATTTTGCTGTCTAGGCAGTTTCTGCTCTTCAGCTTGCTTGGTAGAGTTTGCTGGTGGACAGTTCCTGATCCAAAAAGTGTCAAGTTGCCACCATCCGTCTTAGTGTCTCCTGCCTTTAATATTGTCCTATATTCTGTATGCTTCATAATCAGAATGAGTTGTAAATGAGTGCTTCTGTCACAATAGGATAATTTTTTCTTCTTACAAGAAAGTGTGCCTAATTAATTTCTAAATTAGCTCGTTTTTGATTTGGGCAGTTATTTGTTACTGCTTTATTGCTTTCTTGTCTTCATTGTGTCCACCTAAGAGCAAGCCCTTTGATCCTCTTCCTGTTTAGTGATGATAATAATAGGTCACATTTATACAGCGAAAGCTTTATCTTCATTAAACAATTTGATTGTTACAACACTACTCGGTGAAATGCTCTCATCATTTCCAGTTTGCTGGTGAGGAAACTGGTTCGGAGTTTGTGATTTGTCCAGGAACGATAATCAGTGTCAGCAAGCCTATAATTAAATAAAGAAACATTCTGACTTTAAATCCATTTCTTCCATTGGGCCTTGTCAGGTTATATTTACTTCTTTCACCCAATTTCTAGATGGGGAAAAATGAGGTACAGACAACTTGTGACTGTACATTTCTTAGGGTTTTGCCTTTTCCTTGGCTATATATGATCTTTCTGCTAGATCTACTCTGCGGTGAGAGACTTGTGAATATTTGGATGTGAAAAGTCTAAAATGCGTTACTGAAATCAAAGAAAAATGATGTTTTGCAGCAATAAAAAGCAAAAACCTCAAGAATGTAATATTAAAACAGACCTCTACAGCCTGATCAAGGTTAGGCCTTTCTTTACACCAGACTAATAATTGACTTATAAGTCTCAATAGTCTTTTCCTTGCTTACTATAAGAGTAGTAATGAGACTCACACCAAGTGTAAAACCAGTAACCACTTCATTGCTGGGCCTGGGTTGTTAACTGTCTTAGTATTTTAGGAATAATATCAGTGTTAACCCTGGTGTAGACCTTTTCCTAAAGATTTTTTCAGTTTTCCACTTCCAGAATGATCTTTTGGAGAGTAGGACTTAATTGCATTTCTTTATTTTTATACATTTTACATATAAAAAAGACCAGGTTTTCTTTATGCTACATGTTCTTAAATAAGACATTTAAAAAGAGAAAAATCCATATTCAGGCTGTGGTTTATCCTTGACCTGTCTGAGGTAGACTTGCTGACCGGTTACTTACTTGAATAAAGAATGAGGGAGAGTCAGTAAGTAACACAGGGTAAATTTACACATTACTGTGTTTGTAGTTCCTTCAGTATAATAAGGGAAAACTTTTCCTGAAGTAAAAATTATTTGTAAGGTCTGCTTAAAATCACCCCATTTACTGATAATTCAGAAAATGAAACCTTAGAATTTCTTAGTTGCATAGTTTTAATCCTGTGGATGCTCTGTGGAAGTCAAGCTTTATTTAGCACCAACCCATCTGTCAAACTCAGTTTATACAAACTAAGTAGCTTGTAGTGGAACCAGAGGTGGGTGGGTGGAAACACTTGTTTCTAAAAGAATGGTCATTTAGGTATTCTTTGAGGTTGATTTGTCTCCAAGATTAAAGTTGCCGTGCGGGGTTGATTTTGGTAGAGCAGAAGAAATATTGGTAATTTCCTTCTGAAATTTGAAAATAATTGTCTTGATCTTAAGAGTTGCTTAAATGTTTATTGATTGATTGGGGGGTCCACTTTGTTATAGTTAGGAAGCATAATGTGTGTTTAAATACCAAAGAGCCAGGCTTTTGTGGTTAATAATCTCTTCTAAAATGAGCATAATTTCTTAGAGCATTTCCTCCAAACAACTCTTCAGTTTTCTACATGCCCTTCCTGCTCCCTGCTCCTTAACTCGAGCAAATTACAACTTCCCATGTGAACCCTCTCTGGCCTTTAGGCTAGATATTTATCAATGTAAATTATAATTAGCATTGCCCTTATTTCCATGTTTTTTTTTTTTTTTTTTTTCTCTCCCCCTGTATGTATATTTTGTTGTGACTCTTTAAGGTTATAACCTCCCAGGAGATTCTGAAACATCTTCTGCTGTCCAGCAAGTTCTACAGATTTAAAACTTGGTTAGATTTCTTCAGCTTCAGACAAGGGAAAAATGTATTTTGTGTGGGCAAGTCACAAAAGGCTTAATTGAATCTCCTCCTTGGGACAAGGAGGTGAACCTGGTTCCCTGATCTGCTGGAGTGGTCTGAATTCAATATATTCAAGTTGTAACAGGCATATTGATGATAGCTTGCCTGATAAAACTTATAAGCTATCTCAAGTTCAGAAATGCTAACCTTCTGGTGATTTGTTTTATCTTCTTATAATTGATGAAAACTGCCTACTCAGGTGTATCTCAGCAATGAGGTGTTAAGACTTAGGTTCAAGTCCTGTCTGACATCTCCTAACCATATTTGACCATGGGCAAGTGATGAAACTTCTTTATCAGCCAACGCAGTTCTGAGTGTGTAGTCCTGAGTTCTTGATTTGTATCAGAAGATAATATCTATGCCATTGGTTATGAATCTGGAGTCCATTAATCCTGGTTTATTTTTAATATTTTTTTGTAACTGTATTTGTCACCCTATTAAAACAGGATTCTCAGAAGGGGCCCATAGCTAGTACCTAATTGCAAAGGGGCTCTCTAGCTCATTGGTCCTCGGCCTATCTCTGTCTGGAGATGGGAGCAGGATCTGCTTAAGTGGCTCTGTAGAAGAGGTGGGAAGGTAGAAGGTAGACTCATTCCTCCCCCAGTCAAAATTATGTTTAGTTTTATTTGCCTTTCTTATTCCTTTTCTATATTAACTTTTGAGATGCCTACCCCTTGATGAAAGAAAAACTGTGGCTTGACTTAAAACATTTTTGAGTTGAAAAAAAGTCTTAAAGGTTTAGTTCAGTACACTCATTTTGCAGAAGAGGAAATTGGAGATCAGACAGCTCAAGTAAACATTTACTAAGCATCTGCCATGTGTTCTGCACCGTTCTAGACCCTAAGCATCCAAAGAAGGGCATAAGACACTCAGTTGTTTGGGAGCTTCTAATGGGCAACCCAACAAGCTATATGTGGGATAGAAAGGAAATCCTGAACAATGGGGAGGCACTAGAATTAAGAGGGGCTGATAAAAGCTTCTTTTAGAAGGATTTCCTTTTTAAAAGAAGCCAGGGAAGCTAGAATGAGGGAGCGCATTCCAGACACAGTTCCCGGAGCCTCAGAGATTGGAATATCTTGTTCTTGGAACAGCCAGAAGGTCATTGTCTCTGGATTTGAGGAGTCCCCATGGTGAGTAGTTTGTGTAAAACATAAGAAGACTGAAAAGAAAAACTTTATGGGGATAGATTATGAAGGGCTTTGTATCGAGCAGTTGATCACAGTTAGTGACAGAACAAGGCCTAGGACCCAAATCTCCTTACTTCCAAACTCTGTACCGATTGGTACTGCTAACTTTTTATTGAGATGGTGCTGCTTTCTTTCTGGGAAACCAAGTGTGTTGGAAAAAGTATTATTGAATTTGGAATCAAAGAACCTAAAATCAAATGTGATTTTGCTATTTCCTATACTTCTGTGCTGTTTGGTCAATTAGTTATCTCCAACAAATCTTTGTGACTCACTGGGATTTTCTTTGCAAATTCCTTCTCTAGTTTTTCAGATGAGGAATTGGGACAAACAGGGTTAAATGACTTACCTGATGTCACAGGGCTAGTAAGTGTCTGAGGTGGATTTGAACTCCCGGTCCACCAGAGTCCAGGGCTGGCACTTTATTCATTTTACTACCTAGCTGTCCTTATCCTTACCTAAATTATGTAAACTTTATGAGACTCAGTTTTCTTATCTGTAAATTGAGGGGATTATACTAATCCCTTAAATTCCCTCCTTCTTGCTCTAAAACTGTGATCCTCCATAGCTAGTCACTTGGAGTTATTCCTTCAAAAAAGTATGAGGTTTATTATTAATGAATAGAATTAACTCTTTATACCAGTTATTTCACAGGAGTTCTGGGAGGAAAGAATTTTAATGTTTATAAAGTGATATATAACAACATAAGGTGTTACTCCTTAGGTTACTGATTTCCTCTTGTCAGCTCTGTGAAGTAGGTGACACAAGGAATGTATTGTTTGTAGTTTACATATGAAGAAAACTAGTGTCAGAAGTGAAGTGACTTGCAGGGTCTGGCGGTCACGGCTGGATACAGCCTGTAGCTGATTCTTCAGGATGAGCCAATGGGATCATATCACCCCCTTGTTGGAGATGGTAATGCAGGAGACTCCCTGAAAGTGTCTTCTCCTTGCTTCTGGCTCTGCTGTTTAACAGAACCTTTTTAGAATTGGGATTTTGGTTTTGGGATCTTCAACAACAGTTTCCTTTGGTTGTTCATAGAAGAATGACTTGATTTCTCTAACTTTCCAAGCTCTTCCCACTGTATCAGGTAGTAGAGAGGCTGCCATCCCTGGTATGTGTGCTGGTACTTGCTGACCCCCTGGCCAAGAAGAGGTTAGCCAGCTGCTCAAATTGGGGAGGCACCTTAAACTGAGAACATGCATCTGGGAACTTATTGCCTCCTCCACATTTCCCTGTGGGAAAAGAGGAGGTTTTAGCTTTCTAAGATGACCACTGCCAATCTTGCCTTACACTTCCAATCCAGATTTTCTAGGCATTTTCCCCCAGTTCCCAATGCCCATTAACACCGAGTAGGTTTGTTCTGCAGTGGCTTTGGGAGGTCATAGGTTAGCTTCATAGAACTTAAATCTGGAAATATCTAGTCCTCTCTCTGATTTTACAGCTGAATAAATTTGGTATAAGGTTCCTCAAAAATCAGTCTCATTTAAAATAGTCTTGAGTTTCTGCTTGATCCTGGACTTTCTCAATTCAAACAGCCCTCTTGGTCAATTTTTATCTTAGGCTAGAACTCTGAGAAGTTAGTCTAAGGTTCAGATCTCAAGCTCCCTTCTCATTCAACCCTTTCCTATTCTCATTTGGGTGAAATCAAGTTAAAATGAACTTCCTGGATATATAAAGGTGAAAAGGTTATAAAGGTCAGCTTTAGTATCTGGTTTGTGTGGATGCCTTAGTCTTTGTCTTAGTGTCATTGTCTTAGTAAAGGAGGGAGATTTATGGACCTTTGGATTTCTATCAACCTGAAGTTTTTGTTTTTTTTTGTCAAGAGCTCTTTCTTCTCAAGTCGTTCCTTTGAGTCTCTAAATTTTGGGTTGAATCAAGAGACTACCACAGTATCCTTGGAATGAGTGCTGACTTTTGACCCCTCTACTCCTTCCTCAATTTTCCTTTAAGGCCTACCTCAGGCCTCAAAGCCAGGTTTGGAGTTAAACTGCTAATCACTGGGGTATCCAAGAAAGACACAAATTGTCTTGGCAGCAGCAGCAGGCACTGTATCTGAAAGGATTCATGCAGGTGAGATTTGAAGTGGAACCTGCTTCCAGGTTTAGAGTTTAGAGTATAAGCCAGAGAGAATTCAGAGTAGTAGATTGTTACTGGATCAGAGAGGGAAAAAAAAGGAAGCAGAGAATGGATGTGTGTGTGTGTGTGTGTGTGTGTTTATTTGATGCCAAAGGTAATGGGAAGCTGCTGAAATGTTCTTAGGGACTATTTGGTTCATCCTTCACATATTAGGAGAGTTAGGGAAGAGAAGCTATTTGTCCAGAGTCGCAGATCTAACTTGGGGTCAGATCAGGATTTGGTCTTTAAATTCCAGTTTCATTTGTTTTTCTTTCCTCCCCCTTCACTTCCCCCTCGCCTTCTATCTGGTGAAAAGTATTAAAACTCTTGGATTGAATATTGTTTCATATGTAATCAGATTCATTTATAACATCAATATATTGGCAAGTGATTTTCTTTCTGGCCATTCACAGCTTCCACTTTATTCTACAGGAGCTCAGCCTCCTCAGATTTTCCCAGAAGACTTTTGTCTGTAACTTGCCTCTCAGCCCTCCTAGTACATTCTTCCTGGTATCATACTTGTGAAATGCCTGTCTCTTCTGCCTCCCTCTGCTTTCTCTCTTAAGTAGACAGTATATATATTCTATTTGGGCAGGAATTTGTTTTGGGGGGAGGAAGGGTCCATGCTGAGATTTTTTAGGGAGGAAAGGAACAAGCATTTATTAAAGGTCTGCTATGTGCCAGGTCCTGTGCTAAGTATATTTTTTTGATTGATCTTTACCACAGTCTCATTATCCTCCCTATTTTGAAATTGAAGATGGTTGGGTAGTTCAGTGGGCTCAGAATCAGGAAGACTTTAGTTCAAAGATGGCTTCAAATACTAGCTGTGTGACCCTGGATAAGTTACTTTGCATTGTTTCCCTCAATTTCTTTATTTGTGAAGTGAGCTGGAGAAGAAAATGGTAAACCTCTTTAGTATCTTTGCCAAGATGATTATGGATGTTGGATAAACTGAAACAACTAAAGAATAGCATTTTGCAATTGAGAAAACTGGGGCAAAGGGAGGTAAAGTGACTTTTTTCAGTCACAGAAGTAGTAAAAGTCTGATACCTTCCTGATCCCAGGCCTGGTGTAGTCACTGTGCCTCCTTGACAAAAACTATTGCTGCTAGGCAGCAGCCTAGCATGGTCATGCAGCCAGGATTTGTCAGGTGAAACTTGAGTCTAGGCTTCCCAATTCCTAAGTGGTCTCCCTATATAGACCTCTGTCCTCTGTGATTTTAGTTTAGTAACTGAATGAATCTTAAGTTGATTAAGGTCCTTTCAGAATGGTCTTGAGTGTCTGGCTTCATTTGGTAACTTCCTTACTCTTTGAAGAGAATGTATTTCCAATCAGGGGTCACATGGGTCTGAGTCCCATTCAAACTCCCCCAAGTTTTCTTATAATTTTTTTTTGTCTATTTTACATAATGCATTTATCCAGAGTTTAGCTGGATAGGGATTGAATCAATGAACCAGTAGAATAGCAAATAGGGATAACTGGGTAAGAATCACACTGGATCTCCTACTCAGTGCTTAGTCTTAAGGTAGAGTGGAGTTTTTTCTGTTGCTTTTACCCAGAGGAACTAATGAAGTGGTGTTAAGGGGAGGGGAGGGATATTATGCCTAAAGTGTATTATGTAATGGGAAAACTAGATTGCATTTTACAAGGGGAGTATGTTAAAGCTCTTTTTTCTCCCTCTCCCCTCCCTCCCCAGAGAGACTTAGGTGGGGTTCTTCAGAGCTAATATCTATTGGACACTCTCTTGAGAAAAGCCCTAGTCTGGATTTTCAATACTAATTTTGTAGGCCTGTCAAGCTTCACCACACATGAAGAGGAAGCAAGGCCAATGAACACTGAAAACATCATGAACAGCAGTTCTTAGTTACCATGAATCCTGGAAGGGCTTTAATAGATAATGCATGCATGCTTTTTTTTTTTTTTTAAACCCCTCTTACTTCAGATGAGCTGTATGCTATCTCTTTTAAAAGCAATAGTTTTCCAGTGATGATTTATTTTTTTCTTTTGGGTGGGGATAGGAAATGGGGAGGTGTCCTAAGACATCAGACTAAGGAGACTATTCTCCCCTCCTTTTATTCCCCAACAAAAATGACTTTAAATAAGCAGCATTCTAATATTTCTAGTAACTGAACCATACAGAACATCAAAGCCAGATCTTCTTAAATTCTCACTTTGCTACCTTCTTTGGCCTGGGCTGTCTTTTTTATCTCACAGTGTCAACTTCATTTTACAGTCTATGTAGTAAAGAGTCAGAAGAATAAAGACGTATTAATTGCCATTTAGGTACTAGGCACTGGGGATACAGATTAAGAAATGAAACTCCAGTGAGTTTCTCTGATAAACTTACATTATTAGTGAAGACAAGGAATACTATATACCAAATGAAAACAGGATAATTTTGTGGAGGGCACTGATGGCTTCTGGGCATTTTAACTGGAACAAGAATAAAAATTAATTCAACCTTGGAAAAGTTTGTGTCTTGTGTGAGTAAATACTTAACCATAAGATAATCACAAGAAATTTGAAATGTTAGACCTCTGTACATAAGACTTGAAGTCATATATTGCTACTGTAATTAAAGAGCCCAATTTGGGAAATCTCTTGCTAAATAACACAAATCTAGAGACATTTGACTTGGAAGTTTGTTAATTGTTTAGTTTAATAGTTGAATGACTCGAGCTAATTCTGTGCCCTGGTATATGTAGGATTACTTGCCCAAAAGAGTAATTCTGAAAAGATAGCCATCAATTCCAAGAAATGCATCTGTTCTGGGACATTTGGCTAGTGACTTAGAGATGGGTATTGATAAGTGAGTAGAAAATAAATAAATAGAACCCCTCTTGATGAGTGAATGATGGATTAACTTTGGCAGCATCTCTTTTTATGTCTCAATTTTACTGAGTCTAATTTAACTTCATTCAAAGCATTTTGATTGTTCTAAGAGGAAAGAGTTTAGATCAAACAGATACTGTAGAATCAATTTTAGTGCTTAAAGAGACCCTAAATATCACCATCACTATATCCCTTCATTTTTCAGGTAAAACTAAAGCCCAGATAAATTGAAAGGAATACAAGTTAGTTATTGGTCAAATTATAATAGATGGCACTTAGAAGAATATTCTTTCTGTTGTCAAAGGACAGAAAGTAGTGTATATTAATGCCTTAGACTCTGGCACATGCTTTACTTTTTAACGAGACCAAAACTCCATGTCCTCATCCTGGAACTTAATAGTGTAACTTTAGATTTCCTCATCTGAGAAATATTATCAAATAAGATAATTGTGTAGTGCCTGATACTTGGTAAGTGCTTAATAAATGTTTGATCCCTTCCCCTGTATAATAGGAATAGTGCCTGATACTTGATAAGTGCTTAATAAATGCTTGATCCCTTCCCCTGTGTAATAGGAATAATACTATTTATCTCACTTCCCTCATAGAATTGGGATTATTATGGAATAATTCTTCATTGATTTCTTGCATCCATTATTGTGTTTTCTTCTTCACTAAGCTAATTTGTAGTTATTTATTGGTGGCATCAAAAAAGTGGGTAGTGTGTATAGTTATTGTAAACTGATAGTTTATAGATATTTGTAAATTCTCCCTAAATGAAGTTTAATGCAATAGTATTAAATTACACCCTTCAAGTTTATCAAAGTTAGCAAACTTTTTCCTTTTTTTCTCTCTCCATCTACTCCTCAACTCCCTGAACTTTGAGCAAAGTAAATATGAAAATGAGTAGGGAGGGAGAGAAGACAAGAACCAGATGATTTCCTTACTGCCTTGTCAATCTCTGAGTAACTAAAGGCTTGGCTGACTCTTGTTGGGTTTGTATTTTTTATTTATTTTTTATTTTTTTTAGGATCTAGCCCACTTTAATGCTTTAAAGTTATTTGCAGATAGAGCTCAGGTTATATATTAATCTTGGGAAGTGTTGGAAGACAGTTGACATTTAATGATGGACTTGAAATGCCAGTGCCGTTAGGATAGCTAAGCTGGCCTTGCCCAGTGTGCTTTAGCAATTCCTTGGGGCCAAACCTATTTGCTTTCTTAAGGTTTCCTTCTCTCTCTACACTTTACCTTGACATCTTTGGGACTTAATGTACCTGAGCTTTTCTGAAAGGTATTTGGAGTTATGCAAGCGCAAAAATGTGAATTTTTAAAGCTGTGTTTTAATAATTCAGATGGTGTGCCTTTATTCCTTTGTGCATGGGTGCTGATATTTTGTGTATTGGGGTGTGTGTGTGTGGCTTTAAAATGAAACTTGCCAAGACATCAGCTTCATCATTCTGACCTGCTCCCTATTTTGGATAGGCTGGTTCCCAATGGCCCTTTGGAGATGAGGTAAAAACCCGACAACTTGTTTAAAAAAAAAAAAACCAAACACAAAAACCCAAATAAAATCGCCTCTTTCCCTCTACTATTATGATGCCCAGAGCTCTGAAGTTCTGTTTATACTATTTTTAGCTTGTAATAATCTTGAGATGTTGGAGGATAAAAGGGCCTATGCGAATGTAAAGCATTTAATAAGGAGCCATGGTCTGTGGAATACTCCAGTTAAATTAGTAGCACATGGCTTTCATCTGCCTTGAATGGCTTTGGGAATGTTGTCTTGCCTTGAAGTTGTGGTATACCATGACACCACAAAGCTTTGTCCTCCACATATGACATGAACTTGCATTTCAGAATAAGCTCCACTGTTCACTTGTGGCTGCTGCCTTTGATAAATGCCCAAATGAAATGGTGGGTTTCTAATTCTTACATTTCTGAATTTCATAGCATGATTGATAAAATTTTGAGACACTATGCATAGGTAGCAGGTATTGGGGTAGAGGAGAGTAGACCCAGATCCTTGGGAATTTTAGTTGAGTTAAAACAATTTTTTGTTTTCTCCTTTCTTAGCATGAATTTTCACTATAGGGGACGTGAGATGAACTTGGCTCTCCTAGGAGAGCAGATGGTTTCTTTCTTTGATCAGACTTGAGGGAAGTTCAGTACATTTCTAAATTCACAAGGTGAATACATAAAAATTTGAGTATTTGGTGGTTTTGCCTTGCAATTTCAACTTGTAATTTTAAAAATCTAAAATATTTAGTTTTAAATTAAAGGCAAACACTCCAGAAGCATTGGTATTGCATCATAAGAATTTTTTTTCTCTCTGAAAGTTTTAAAGATTCATGAAAGTAGTGTCCAGTGGTGATTGCATATTTGAGTGACAGATCTCAGATTTCTAGTTAAAACTTCTATCAAGTGAAGAGGGAGGACTAGAGAAGGTCTGGATTTAATAGTGAACCAGTTGACTAGACTTAAGCTTTTTTAACCTCCCCCTTTTAGGGGAGAACAACTTGTGACTGCTACTATATGAGTTTCTTTTGTGTCTTTAAAAATGTTTTTCAATAATCTTTTTCTGTACTATAATTCTCAAAACTACTGTTAAGGATTCCAAACCATTGTGGTTTAAAACTAGCTGGAATCTGAAAGGTGGTTGACAGAGTGAAAGGAAACCTCTTTTAAAATAAAAAACACATTTGGCTTGACTGGTGATCCTAAAGGCTTTGAGCCTTAGGTTTGAGCTTAGAAAGGCCAGATCTCTTAGCTAAAGGGAACAGGGCATCCTTGTTTTATACCACTGGATCAGTTCCCAGCTCAATAACAGAGCTCATCAGTTGGGATCATAAGATCATAGATTTAGAGCTGGCAGGAAGGGATCTTAAAGGCTATTTAGCCAGTCTGACTTCTTGTTTTTAGTTGAGGAAAATGAGCTCTAGAATTGACTTGGCCACAATGACACAGTTCTTAGTCCTAAAGACCTGGGATTGAACCCTGGTTCTCCCACAACAAATCCAGAGCCTTTTCCACTCTGCTTGAATAAGGCCTTAGAGGCCATCCATTGAGTCCATCCCCTCAAGATTGTCCAGATAAGTGCCAGGATTTGATGATTATAAATTCAATTCTCTTTGCTCCATCCCACACTGCCAACTCAGGCTAAAATTGAAAAGTTGCTGAACTTCATATTACCCTGATGGATTGTCATATTATCTAAGATAAGATTAAATAAAAGTATCCACCTAAAATAACAGCTCTGTTTCTACTATGGGTGTATATATAACAAATCCTCAAAACTCTATTATGCTATTATTGACCCAATGAAAATTTTGGTGTGAATTTATACTCAGTTGGTTTAATAACATCTGAGAATGACCCTAAAGTTAAAGGAGTATATGTGTGTGAGTGACAGGGAAAAAACCCTTTCTATTTTTCATTTTTCATTCATAATTGTGAAACTTTTTAAACCATCAGAGACCTTAACTCCAAATGAAACATTTCCTAGCCAAGTTGGTTCCTTTTCCTCCTCCAAGAGACTTGCTGAAATTGTCATTTCTATCCAGAATTTATTGGAATAGTAAGCTCCAAGTCTCAGGGAAGTATGAATAATGATGATTATGAAGGACAATCAGTTTACCTAGGAAACCCATTATCTTTGACTTGCAAAGTTTTTATAGCCATACTTTGTGTATAGTTATTTAATACAAATGGCGGGCCTTGGGGCCTTAATGTGCCTTTTGTAACAGGAGTCTTCTTGCTCCTTTGTACATGGAGGGCTTTCCTAGAAAGCTGTCATTTTGCCCAGTCATAAGAACTTGTTTGTCTGGACAAGCTTGATGCTGCAGAGGTGATGCTAATGGAGCCTGCCTGTGGGTTTTTCCTTTTAAAGTCATTTGCTTTTATTTCTGAGGAAAATCTCTGCTGATTGTGTCAGGATTGGTAAAGAGTACCATTCAAATTGACCAGCATTTATTGAGCACCAACTCTGTCAAAGCCTGCAGTAGGAGATGCTTGCTTCATTTTTGGACTCAACACCAACTGATCTCTGTGCATTTTTCTACTTTCGCCCTTCAACATGGAAGGAGAGTGAGACATGAAAGGAGAAGGATGTAGGGGAAAGGGGCAGAGAGAAAAAGACTTGTAAAGACTGATTTAAGTGTGTCAAGAACTGAGGGATTAGAAAGCCCTCTTGAGTAAATGGAATCAGATTGTTGTCAAAAAATAAGTTGGGGATTCTTGGAAAGGAAGGGACAGGAAACCCAGAGTTGTACCCTTTACTACTCCTGATGTCAGAAACTCATAGGACTTGTAGAGAGAATTCTCTGCCATACTGAGAAATAATAAGATAGAAGGCAGTTTGTGTAGTGGAAAGTAAGCTTGAAATCACAAGACCAACCCACTATTTCTCTATAAACATTTTTTTTTATTGTTATTTTTGCAAGCTAATTGGGGATAAGTGCCTTGCCCAGGGTTAAGTTTTGTCGGTCAAATTTGAACTCGGGCTCTCTGACTTCAGGGCTGATGCTTTAATCCACTGGGCCATCAAGCTAGACCCACCATTTCTCTAAATTGGGTGATCTTGGGCAAATCACTTCACTTCTGATTTTGTAAAATAAAAAGGTTGAATTCCATGACTTTTAAGGCCCTGTCCAGCTCCAAATATACAGTCTTAGGACTTCCCATCCCTTTTAATGGAGAATGGCATCTTTCTTGGGTTGATGATGAAGGGGCTCATTCACTACTTCTCCTGGGATATTTTTGTTTCCCTAGCTTTTTACCCTGGAGTATATCTCCTTGACCATTTTTGGATTTTTCTCCACCATTAAAACATAGTGTGAGGAGGGAAATTACCTTGTTTTCTTCTGTGTTCTTATAAATGCCATTATGGCAGTGAAACATTGCAGTATCAGGAAGCCACGTGTGTTGATTTGTATAACTGATGTCTACCAACTACCCGTTTTCTTCCTGAGCTCCTCCTTCATACTTCATATTTCAGGCTTCCATGTGTTGTTGAGCTTCCTTTGAAATGTTGGCCTGAGGGTAGCTCCTTTGGAACCATCAAGACAACTTATGTTGCAGAAGACCGTTTCATTTTTCTCAAGGAACACCTGGATCTTCTAAGTGTTTTCTTTTTAATCTTTGTGTTTTTGGATGAGGACGAGATTTTTCTTTTGCTTCATTTGCAAACTACAAAAATTTATGTCCATACAATCATGAGCATTAGACTGGACAGTAGAATTTCAAATTGTGCTATTTTTTCTTTTTTTTGGTGTGTATTTGTGATTGTTAGCTGTGTGAGTCTTTTTTATTAAATTGACCATACCAGAAACCTAGTTCACTAAACCACCACTTTTCTTTCTGGGAGATCATGATTAGGGGAATATATGATGGGCTGTACATTTTTGCCTTCCAGGTCTTCAGTGGAATGTCCAGACCTTTTCCTTAGGCTGTCTTGCTTTTATTTTTAATTTGTTGTTTCTTATACTGATGTTACTTTCGCAGGGAAGAGATGAAATATAATTCTAGCTAACTATTGATTTATCCTATTCATTTTTATTTTTGCTTGGTCAAGAATTCTTTTTTTGGGTGAGAAGACTGGGATGTGTGTGTGTGTGGAGGGGGGAGGACAGTGTCTCTTTAAGAGGGAGAGAGGTACTTGTTCTTGTTGTGGCAGATATAGATTTAACAAATGTTTGTACAAGTGTACTTTTGATTTCTTCTCTAATTGATGTGAAATTTGATCAGAAGTGAATTACAGAAATTTTTCCTAAATGTTTTTTTCTTTCCTGGTGGGCATATTTGTCTACCTGCTTGAAGGTGAGGCACTGAAAGAATTTGGCACTGGGGAGTAGAACGAAGCCTTTAATTGTAGGCACCAATAAGTTTGTCATCTTTTGTTTCTGTGAAAATGCTTTGCAGAATGCATGTCCTAGAATTGCAAGTCTCTCTGTAAATGTACTCCAATTTTTGATTGGAAAAAATTTGGTGGAGAAGCAAAGACATTATAATAGCTTCTCTTTCAGTGTTTGATGCTTCGAAATGCATAGACTCATCAGTGCCAGGAGAATTTCTGCTGTTCACATCATGCGTTTTTGACAGCAAGAATCTCTGTTCCAAATTTTCTCTGCTGTCGAGGTCATTAATTTGGTCTAACTAGTGGAGCGTTCTGACAGATGCTTGTATTAAACATTTTCTTCTTAATTCTTGAAGTAATCAAGAATTTGTAGTTTGGTTGGGACCTCTCATTTTGAATGGGAGAAGTTGTGTGACTGTTGGTGAAACACTTAAAAACCTTAACTTGGCACTGATTAATTGAAAATTGGGTATTCTCTGATGCTCCCCCCCCCCCCTTTTGTGATTCTACACATACCTATAACCTGTACCTACACTTGTGCCATTTGAAAGCAAATATAGATTCCTTAGTTCTAAAATTACTTATTAATGCTACTTTGAAGAATTGAGATAGAAATGCCCTAAAATGTAATGCAGAATATTTTTTCCAATAATGTCTAGGTTAACAATGATAGTCTTGCTGTATTGTGCAAAAAAGGCTTCTGTTCAGCCCCAGCTGGGTTTCAGGCTTAATTCATTGCTCTATGGTGGGATCACCACAGCTGCTGTGGGGCCTTTACAAATGCAAAAAAGCTGTCAGTGTTTGTTTCATCAGCTGCATAAGTGATGAGGCCAAGTTGAGGAATCCATTCCCCCCAGTGCTCAGTGTGCAGGCTGTAAGCATTGTTGTTTACAGAATTAGTGTGTTGGAGCTTTAAAATAGTTGGCACATCGTCTGTCTTTTAAAAAGCACAAGACTAAGGAACAGAACCAGTTGGTTGTCCTTGTAATGTTGGCCCGACCCTGCCTCATCTCTCTTGCCCTCCCTCTCCCTCAATCTCTCTACCTCCCCTTCTCCTCCCTTTCCCCTCTCTCTATTTTTCTCTCTTGCCCTTCCTCCTTTATCCTTAATAGGTACCTCTGCAGAGTAGCACACCGGCTTCTTGCACAGAACTCCACACTCCAAACTGGAGCTTGTCTTGCTGATTGGATTGCGTCATTTAAAATTACTGTTGACTTTGGCCTATTTCCTATCTCTAAGTCTGGGACTTTTGAATGTCCATGTGTTTGAGCCATGATATTAATACTCCCCCCTCCCCCCCAAACCAAGAAAATCTTGCCTTTTATTTTTGATGGGTTAGTCATGGGTAGGGAGTTTTCTCCAGCATCTGTAGTGCTGTTATAGAAAAAATACTGAATTTCAAAGTCTGAAAACTTGGGTTCCAGTTCTGGCTTTGCCTTGCTGCTTAATGGCAGTGTAATTTTGGGTGTGTCATATATACCACTCAGAGCATCAATTTCCTTCTCTGTTAAATGGGAATAATTGATACTTGAAATATCTGTTGGAATGATGAAAGAAAATGTACCAAAAAGGGGCTTTTTAAATCATAAAAGATTGTATATGTGTATGTGAGGGTATATATATACACACACATGATGTTTATTGTTGGCGAGAATGAAGTTGAAGGTTGTTATTATTTTGCTTCCTCCTTTGCCACATGGTTAGTTTAGGATCCTGAAGTGTATTGGCTTGTAGGAAAGAAACACTGGACAAGGTATCTTCCAGCCAATTAAGGAATAGCTCTAAAGGGCTGCAGAGGTTGCTGTCTAACAATATGAGGCAAACTCTTTCCCTAGGGGCTAAGTGTGCTGTGTTGGCAGCACTTCTAGTCCTTTTTGGGCTGAGCATAAGATTGGGAATGGAGCCCAGGATTTCCAGAATGGTAGTATGGAGTTATCCCAGGCTACCTTCATTTTAATAATATCTGGTTTTCTTGTAATTTTGTTTTAAAAATAACATCAATAGGATGAAAATAGAGGGAATTCTCAGGAGTGAGGGTGAAAGGGCAGTGGATTTGAATGAAAAGTTAATATATGTGTGTGTATGTATATTTCTTTTTGCTAATACTTATTTTAGGGTAGGGACAATTATGATTGGGGTGTGTGTGTGTGTGTGTGTGTGTGCGCGCGCGCATGCGCTGTACTTTTTTACAGTAGTAGTTCCAGCCTGTATTAAAATACGCAGAAAGTTCATAATTTCAGATTGTAGTAGGAGGTGGCTTTACTAGTTGTTAAAACCAAAAACACTTACCATTTGGTAGTCTTGTCTTCTGGTGATGAGTTTTTGTGCTAAACTGGATTGGTCCACTGAATGTCTGTAATTCTGGGCAAATCATTTGCCCATGGTACTAAGGAGGTTTAAATGTTAGTACTGATCAGAATGATTTCTAATGACTTTGTCAACTAATAATCAATCAGTGCCTGAAGTTTTCCTCCCCTTATAACTTGCACATATGGACATAAGAATAAATTAATCTGGTATTTGTGTTTATAGAACAGAAGTGAAGAGGGGCCCTGGAAAGAGGGCTTAGGATGGCCCACTACTCTCTCCTCTAAATATTTCCCACTTTTGGAAGTAATAGTCTCTATTTCCTTTAAAGGTTTTTGTAATTATATTGCAATCTTATTTTCGTTTTGACATTACCTGAATAGTCTTCCTCTTCCCTAGAGAGCTAACCAACACAGCAATTTTTTAAAAGGAAAAAAAATGGGGGATCATAATAATTCAGTAAGTCTAATTAACACATTGAAAAGGTTTTTGTGCAATATTCCACTTATGTTCATCTCCACTTTTTTGAAGGAGAGGGACTTTTGTCTTTTTTCATCTCTTTTTTGGAATCAAATTAAAAAAAATATTTTCACAATTTTGGATTGTTTTGTGATAGTTATTATTTCCACTTACAATTTTATAGCATTCTGTGAATGTCATATCAGTCTCTTAAGAGCACAATATTGTATTCCGTTCATATAGTGCAATTAGTAGTGGTATAGATATTTTGATATATATGGAACCTTTCTTTATGTAATGGACTTCTTTGAGGATACATTTGGGACATAGAATCTCTGGATCTCAAAGGCTATAAATATTTTACTTTATGTACAAAATTCTAAACTGATATGGATGTACCAGTTTATAACCCCACCACCAATTCATTAAAGTGTCTGTCTTCCCACAATCCCTCTAACATTGACTGGTTTCATCTTTTTTCATCTTCATCAATTTTCTGAGTGTCATGGGAAATTTTAGGGTCATTTTTGACCAATCTTGCAAATAAATGTATCTTCTGTGCTTGGGGAAATACAAAGATGAAATTGGGACCTTCCAGAAGCTAGCATTTTATTGGGGAATTTTACTTAGCCTATTAAAATTCTATTAATCTATCTACATTTACTTACAATTTTTAAATTTATTTTTTATTTTGAGCTTAAACACAAATAGAATGGACATTTTCACATATATATATGTGTGTGTGTGTATATATATATATATATACATACACACATAATATTGTGTGTATATAGATATATAGATATGTATATATATGTGTATATAGATATGTATATATATATGTGTATATAGATATGTGTATATATATATATATATATATATGTATAAAGAAAAAAGATTATTGCATAGGAAATTGTGAATACCTGACCTTCCAGGAAGCACAATAGTGACAATAATAGTAATAAAATAATCATGAAATTGGGATTCTGTGACTAATTTGCAAAATTTAGTTAAAAACTTGGTGATGACCAGCCTTGAAGTTAGGAGGACCCGAGTTCAAATGTGACCTCAGACATTTAACACTTCCTAATTGTGCTACCCTGGGCAAGTCACTTAACCCCAGTTGCCTCAGGAAAAAAAGCAAAACCAAACCAAAACAAAAACTTGGTGATGAAAGTCAAAGAGCCTTTGTTCTTTAAGCCAAGCAATGCTTGATTGCACTTTAGGAAACTAGTTGCTCAACTGTGTTTCTTCTGGTCAGGTGTATATGTTTTTATTTTAAGTTGTGATACCTAATCACCGGTTCTAATTTTATTAAGGTTCTTAAATAATAGGCTTTAGACTTGTAAGTCCAACATTTCAGATGAGGAAACTGAGATTCAGAGAGAAGCTTATTTAAGGTTAGCAGGCTAGAAGGGTGGTATTTTGAGTCCCTTTTAGAAACTTCTTTCAGATGTCAAAACAGTGTTCTATGAGAATGGAATTCATAGAGAATCACCAACATTTGATTTTTAGTTAATTTGGTGGTGATGGCTTAAATAGGATGGATTCTTTGTTTTTTCATGTTTGTTTCAACAACTGACACTTCACTCCTTTTAGATGGCACATTTCCCTAAAAACAGTTAATTGTTAACGGGAGGAATATACCCTACTTACTTTGATCACTATATTTGACAGGAATTTTGTTTCTTTTCCTTTATTTAGATTGCTGTAGTCATTATACACAAGAATATTTTATATTTCTTCTCTCTGCACCACTATATTCAAGTCTTTAGGTGTTTCTCTGACTGATTAGATTTACCTTCAGGAGACTCCCTGGTACAGGGAAATCTATTGTATTATGCCAATAGCAGATCTCGCCTCTCTTCTCCTTTGCTGCAATATCAATTTGGTTTTTTTAGGTGTTAAGGACAGGAGTTAAAATTGAAATATTACTTTGTCTCATGAGATTGCAGCAGCAGTAGCAGAGCAGCTCAGCTTGGGTTTGCTCTTCATGCTAGTGTTTTAAACTCTGAATGCATAAATTGCTAGGCTCTCCTGGAGTTTCAACCTTTTCCTCTCTGACCAGGTCTTTTACCAAAGCCGTTAAGAATTATTAGATTGACTGATAGTTTGACTATTTCTTTTCCCTGAGAAAATAGTTGAAAGACTGGGCTTCTTCATCAGAAGAAGCTAACATTGATGGTTTGGAAACTTGAGCCTTAGAGTCTTCAGTAACTCATAATGAATAGTATAGCTTGAAAAAGGGGCCTTTCTGATTCTGAGTCTGTTGTATAGAGTGGAACTTTGTATATCTGGGCAATTTTATGAATAGATGAAGTGGGGAAAGGGGCTGCTCCTTGAGGATTTTGGGAGGACTGTTGTATCTGGTAGCCGAGCTGCCCTTCCCTTAACCTAGTTGTGAAATTGATTGTTCTTAAAAAACAAAACAAAAAACGAACAAACCTACAACTTAAAAATTTTTTTTTTTTGCATTTTGTTGTATGCAAACAGCTTCTACTTTAAAGAAGTCCATGAACTCAGAATATTGAAAATGAATGAAAGAGAGGTCTAGTGAAAGAATGACGGGAAAGTCTAGGTCTTTTACAAAACTCTGTCCATAACCCTTTGTGAGCTTTATTGTGAGGAAAGCCCTGTAAAGGTAAATCCTTAATGCCATCTGTTAACTGTTCTCATTCATCGAATGTGTGTGTCTGCATGGAGTCCCATTTTGGAAGATTTTCATGAAGTTATGTTAATTCACATACCTGTGTAACTAAGCATTAATATATGTCTACAAAGCTCTTAAAGCAGTGCTCTCCTCACAACAATCCCATGAGTCTTGGGTAAATGTAAATATTTGCCATAGTTTACTGATGTACTATGGCTCTGAAAGTTTGGTCACTTTAGGTTATGAGACCAGGGCAATCCCATTTCTTAGTGAATTGTAATTGTAATTGTAATTTTCATTGTGTTTTAGAGGACATGGGGATCAATACCCACTTATCCTATAACACGTCCTGAAACTATCCATCCTTGTTACTTGAATCCTCGGAAATGGTGGGATGCTAGGGTGAGTAAGTGGGTGAGTGTCAGGGTCTAAGAGAGAGATCTCCTGGGAAAGCTTACTGAATGAACATAACATATGCTTGCTGGTTTGGGTCCTAGAATGCTCATCCATAATACTGGATCAAAACTTTAAAGTCTTATTAGCATTAGGCTTAACAGAGATTGTTAGTAATTTATACTTCTTGGCAGCAATGCATAAAAATGTGGATTAATAAAAACACAGGGGAGGGTGAAAATTGAGGTGCTATGAAATTGCATACTCAAGATTTTAAGGTACTTAAAGTTCTTAGCATAAATCTTGATAAGGAGGTGTAAGGTGTACAGCTGCATTTCTTTGTCTTGAGAGAGAGAGAGACAGACAGACAGACACAAATATAATTTGGCATATTTGACCTGGATGGAACTGAATGATTACAGTAGTTTCCCTGAAAGCTTCTTTAAGGGTACTAACCTCCTCCTTCCCGCACCCCCTTCCTCCCCCCACCCCCAATTTTTTTTTTTCTCGGCTTGTAGTTGCCTTTGGTTAACTTGTTTCTACTAATAGAACGTAAAGTTTGTTGCCTGGTATGTTTACTTACTCCTGTGGAGTCCCACTTATAATTCTAAGACTTTATTAGGCCAAGCAGAATGGTGGCCATTCTTCCTGTTAAGCTTATTTTTAGAGATTCTAGACCAAATTCTCTATTAAGAAAGGATAAGAAGATAGGGGTTATAATGTAGAACTGCAGCTAATATTCCATCTGAAGAAATCCATACTTCCTCACCACGGAATGGGGGCTAGTAGTCATTCTCTAGGATCTTCTTAGAAAGGGGGGAGTAAGTAGCTTCTAAAGGGGCCGGGGGGGGGGGGGTAGGGGGGGATTTGGGAGCAGTGGGGGGGGACAAGCCTCTAAAGGGCTCCTGAGACTTTTTTTTTTTTTTTTTTTTTAAAGAGCCTTCCCTTTGCAGGTCTTTCACATGCACATGTCTCCCATTCCTCCCTCCATTCTCCCCCCGCTGTCTTGTAAATCTCCCAGTTGGAAATTTTTTACATGGGAGAGTGTCTTCCTGTGTTGCAGTTGGCAGAACACTCCCACACAGCTGCGAGGAATTTGCTTTTTCCCTTTCTTTCACAGCTCCTCTCATTTAAAGGCATTAGTACAACCACAAAACAAAATAAAAACTTGAGGATTTTCAGAAGTTGGAGCCAAGTTTAATTAAAGTCAAGGAAGTTGGGGGTGCTGGCCCTTTTGTTAGACTTCTTAACTCAGATGTGTGCTAATGGCCGACAAGGTGGAGGATGCTGGTGGCTGGGCCGGAATAAGGGCATTTTAAACTTTATTGGCCTTCGGGGCTGGATTGTCCTGGGAGGGAGTGCCCTGCGACTCATCAAAAGATGTGCTGAGCTGTCCTGTGGTGGCCCATAGAATGTTTTCTTGTCCCAGCATGTTGTGGCGTTGTCTGCTCATGTTAGAGGGTGTAAATGACAACACTCTTGCTCCTTTCTCTTCCCCTCCCCCGCCTCCAATAAAAACCCCCCATCGGAACGAACCCATAAACAGATGTGCTGCCCGGACTCCCTGAACTCCCCCCAAAAGCAGCAGAGAGCATAGTCTTTCTGTGCTTTTTGTTACCTTGTGTGATTCTTGGCCCCATACGGAAACCCAGAGGTCTGAGTAAAGCAATTTCCCAGCTTTTGAATTTTAAACCTTGCCTTCAGTTGTATCTGGAGGTGTTAAAACAACAAAATAAAACCCCAAACTTAACAAACCAGTGTTTTGGAGATAAAACTGGGTAGTTGAAAGAGGGTAAGCTTTTTGGGAAATGTGTTAACATTTCTTACAAATGCTCATAAACAACTCACTTTAACTATAACCAAACACAGCCTCCCAGTGTTGTTCAGGCATCATTTATGCATGAGAAGCTTTCTTTGGTTGTATAGAGTCTTAGAGAAATCGGTGTCTTCAGGAACCCCAGAGAAATTAGTAATGTCTGATAGGCCTCCCCTTCTCTCCCCTCCCTCCTCCAATTGATTCATAAAGAATTTGGAATCTTAAATAAGAAGGAAGTTCTGATATTTATCCTGTACATTTCTCTTAAGATTAAATGTATGACATCAAAGTTTGGAAAATCCTCAGAGGCTATTTCGTGGTTCAATAATAATTCCCTTTTCAACTTTATCAGGTGTTTATCTAGTCTTTAAGTCCCTTAAAAGGGAAGGATTCCTTTATTTAGAAAGCTTGTTTTGATCCTCACAATGCCTCATACTCTTTGTAGAAATAGTTCGCATTTAATTTTATCATAAATGTACTATTCTCTGCAACAGAACATAAGACTCCTCCTTCCTTTAGGACAGGAATTTTTTAATTTTTGGTCTTCACATATAACAGTGCCTGGCACATAGTGGGGACTTAATAGATTATTGTTATGAATGAATTTTGGATTATAGTTACCTGAGTAGATGCCATTTGTATAAAATTGAACTTCCTCCATGAGAGATCATCTTAAGTAAACTTTGTATTCTCATCGCTTTCCTCCTCCCGGGCAGATTGCTATGTATCCAGGAGAAGCTTTTAATAAGTGTTGAATTTAATGCTTCCAATTAGAAACCTTAAACTACTTTTTGGAATTGTTGAAGATATTCTTGTTGAATTTTTTATTAGACTAGGTGGTTGGTCTCTGAGGTCTCTTTACAGATTTTTGATTGAGAATCACCTAGTGTTTTTATACTTTAAGACTTTAGCATCCCATTTGATAAGAGGACAAGCTTTATGTGTGGGTTCATGAACTTTGCCAGTCCTTCCTACACTTCTAGGAATCTTCCTTGGAAATTACTATCCTATAACTCTTCCTCTAACCCCCCAGCTCCTGGCCCCCTTCCTGTAAATTACAATAAGAACAACACTTTTTAAAATGGTGATGTTACCTTGAGAAAACTTTAGAAGTTATCTTTAAGCATTTTAGAATACTGTTTTTTTTCTACTGTAAAATTTAAAAGGGCTTTGAAATGATGCTTTGGTTAATTTTTAAAATTACCTTCTAATTACTTTGTAGGGAGCAGCTTTTTTTCCACTTCTAGAAAAGGATATTAATTGTAGCTTCACAACTTGGGACAAACGAGGAAGAACATTCTTGGCAAAATAGTGGGTTTATAGTCAGAAAGACATTGGGCCCCATTCAAGTCCCTTATTTGTAAAAGGATGATCTTTAGTGTCCCTTTCAGTGTTAAATATGTGGTCTTAATATAAGTGGTACTTAAATCAAAGTTTTGTAAGGATCAAATGAATGTCATTTTTTTTTTTTTTAACATTACATAAATATCAGTCATTGGCTCAGATGTTTATTAACTTCCAACTATGTGTAACACATTGTACCTTGATTATGTCTGTCTGTGTGTACACAGAGGGACCAAGCTCCATTTTAGCCCTTGTTTTCTGCTTATTGAGGAAACTGGTATAGTGGTTTTTGGTCTGTTTCCTGTTGATGAATGAAAAGATCCGTTCTGTTTATCCTCAGTGATAACATAGAGGCCAAATGTTTTGTGAGTTTTATCTATCACTCCATTCTGGCAGGAACATGTTTTATTTGTGCAGTGAGAACCATGGAGTTTAAAGGAGGAGGGGACAGGGGAAAGGAGTGACAATCACAATGGTGGCTTTAAAAAAAAAGCCCATATTATCTTCATTTTCATTTTATTCTAAAGGAGATATAATTATATTTGTCAACTGATTTAAAATTTTCAGATCCGTGAAGTATTTATGGGAAACGCAAAAGAAATCATAGTAAGTCTTTTGTGCTTGGTCATCTCATCTCTTGGTCAGCCAAAATAATTGTACTGATAGCTTAGATTTTGTGGCATACTATGGGTCTTGGCTCACATCTGCACATTAGGTAAGAACAGAAACTTTGGGAATTGGTAAATGAATGACTTGTTTAGGTTCAGAAATTAGCAAATTTTAAGACCTAGAAGTAGAATACAAGGCTTTTGACTATGTCTACTATTCTTTACCTATAAAGTCTACACTTAAAGATTCATCATTTTTCATTGGAACCAGATTCTTTTTGAGTTCTTGATTAAGTAGCCAGAGATGACAATATTTTTTTAAATAGAGGAAGCCATATGGTGTGATGTCTTCTTCTGTTAAGTCTGCTGTCTTTCAGTGGATTCAGAATCTTCTCAAGTTTTCTTTAGAAGAACTACCCAAAGTACCTAGAGTCCATCCTTTTTATGGATGTAGTACCAGCTCTGTTATTCATTGTTCTTGCTGTGCCCCTGACCTATGGCCTTTTTCAGTCGTAGGTATTTAAGTGATATTTACTCCTTTTCCAGTGTTACAAATCCTTGTGGGCGATATGTTGAAGGCTGCATGTTGGTGCCCACCCCCATCCTTTTGTGCTCTCTGGGTCACCTAGTGTGATTCCTCTGACATCTTGCTGTTAGCATCACTAGGAAACTTGCTTATTCTAACTTTTAAAAGAACAACTTGGGCTGGTCAGGGGCTTTTTTCATATTAGAATGTTAAAAATATTCTTTAGATGGGAATGAATGGTGAGCACTGACAGTTTTTAAGACAGTACTTCTGTGAGGGAGGGCTGCTTAGACCACTGTGGCCAGGATTCTAGGACTAGTCGGTCACATTTTCTCTCTGCTGATTTTCTGAATAGACAGTAGTTGGAGGTGTTTTACATTTCCTCTAAAAATAATCTTCTGGTTTTGTTACATCTCACATTTTTTACTATTGCTCCCTTCATAGAAAACTTGGTTTTGCCTCCTAAAAGAAGAGGGAGAAAAGGTTCAGGGGAGTGGGAAGCCTTTCTAAAGGTCAGTTGTCACAGGCAGGGAAAGCCTGCTTTATCATACTGCAAGGTTGGTTGCTCTGTCATTGGGAGATGGCAGTTTGCATTGATGAATGGATGATAGCCAGGGTTAAGAGACTGTGGAAGGAACTTTGCATCTGTACTTTGTATAGCTAGTGTCAGTGAAAAACAGGCATAGGCTAGTGGTTAGGGGGCAAGTGTCCTAAGACTTAGCCTGAAAAACTTTTTTCCCTCTCCCCCATCTCTTCACCCTGGGGTTTATTTAATAGGACTTTAACCTTTTTTTTCCTCCTGCTATTCCCCAAAGCGTCTGTATATAGTCATATTTTCAGAAGTTTTTTTTTTTTCCTGTGTGCAAGAAATCTTTATGAAAAATGTTGATTCATTTAAAATAGCTGCTGAAGTAACTTCTTTTGCTGACTGGATATTCTAGTTAGAAGCTTTAATAATAATAATAATAATATTGGTGATCCAAATCCATTTTCTCCCATTCTTTCACCTCAAATGAGCATGGTTTTAAAATAATATATTAGAAAATTATGAGCTTTTCAGTAGAAAAGCATAATGTCAGTTCAAGGACTTTCAGATGATTATAATCTTCTTTTGTTTAATAATAAAGACTAACTATGTAGAGCATTTTCTTTTTCTCACCTTCACAACTTCCCTTCTATAGCAAGTGAAATCTTACTTCCATTTACAAAAGTTGAAGCTTTTGTCCCTTTCTTTGCTCTGAGGACACAGGAGTATGAGCTTAATTGCCTATGTCACTCTTGAAGAGAAGGTGCCCCATGAAATAGGACAAGCAATTTCCTGGTACTTTTTGCCTAATGGGGTTTGCAAATTAAGCTGTGAATCCTAGAGCTTTTTGGGGCTGCTTACATCTTTTCTGGGAAAAGGAAAAAAATTTGTAGCAATTTGGGCTGGTGTTTGTGGAAAGCTTCTGTTGGTATGTAGAAGGTTCGGAGATCAGATAGTGGGAAATCAGAGCTTTAATCTGAAATATTCTTCTCCTAGAAACATTATTTAAATTAAAAAAAAAAAAGATTTTAAAATTATGAACTTGAATGCCAGTAACAAACATGGACATTTCCATATACAAGAAAGGACAGTAAATAAGATTGTGTATGAAATAGGAATTATGTGCTGCGCCCCCCCCCCCCCTTTATTAAGTCTACATCAAATTGGATTTAACAGTATCAAATGTAGTCCTTATCTGTCATCTTCTGAACTGAACATTTTTCTGTGTTCTTTTGTGTTTTTTAAAAAAAATTTGATGATCCACCCCTCCACCTCTTTAGGGAAATGGTGCCTCTACTTTTTCCTTAACATAAACAAAACTTTTAGGTTATATTGATTGCATCTGAAAATATTGCTCTTCCAACTTTATTCACCATTATTGATGTTTAGCCACTGTATTGATCAGTGTTTAAATTTCTCAAAAGATTTGTACTTTAGAGATGGACAAAAAACGGCTGAAAGTTTTGGAGGAAAGGAGATTTTTTTCAGGCACAGTCTTTCCTTGTTCTCCCCTCTACATTGTTTCTCCCACTACATTGCATATTTATTTGGATGGGTCATTTTAGGATGAATGCTCTTTAATTGCGCTTATTTTGGTTCCTTTACCTCAGTCTGTTACTGCTTTAGATTTAGGACCGTTTTACCTAGAGATGTGGATTTGCCCAAAGTCTTGAGTTGTACTTGGTTAGTTAGCCATGCTTCTAGGAAGCCAGGTTTATTCAGCAAATATTTGACTATGGCCCCTGTGGTCCCATTCCTTCGTTGTTAAAAATTTCCAGAAGTTTTCTTTTGAATAAAGGCACAGGCCAGCCATCTTTTGGGTATCTTCCACTTGTTCCCCAGCACAATGTAAACTCCTTGAGGGCAGGATCACTTTTATATGTATTCTCATCTCTTAGTCTAGTGTCTGTCACATAGCCAGTCCTTAAATATTCCTGGTTGGAGACACCTAGAGCTCAGAGGACTTGGAGGTCAAGATAAACCAGGTAGTTGAAGTTCAGTGATTTGGCCAAGTTGGGGCAGAGAACGAATAGGCAGCACCAGTATTCCATCTGTTTCTGTACCTGCTTCTTCTTTCTGAAAGATTAAATTGCCAGTAAGATAAGTTATCACATGATTTTTGTCTGCAAGGAGTTTCAAAGAGAAAGCACTTTAAGGGGAAAAAATGTACAAGACATTTTCTGTACCAAGTGCTTTAGCATACTGCTAGGCAGCTGATGTAGTGGGAAAAACGTAGAATTTGAGTTTTCAAGACCTCTGTGGTCTTGGACCAGTCCCTAAAACTTGAGACTTAGTATCCTTACTAAGCTTGTGATGCACACAGCCAGTATACATCTGAGGTAGGATTTGAACCCAGGTCTTTGCTGCTTTAAGAACAACCTTTTATCCAAATCTCTAATCCACTTTCAGTGATAGTACAATTAGTAGTAACACAAAAGTAGTACTTCTAGGGGACTCATTTGACTTTGCTTCTGCTCTAGGGTGTCCTCTGGGATCCTTAATCCTGTCTGATCTGAGCTTTGGCCTCCGAATGGACACATTCCCTAGACACTGTGGTTTTCCATGGGCTTCGCTGATCCTTTCAGGAATATACCCTGAAAACCTGGAACAAGACAGACCTCGGAAAGGAGGGGACTTAAGACTCCTTGATTTGGGGGCATTCTATATATGGTGCCATGGTAACCTGGGTTTCTAAACCCTGCCTGTGCCTCCCTTTCCCCAAATGAGGTATATGGACTTGATGTGTCCAAAAGTCCTTTCCACCTCTAGTCTATGATCCTGTGGAATACTTTCCTGAAGACAATACCTGACACACATGTCCTTTATGATGTCAGTATTGTGCTATCTCGCTATTGATATTTATTAATCTATTTTACTTTTTATTTTTATGCTGACATATATATTGGGGGACAAATTTGGTAGAATCAATGGTCTATTATAGTGAATTCCATTACAAAGAGATAGCCTGCTGCTCTAGGTTTAGAGTTTGAAAGATTATTTGCATTTTGTTGTCAAGTTGAAAATAAAGACTGATGTAAATTAATGCATCATGCCCCCTTTTTTTGTGTAAGAATCTTCACAGAATTTTTTTTTTTTTTTTTAGGGTTGCAGATTTTTCTTTTTTTTTTAAATTTTTCATAACTATAACTTTATATTGACAGAACCCATGCCTGGGTAATTTTTTCACAACATTATGCCTTGGACTCACTTCTCCCTCCCTCTACTGCTCCCCCAGACGGCAAGCAGTCCTATACATGTTAAATAGGTTACAGTATATCCTAGATACAATATATGCGTGCAGAACTGAACAGTTCTCTTGTTGCACAGGAAGAATTGGATTCAGAAGGTAAAAATAACCCGGGAAGAAAAACAAAAAATGCAAACAGTTTACATTCATTTCCCAGTGTTCTTTCTTTGGGTGTAGCTGCTTATGTCCATCCTTGATCAATTGAAACTGAGTTAAATCTTCTCTTTATCAAAGAAATCCACTTCCATCAGAATACATCCTCATACAGTATCGTTGTTGAGGTATATAATCTCCTGGTTCTGCTCATTTCACTTAGCATCAGTTCATGCAAGTCTCTCTAAGCCTCTCTCTATTCATCTTGTTGGTCATTTCTTACCGAGGAATAATATTAAATAACATTCATATACCACAATTTACCCAGCCATTGATTGATGGGCAGCCATTCATTTTCCATTTTGTAGCCACTACAAACAGAGGGCTGCCACAAACACATGCAGGTCCCTTTCCCTTCTTTAGTATCTCTTTGGGATATAAGCCCAGCAGTAACACAGTTTGATAACTTTTTGAGCATAGTTCCAAATTGCTCTCCAGAATGGCTGGATGTGTTCACAATTCCACCAACAGTCACAGAGTCTTTTAGGAAAAATCTCTGCATTGCTTTTGTACAAGAAGGGGAGACGATTTTATGACTGCCATTAATACTGTAGTTATCTTTCTCTCTCTCATTGGTTGTACCTAAATCATTCAGTCTCTTCATTCTGGCAAAAAAAACCCAAAACAAAACAAAAAAACAAAAAAACCAACCCTATATTTACAAGTGATTCAGCTCAAATTATGCAAAAACAAAGATTTGAGAATTTGTGGAGAAAGCACTGGGGATTGGGATGATGGACATCTCAGACATCTTAGTGGTTGGCTGCCCAGCTCTCTACTTCGAGTATGGATCTCTTTTTTTAGATACTGGAATGACCTCCAGTGAGAGGAAATTCATTATTTCTTGAGCCAGTCTAATTTATTTTGTGATAATCTTTTTTTAAAATTAAATCTGCCTTCCTCCTTGAGATATCCATGTCTGCTGCTCTTTCTGCCTTTTCAGATAAGCAAAAGTGATCCTTGACACATTTGAAGAGGATTGTGTCTTATTTCCTGAGTCATTTTTTCCCCTAGCCAAATAAGCTTCCTCATTTCCTCTAAGCAGTCTTTGTTTTGTGAGGTTTTAGTCAGTAAGTATTAAGTGCTTGCTGTGTGTGCCTGGACCTGTGCTTTAGAGCTGGAAATGCAAAGACAAAAATCTTAATTCCTGCCTTGAAAGAGCTTACATTCTAAAGAGGAGACGGCACACAGAAACACAAAGATATACAAGATAAATACAGGATATTGATAAAAAGGAGGTTCTAGTGTTGGGGGATTGGTAAAGGGTGGGAGAGAAGATAATTGATCTGAGCACTTTGCTTATTTCAAATGAATGGGACTGGTTGGATGAAGTATTTCTCAGTCACATGATCCCTGTTGCCAGAGCTAGGACCCTGGGGAGGTCATATGATCTCTGGGGGATGAACTTTGAACCCTGGGATACAAGAAGTTGCAGGAAGTGATGTGACCTGTGGAAGGCAGTCAACATTGGTGATCATTGATCAAGGATGGTTTTAGTCTATCCAATGAGAAGGTTCTGGTCTTTTGCATTTAAACCCTAGACAAGCCGGAAGCTGGCCAGGTTCCGAGCACATGGTGGAGTTGGGATGGCTCCCAGATGTGCCTGGGCCTCTCCCTGCAAGGATTAAATAAATGCTTTTTCTTTGTACCTGATGATGTCTTTGATTCCTTAATTGGGAAAGGGTGTCTTGCATCCGACCTGTCCCACCCACAGATGTTCTATTTCTATTAAATTAAAAAAAAAATTAGTTTTAAGTTTGAGCATTAACTTGTTTGATCTCCTAAAGACTTGCAATAAGATTTTTGGCAGTATTTGCACTGTGATCCATTTGTAGTGTCAAAAAGACTCTTTCTCTTCTCTTCTCCCCCCCCCCCAAGACATAATGGACTTTGAGTCCCACATTAAAACCTTGAATGGTCTGTAACTCTTAGTGTATGTATATTGATGATTTCAAGTACTTTTGTGAGCTGCTTCAGGCTGTAGAGACAAGTTAGATAATATAATGATATCTTCAGGCATATTGATCTCTAGTTCAAGCTTTTCCTTGCAAGGAGTTTCTTGTGGGAAAACATTGAAAGAAATTTGTTGGGGAATGTTATGTTAAACACTCAGTACACTAGAAAAAGGATTTGGAGATCCAGGAGCTGGGTCCAGATTCTGTCTTTGCTTCTTTGATCTGTGTGACTTTCTGCTAGTCAGTTCATTTCCATGACCTATCTGTCTTGGACCACATGCCTTCCATTTGCTTCCATCTCTAGATAAGGGATCTTACAAAATCTGCCTATTTCCTTGGGCTTGTCTTGGGCCACATGGCTTGGCCCTCTTTTCTAACTTGCTCCAGCTCAGCTGAACACTCATTAGGCAAGTTGCTTACACTATCTCTGTGACATTGCATTTCTAAGGTTCCTTCCAGCTTAAAAAATCCTTCTTGGTAGGAGGGTAGTTATAGGAAGTGTTATCACTGTTTTAAGGTTTAAAGGGGTTGTCCTGGGTTGACTTTTTCTTTCCCAAACCCATTCTGGTTTTATTGTCATGAAATAGTCCATAGCCCAGGATGGTGGGGACCCATTGCTAGTATAGTTAACTTTTTCCAGCACAGATTTGAATTTAGTTCTCAACCCTTAAGAAGGTGGCAGGTTAGGTCAAGGAAATGGTAAATTTATACAATATATGCTTTTTTAGGCCCTTTAACCATTAGGCTCTTGGAGATCTTGATTTGAAGTTGGGAACAGTGTTCTCTACCCTTCTGTCACTTGGCTTTCAAGGGGCAAACCTTGAATTGGATCTGATGCCTCCTCTAAATCTTGTTCTCTTTCTATCTTACGGTACCGCTCTACATTAAGATTATGTCCATTCAAACTGCATTGGAAGGAGAGGGAATTGAACCTTGTCATGGAGAGGTGTAGATAATGACAGAAGTAACCCCAAGAGGCATTTGCATGTCATTTACTGCACAAATGTTTGTTAAGTACATATTGTGTAGAGAGCACTCTTTGGCCTGGGATAGGTATAGGTAAACTTATTTCTCTCAACACTATGGATCTCTCATAGATGTTTGTTTTATAACCCTCCAATGTACTTGTATAACATAATGAAATGTGCAGTTACAGCTGTGTTGGCAGAGGACTAATTCTTGTGGATAGCGGTGCATTTCTAAATACTTGATACTGGGGGTTGAGTGTTATTTATCATCTGTTTGCAGAGGAGCATTTTGATATAGTGGATTTAGGTATAGGGGGATTTGGTATACTGGATTTAGAAGAGAGAGGGACCTGGATTCTATTTCCTTTGCTCTTTTGTTGTTTTATATATATATATATTTTTTAGATGGGGGTGTTTTTTGGCAAAGATATTGAAGTTTTACCTTTCCAGTTTCTCTTTCCAGCTCATTTTACAGATGAGGAAACCGAGTCAGAGGTGAAGTGATTTGACCAGGGTCACACAGCTAGTAAACTCGTCCTGACTAAAGGCCTGGGGCTGCTATCTGTGGTGCCACCTAGTTGCCCCCTACTTTGCTCTGCTGAATTGCTATGAGTGAATTTGCAACTTTGTTCATATGGGACACTGGTTAAGTGATTTGATCAGGATCACACAGTCTGTAAGCACCAGAAATAGAATTTGAACCTAGGTTTTCCTGGGACCTTTCCCACAGCACAGAATAGCAATTGAGTTTTCTTATGCTCATGAAGCCATATCTGATCCCAGAGGTTCTCACCTCATCTTATGGTTCTTAAATTATTGTCTCTCTGACTTAAAGATACTGTTTAGATGGTCTTTCTTCTCTCTGTCTGCTCCTCTTTCTCCTCTTCTCTCTCAGTCCGTCTCTCTTCTCTGTCCTTTTCAAGCTGCTCTCTGGTAGATGGATTAGGAATAATGTTTATGGATATTAAATTGTATATCTGAGTGTAGGAAAACTCTTTCTTCCTGCCTTCATGCTGAAGATCACAGAATGTTGGAGCTGGCGGGGATTTGCCTTTAGGAATTCTGGCTAACCTGATTAACGGCACTTGACTGATGTAAAATTCTGATTCTATGATCACCTGCTTTTACTTTTCTCAGCACATCTCCCAAAGAGCTCTGGTACATAATTTGCACTTGCTTGATTCAATTCAGCAAACATTTATTAAGTTCCTGTTATGTGTGTGAAGCACTGTGTTAGGCCCCCGTGTATATTTTGTTTCCCTATCATAAGAGATGGTTGAGAGGCAGCAGCTTGGCAAAAGCGATTGGAGAGCTAGGCTTTCAAGTCCCATGTGACCCAGACTCTGAAAATGTTGCAACTAACTTAGGCAACTAAGTTAACAAAAGGGGTGCAGATAGGCTTTGGTTCTGTCCCTGTATCTCTGTACAATATTGTCTAGACTTTGCCCAAAATACCCTACAATAGAAAGGAGTTCTAGATTCTCATTTCTACTCTGATGACAAATTTCCTCTTGATATGTTATGTGCTGTGGGATATTTATGTCTGCATTAGGGTTAATTCTGGTAGTGGTGTCATCTCGGAGAACCAGATCTTTGTGGACATCATGTTGATTTGGAAAACGAGATAAATCACACGATCTATCTGGTAGATTTTTATTTATTTTGTTAAATGTTTCCCAGTTAATATTTTGATCTAGTTCCACCTACACTTGGATTGCTAGCTTGACACCCCTGCTTTAGAATTTTAAAACATCCTTGAATAATAATCCTTTCATATTGTAAAGTACTTTGATATGCTTTGTTTTGAACCTTAGAATAAACTGGTAAAGGAGGCTTAAAGCAGTTTTGACTTTTTATTTTCTACACAATTGAGCTGGGACTACAATCTCGTTTTTCCTCTAATTATGATGGTACCCTTAAGACTGAAAGATTCAGTGGGACGCTTAACTTGGTGGGGCAGTAGAGAAAGAAGTGTAATACTTATATTAAATTCCTCTCTTCTATACCTTACAAATTCATGAAAGCCTCTATTTGTTTCAAAGTCTCTTTTTGCTTTCATCAGTTGCTTAGTCTACAGTTCTTTACACTAAGTCAGAACTTAGTTCTGAGTTTCTGATTTTATAGTAACTATTCACTGGTAGCCTAAAGTCCTTTCCAACTCTGGTTTTATTTGAAGGATCTGCCCCAAAATATTAGACTGAAACAGATCATTTCCCTTCTTTGTGCCTCACTTTCCTCATCTGTAAAATGAAACTATTGGGCTAGATGATCTCTATGGTTCAAGTCTGAAATTGTATAATAATAAATTGGAACAACTCACTTATGATCTTTATTTGCCAAGTATAGTTTTTAATAAGGCCTCTTTGTTGTTACCTTAAGTCTATTTAATCCCTCTCCTCCTGAATTCATGGAACTATTCTGGATTGTCCTTGAAAAGGGTTGCAGTAAGTGGCCCACTCCTGGGGCAGCATTTAGTAAAAGTAGTAGTAGTAAAAAATAGTTTCAATGACTGGTTCTTTTCTGCCAAAGTAAATGTTGGCTCCCTGTCAACTGTAGTAATGTAGCTTCTCTAAATTTGTTGGAGTTAAATTAAAGCAGGGCCAAGTTGGGAAATTACTTTCTCAGTTTAGCTGCTTCCAATTTGGGAGGGGGAGAAGAACTATAGGGTTTGGACTCTAGCTTCTATATCCTCCTGCCCCAAGTGCTAGGCTTAAAAAAGGCTTGAATTGGTACAACATTTCTGGCCAAATGGTCGTTGGCATCGGTCAAGCTTCCATTGTCTCTCTCCCCCTTTCCCCCCCAACTCCCAAATCTTCTTTTTAAGGGGGAGATGGTGACAATGTGGGCTCAGTAGAGTTTTAAAGCCCATAGGTATGTTTAATTACACTTGAGTAGTTCAATAAAAATGTCCTTAAATTCCCTAGGTGGTAGTTAGTGGATACACATACACTTAACACTTTCATGTAGGACGTGATTTTGCCTTATTACAAAATGCATTTCCACCAGTGGCTAGCTGAAAGAATGATTTGAACAAAAAGAAATTGGAATGGTAAATTAACTTGTTTACATGCTTTTAAATTAAAGCTTCTTGATTCCCTTCCCCTTCCCATTTATTTGCTCAGGGCTTCTACTTTATTCCCCTTTATTTAAAAAGATGATTCTAAAATAAAAAATGGGACTACAGCTTTAGTAGATTCCTGACCTGTCCATTTCTGAAAGTTCACTTCTCCTCTTTTCCCAAATTCCCCCTTTTGATTTCTGGTTTTGCAAACCATAGTATCACTCGAGACGGTTTAACCCTTTATTCTCCCTTCCCCTTGTCATTTTTGGAGTTTGAATCATCACAAAGGAGTCACAATGGTTTAAATTCCCTAAAGGATACCAACACGACTGAAGAAGGAGGGAGGAGGAGGAGGAGGCCTTGTTCTGTAGCAAGAATAATCTTTCGACCGCCCTGCAGCACCCCCTGCATGGGATTTACAGGAGGACATGGAGAAGACTGGCCTAGCATTGGTTCTCATGCATGATTTTTCTGTCTTGAGAGTTACCACATGAGTGAGATCACACATCCTCTGAAATATTAGAGTGCCTTAAACTTCACAAGACAGTTACAGTTGCAAGTCTGGTTCATACGTTTTACCTAGATGTTATTTAATACTATGGAATATTTTGAAAGCTTTAAATAACATTATGGCTAATGACTACATTTCCATCTCGTTTTGTGAACTTCACATTGCTGTTGGTCAATTTCCTCTCTCGTCTCCTTTCTCTATGGTGTGGCTCCATGTTGACTCATTTTAGGAACGAATGTGTTGTGTAATAGCCCCTTTTCCGAATCCATCAGCAAAGCTGGTTCTGGATTTTTTTCTGATAGTCAAGGAACGTTCATTTGGGGAATGTTTTCCAGTACCTGTCATGTTTCATTGCTGAAGTCTAAATGAAGCCAAACCCCTTGGGTCGACGCTTCCCCTATTCCTTAGTAAGCCCCTCCCCCTCTTCAAAGGGAAGCTTCTGTGCTTGAGCCCATTCTTATGAAATAGAATGGTCGATGAAAGGTTGAATGGCCTCATAATTGAGGCAGAATCTATTAGTTGCCTGCTTTTAGAACTCCCCAGGAAAGATAAGTTTAAATTAAAAAAAAAAAAGTGAAACATGCGGAACTTGGAGGTATTTTAATTTATTCTTTGCAGCCTTTTCCTGCAGTGTTGTAAATACAAATAGACTTGTTTTAATTCCTGGAAATCAGAAGGCAATGAATCCTTTATCTAGAGTGACAGCTCATTTTGCTATCCCTGGCTATCCCTGACTTATATTATAGATATTTTAAATTGTTTAGAAAGGTTGTTTTTGGACTTCCTTGGGATTTAAGAACCCTTTCCCCCATCTCTTCCTCTCTTCATAATATAAGTAATAAAGAAATCTGTTTGATTAGGTGTGAAATCCATGCCTTACATCCACCACAGAGTTTATGGCCCAGGGCTGCTTGTGTTGCTTTGACCAAGAAATTGGATAGCCTGATCAACTGAAAGATTTGGCTTCAAGTGCAGATGAAGTTTTAAGAGACAAAATTCAGATATAAAGATCCTGGCAGAAGGTGGTATGATTGGGTCTTGGTAGGGGGCATCATCAATGTAGTGCAGTCATTACTGTTCGAGATAAGATTGACTTTGGTATACACTAAGAAAGTAGGGAAATATATAGGTCATGATATTTCTATACAGATGGCAAGCATTGAAAAGCCAAATCCTTGGAATCTGTTAGGAGCCTAGGTTTTACTGTGATGTACTTTGGTATGATAGTTCTGAATGATTCTGTTCTGTTTAAAAAAAGAAAAATCCCCCATTTTCTGAATAAGCCCAGAAGAGTCTGTTAATGTTTCCTATCTTGCCTCCATTTAAGAGGAGTAAGGTGAAGTCTCCTGTGTTCAAGGCATAAAAAGGTCTGAGTTTTGTTCATTAGCAGCTGGCTTTGGTAAGGTACTGTGGAAAGAAGGCCCCTGTAGGATTTGACCCTTGGCTCAAATCCCCACCACTTATAGTTAGCATTGAATAGTAGATGATCTGGGATAAGTTATGCAATCCCCTATTACCCCATTTCCATGTTTGCTAAAATTCGGGCTTTGAACTGCAGGGCCTCTGCTCGATGGGTGGGTCCTCTGAGGCGAGGGAGGGCCTGAATTCAAATCCAACGTCAGACCCTTCGGTATCATCCGGATCTTGTTTGCTTCACTTTGTTCAGTTCAGTTGTTGTGAAAATCAAATGGTGGAGGTGCTATATAAATGCTTACTGTGTGATCTTACATTCCCAATGATTGATTAAAATCACCTGTGTTTGCAATATTGAAATGCCTGCCATTTATAATTTCTTACAGCTTTTTAAAGGGATGGATGGTATCACTTCCCCATATCAATTTTTTTTTCTCCTTTAAAATACCTGCCATTTCTGAGAACCCTTTCCTTTATCACACTTCTTCCTCTTATTTTATTTATTTATTTTTATTATTTTACAATATTTTTATTTTATAAAACAATTTTAGCCAATTGACAAATGTCTGATAGCTCTCCAGGGAGAGAAGGAGGTACAAATTTCCTAATTTCTCTTGGACCAAGATTGGTCATTCTAGTTACATAGTCTCATTCCTTTCATTGTTGTCACTGACACGTGTGTTTGTTTTCCTGTATTTCTTTGAATCCTTCATTTGTCACTTGGGATAGCCTAGTAATATTGCATTGTATTCACATTACGATTTGCCAGTCATTGGGTACTTATTTTGTTTCCACTCTTGGACTTTCATTTGTTGCTACTTTCAGTGAGGTCACTGCATTTCCCCATAAATTCCCTTTTTGGCATTAAAAAAAATATTTTTTTTATAAATTTGACAAGTAACGAGCTTTGCCGACCTTGTGTAAATTAAGAGGTGAGTTGCAATAGTAGGTAGCATTTATATAATGTTTTACAATTTGGTAAGAATAGACATATTATCTCATTTGATCTTTTACAAGTACATGATTTAAGAAGTGTCTTAAGCCAAGATTTGAATTCAGATGAGAGATCCTGACTCACTCTGGTGTTCACTGGTCACTCTGTGGTACCCAGCTCTTTAGTAAGAATATAAAAGTGAATAAAATTCTTGAGAATGAACGTGTAGATTTTATGCTTTCTACTTTGGTCACTCAGAGCTTCCTTTTTGGAACAGAGGTTCCGCATAGATCGGTTGCTGGATACTAGAAATTCTGGATGAGAGGAAGTTTTAGAAGATAGGAAAAAGAAAAGAGGAATTTTTTTTTGTTTTGTAAGTTTTATCTATTGGTCTTTATTTGCTAATATACTTCAGAGAAATAGGTGTCAATTGTTTCCCTCTGAAGACTAGGAATATGGTTATTCTTTTACTCTTTTAGCAGTGTATTTTAACAACATCACAGTAAAATAATTTGAGTAACCCCTAGAATCTGCAGGATCCTACAGTTACTTTGTAAACTGTGTAGTGAATGCCATCCTTGAATGTTAGCCCATTTTTATTGTTTAGGAGATTTCTTCTATTTCTTTTTACATTCAGTAACTGTGAAAAGAGATCCCTTTAAAAGGGAAAAGAGTCTCTAAAACATTCAACATATTTGTTCCTTCTTGCCTTCCTCTTTTTTTTTTTTTTAACCTCCAAACAAGTTATTTCCAGATTTCCAGCTATCAGCTAATATTAAGCACTTCTTATGTGTCTGACACTGTTCCTGGGAGTTGATTTTACTTTCCCTTTACTTTTCCCCCATCCAAAACACCCTGTGAATTTTTAAATAGATATTCTCTGATGTTATTGTCCATTTTGTTAGCAGCTTGACATTGCATGCATTGCAGCTCAGAAAACTGATAAGATTTCCATATAGTACAGTGCGAATAGTTTTTTTCCCTCCCCCCTAAAAACAATTCTGCACAACTTAGATCTCAAAATATGTAATTCATTGACTTAAAAAAAATCCATGTTTTCATGATATCACTGGAAAGGAAGTGGCATGAGATTTTTGGCCATTTCACCTGTGAGTCACACTAGATGAGACTGGGCAATTGTAGTACCTTCTAGAGTGAAAGTAAGATAAAGCTACAAGTTTGTGGTAATCTTCAATTGGTGCCAGCTTCAAATCAGTTAAAACAAACTTATACAAATTCTTCTGGAGGTGTAGGGGGGAAGAAATGGAATTGTTTTTAGGTTAAACTAATTCTCTTAAAAAGGAAAATATAGGGGAGGATTGGTTTAGAATGGGGATTGAATGAAAAAATGTATGGAAAGAACTTTAAGTAATTTAGTATTATTGTTATTGCTGCTTTTGCTGTTAAGCAATAATCTGGGTCTGAATCCTAGGATGTTGGCCCTTGCTTGGTTAGAATAAATTCTTTTTTTTGGACCTGTTTCCTCATCTCTAAAGAAGTTTGGACCTCCCAAGTGTTTCTGAGCTGCATGTAACATGTAACTCGGGTGTTGGCATATCCATATGAGAAAAGTAATAAATATACGGTGCCTAAACTAGCAAGTAGATTTGTTTTCCTAGGAAAATGGCCTTTAGGCTTTGATGTTTCTTTCCCTGTTAGCAGCCTGATGAAGTGCAAAGGAAGGCCAAATATTTGCATTTAAAGTCATATAACTCAGAGGGCTATGTCATTCTTTCTTTATTTTTGGAGAGCAGTTGGGATTAAATGACTTAGCCAGGATCACACTGCTAGTAAGTGTCTGAGGTCAGATTTGATTTTAAGTTCTCCTGACTTCAAGGCCCATGCTCTATCCATTGCACCATCTGGCTGCACCGACTATCATATTCTTAATACCTCACTTTTGAATAGACCGTACCATTTTCAGGGTATAAATCATTTACATCCTTTCTGATTATTGGCAGGGCAGTAAGGTATTGGTCAGGTGATGGGTTATAGTTCCTATTTTGCAAATGATGAAGGTGAGACAGAGTTATGAGGAACTTATCCAGGGCCAGAGGTCTGGAAGCTAGTCCTAAAAATCTGCCATTTCAGTTTTTTTAAAGAATCATACACAACTATATATGTGAACAGCATGGGGAAGAGTAATGATTATATAGCAGATTATTATGGTAGCTCCCATTTTTGGATAATTTTTTATTTATCTTGTTTTTGTATTATTTACATATGTATTGTACGTTACTATATACGTATGTACATGCTGTTTCCTTAGTGGAATATATGCTCCTTGTGAATTGGGTCAGTTTAATTTTTTGTTCCCTATGTCCACCCATAAATAAATTCTTGCTGATTGATATCTAAATAGCTGGGGATTTGGGATTGTTCAAATCTTTGTTAAATTGAAATATCTAGTAATGCTGCCAATGGGAATGAAATGTGGCAGGCTCGGTTTGAGGGAGTGAAGGTGGGGGCAAGTCTCTGTAGGTCTGTTTGGGAGCTCACGCCTTGGAAGTCAAGAGATTTGGTTATTAGGTTTATTCTGCTGGCTGAAACGTTTGACTAGGTGGTGATGCTTCAGTTTGTTGGAAATTCAATGATTTTGATGTAATGCTCTGAGTGAGAACTTCAGCCTCTTCTCTTCCCCCATCCCCTTTAGATAAAGCTGGTGTGAGCAACTTGTATTAGGCCTTTCTTTGGCACAGTTCTCAGGGGAGGAATGGGGCCTGCAAGTTGCTAAATTATTCTGTCTCTCCTTATACAACCCTTAGAGCTCAAGTTTAACATTGGGGTCAAAGAGCCAGCAACAGGAAGACAGGACTTATTAATATCTTTTGAGAAAATGTTTAAAATGAATTTGTTTCATCTAGAAAAGAAAAAATTCTTAAAAAAAAAAAAAGAAAGATGAAAATTACTCGAGTCCTGGTTCTACCTTTTCAGGAGCTATTTCAAAGATAAGGGGGGAAACCCTTTTTTTTAAAAAAAAAGTGGATATTACCTTAATCTGGAAAATGTCTAAACCAGCTACTGGAAGGTTCTAATGAGAAATGAAATGGGAAGGATTGTTTACAGGACCTGTATCAGTCGTATTGGTGAGATGGTTTGTGGATGTGTTATTAAAAAAAAAAAAAAAAAAATCAATTCTCATTAGGTTCAGTGGTCACTCGTTCTGTGGCTCAGTCACTCCTTGTTTTGTTGTTTCTAAAACACATTAAAAAGACAAACCTAGCAATAATGTCAGGCAACAAAAACAGCCTAATTTCCTGTTTGCAAAAGAACTATTTTTACCTTTCCCCATCCCATTTATGGAACATACTTTGCTTTTCTAGAGTTTTATTCAGTTTTTAACCTTAATTTGACTCCTCCCTGCCACTCCTTTACACAAAAGAATGACCACATCTGTCAGGCCAATGACAATTCAGTGTGGGTCACAGAAGTAAGAGTAAATGTCACCTTTGAAAAGGAGATCATTTCAGAGCCTTTATATGTTCACATAGAAAAGTACCTTTCTAAGTCCTGTCATTTCAATGCTTTTTCTGTTTTTACTGTAAATAGGTATCTCTTCATACTAGATTATTTTGATTCACAAAAAAAGCCTTTCCCCCCCCCATATCTTTGAAATAGCTCCTGGAAAGCAAAACAGAAGATCAATGCCTAAATTAAAAGTAATAGCAGACATTTATATAGTGCTTTAAGTTCTACAAAACACTTCACTACATTCTCCATCTCATCGGTTCTTGGAACAGCCCTGTGAGGTAGATAATACAGAAGAGTAGGCATTTTACAGTTGAAGAAACTGAGACTCCAAGTGGTCACATAGCTAGTCAGAGTAGAATTTGAATCCAGGTTTGCATTCCTAGTAATATACCAGGCTGCCTTTACCAACTTTGTGATGTGATGTGCTTTTGTCAGTACATTTAAGAGGAAAAAACATATCAAACAAAACTTTCTAGGTAGTAAATGGAGTGAGTCTTATCTAATTGCTTCTGATATTAAATTGTTTCTCAGGTAAGTAGCCGGATACTTTCTAATGGAATGATTCTTTAAAAAAAACAAAACAAAACACCCCTGCTCTCCTGGTCACCCTTCCTTGGATGGTCCAGTCTATGTGTCCTTCCTCATCCAGGGTCCCCAGAATTGAATGTGGCTCCTAGTGAAGCCTGAAGTTGAGTCGCCCTTGTTGGCTTCCATGTTCCTTCGGTGACTTATAGTGAGGTCATACTGTTGAATTCTTATTGACAGCTCACATTTCTATAGTTCATTAAGGTTGAAAAAGTACTTTCGTCCTGCCCCCTTGAAATGGGCAGTGAAAATGCTGCTATCCCCAAAGTACTGTTTAAGATTATTCTAACAGCTGTAATTTCCAAATCCACAGTTTAACCTGTCATGACCTGCCATTTCTTCTCGTTTTAGGGGGAAAAAAGGCTTATAATTTCTTATTACCTCCTAAGGAGTTCTTCAGCTTCCCCTAGATCTCTTGTTCTTTTGGCATCTTTGGCATTGAGTGTTGTTAAATCAAAGGCCGTGTTGATCCCAGGGCATTGGGCATGTTGAACTGAAGACCCGACCTAGGAGTTTTCATTATTGGATGCTGTACTGAAGCTTTTCTAAAAGAGAGTTTTCAGGATGATAAAAGGAAATCATGAAGAGATCTTTAACCTGGAGAAAAAAAGATTTGGGAGATATGTGGAAGAACTTGAGACTTGGATCTGCTTGGCCTCAGCCTAGGAGTGAGGGTAGAAGTTGAAGAAAAGCAGATTGTAGACTCAATATTGCCTTGGGGAGCTGTGATGGATTCCTCTTTACTAGAATTTTTCTAGATTGCTACTTGTTGGGGATGCTGAAGAAAGAATTCTTACATTTTTTCCTTATACATACATACATACATATGCAATAATTTTAGGAATTTTGATTTTTTTTCTCCTGAACTTGATATTGATAAATGATAACTATGAACATTTCTTTATAGAATATGTGAAATTGCAAATTTCTGTTAAGTATATAGTCTAACATTAATAAATAAAGCTATGTCTCGGAGGGATTTTTTTTTTTTTTTTTTTTTTTTTTTTTGAGATAGGCAATTGGGGGACTTGCCCAGGATCATACAGGTAGTGAATGTCTGAGGGATTTGAACTTGGGTCCTCCTGACTCCAGGGCTAGTGCTGTAACCACTGTGCCATCTGGCCAATTCCTCAGAGGTCATTCTTATTCAAATCCTGGTTGGAATGTCCCCATAGAATTCTAGTTGGTCCAAGCACTTCTGGTTTGCAGTCTTCCTTATCCATCCCTTGCCACAGTTTCTCCCCTCCTAGTCATACATCTCATGTTTAAAAATGGAAATTCTCTCCGCCTGATTAAACAAGTTTGAAGAATTAAAGCCCTCTCTTGGTCATTGATCTTGGACTGTTTAAGTTAGTTTCTAACTTACTGCCCTTTACCAGAATTTGACAGACTAGTTCCTTCTGAAAATTGATTGTTCAGTAGTTCTTGTTATCCTACATTACTTGGAAACTTTGTGGAAACCTAACTTTTGAGTATTTCTCACAATATTATCTGGAACAGGGCTGGATGTAGGATCAGTAAATTCGCCTGGATTGAGAATATCCAGTACTCTTCATAAGTATTCTGTTTTTCTCTTTTTTTTGGAGGGGTGAAGGGGTATAGACATGCATAAGATAATACATAGGATTGCAAAAGAAGGTAATTATATTGAAATCTTATGATATTAAAAGAAAAAAAAAAAGATCCCAAGGTGAAGAATGACTTCGAATGGTAGCTGAATTTGTTTTTCTTCCTATCTCTGAAACTTATTATGTGTGGCCCCAGGCAAATTACTGAAATCGGCATGCTCTCAATTTTCTCAAATTAAAATGAGGAAGGGGCTAGATTAGCTGGTGTCTGTGGTTCTTTCGAGTTCTAGATTTATGCAAGTCCTAGTAAGACTAGGAAAGGTTTTTAAAAAAAACAACCCTTTTTTTTTTTCTTTTATCTTTTTTTGATCCTACACCTCTTTGGCAGTCTGAAAACTATGGATCTCTTCTTGAAATCATTTTTAAAATGCATAAAACAATACATGGAAATTACAGACCAAAACAGTTATATTGAAATGCAGATAAGAAAATATTTTTTTAAAAAGTTCCTGGTCCCAAGTTACAAAACTAGTTAATACAGTTCTCATGAGGATTTTTTTGGCCAAACATTTCATTACTCTTTGGCCAACCTGGTGATCAGCCTCTCCAAACTTAGCTCAGCTGATCCTTGGAAAAAGGCAAAGCATTTCCCACTGGTCAGATCTGCCAGGGTTTGGCTTCATTGGCAGTGTTAGAACCCAGAGTCCTTGCTGCCAGAATGAGGCGTTGAGTAGAGAAAGAAATATTTTCTTGAATGGCCTCTTAAGACCCAAATGTTTAAATAGAACAAGACTGGTTAGTCAGCATGAACAAGCTATATTTTCCCCTACCAGTATGGTATTGCAGAGCAATATGGTCTTACTGAGATGCTAATTCTAAATATATACATAGGTTTTTTGTGAGCTCTGAGGAGGGTGGTTCTTGAAATATCAGTTCCACAGTCCATCAGTAAGTAAAATGAAGAGGTTCTGTACCTGTTATTTTGCAACAAGAGATTTTTTTTGTGTGTCAGTGGGGATTTTACCTAGCATTAACATCTATTTCTGTTAACTATAGTTTGGTTCATTATATTCTGGCCTGTTGTCTCTACCTCTTAGGTCTTTGTCTTGATTATTTTATCCATTTAGAAATACTTGAAGGCATGATATTCATATTTTCTTTAAAACCAGATTTCAAAATTCTCACCTTTTTGTGATTAAGATCTCAGAGGAATAGGGAAAATAGATTTTTGATTTCAGTAAAGATGTAAAAGATGGAAAGAAGATCAGGCTTTGGGGATCTTTATGTTGTAACCCTTTACTCTCCCCCCTCCCTTAGTTCTCCCCACTTCCCTCTCCCTCCCATTTCCCCCTACCCCCCAACCCACCCTCACACAGGTGAGCCTTGTAACGTGAGGTCAGGTCACTTCCCCTTGTCTGCTCTCTACAATGGTAAGTTTGGACTGCCTTCAAGTTGCTAAATTTTTTTTAGAGCTATTACGAACTAGGTGTAAGGTGGCATGTGTGGAAATGAGTGAGAAAGGGCATTTGGAAATAGCTTCCATAATGCCCCTAATTTATCTCTGGGTATTGTCAGCTTTAAGTAGCTAGGGTTATCTGAGTGTTCTGGGCAAAACTGTATCTGGGAAAAGTGTGGTTAAAATTTACCCACTTCAGGAAGCCCAAGAGCCATCATCTATCTCCAGCTTATGTTGTTTGAATATTTAATTTTCACTCCTCAGCAAAAGGGTCTGGAGGGCAGGAATGGAAAAAGGACATTGGTTGAATGTTTTCTCATCCACTTCATACTCTGATATGATTTTTCTAGAGAATCAGAAACTCAGTTCCATTACTGATAAATAGTTATCAGAACTTTAAAAGTATTAATGGTATGATTTGGGGGGATGGGGAGAAGTATATTAGATAACTTCAATTTTTTTTCGGACCTCTCTTCCCCCCCAATTTTTTTCCTAACTGTTAGAGTCTAACAGATTCTAGATTTGTTTAGGAGTTTGATAAGGGAAAGAAATGTCATTTTTGTACTATTCTGATGTACATAAAGAAGTACATAAAGAAGACATTCTCTCCCCCCCCCTTGAAAAAAAATCCTGGAAAAACTACCACCACACATAACAAACACCTTTTTCTAATAATGAAAAAGGTCTTCATCAGAAATAAAGTCATTTAAAATTTAAGGACTGATCTGGAGAATATAAAGAAAAGACTGAATGTACAATATAATGTACTTGATGGAAAGGCTTACATTAAATGATTGATTAATCAAGACATTCTAGATTCGAACATTTGGAAGTGTGTGAGACCCCTCTCTCCTCCCCCCAATGAGATCGTCATAGCTGCTCTTAGCTCATTCAAAAGTAATAAACTGCATCAGTAATTTAGGAGCTGCACTAAGGCTCTCCTTAACTGCTTGCAGCCAGGAGAGTAATGACAGCATTTAAAATTACAGACAGATAGCTCATTTCGGCCCCTTTCCGTTTCAAGTTATGAATGGAATTTATGAACCAATTACTTGGCAGTGGAGTCTATTTGGAAAGACCAAGTGGTCACATGATATGTCTGAAGCTTATTTGTGTGTGTGTGGGGGGAAGGGAGAACAGTGGCGGGTAAGACCTCTTCATTCAGCATTTTTTTCAATGCTTAATGCTATCAAGGAATTCTGTAAACACTGGGAGTTTTCCTGTGATTAATAAACAATATTCTAATGTCTGATTTGGCACCCTTTTGGAAGAGAGGTCAAAGTTGCTCATCTGTGCAAAGTTACCAACAGTAAAAGCCTGAGCTTTCCTATTGACCTTTCCTATGACCATTGTAGATGTTTGGGGGTACTACGGGGGTTACTACTACTAGTTAAATGAATATACAGTTAAGCTGTGAGATGATGCCTTTTTATTTTTTTGGAAGAAATTTTTATTGGCATCTTGTTTTTTACTTCACCTTCATATATCCTTCTCCCAACTCCTGTTCCCAGGGAGCTATCATTAGCAATAAATTTATAAGGTAAAAAAAAAAAAATAAATTAACACTGAAACATCCATTTTGCCTGTTTCCATCCTCTTTCCTCCCCTGGGGGGGAAAAAACATTCAAAAATTCAAAACAACAAAAGTATTTGAAGTCATTTATCTATAAAGAACAATATTAAAATAACATTTCTATTCTGGAAAGTACTTCCAATTCCCAAATCAAAAGGGCTTCCATTTTATTTTTTTTATAGATCAAAATTTAGAATTTAGAAGGGAACAATAAATAGGGGAAAGTAGTGTGGGGTAGGGTGAGATTTGAACTCTTTAATTTGTATTTTCAATTTCACTTTGGCAAAGATGCTGGAGAGAGTGTGTTATGGGAGAAGCTCTTTAAGTAAAGCTTCTAGAATTGAGTGCTTCATTATGGTAATTGCAATTTCTGTTATTAAGTCTAGCAATATGGGTCTGAAATCGGTCATCTGTAGGTTATTTAGATAATTGTAGAATTCAGTTTATCTCCTTATTTTTCTCTGGTCCTCCTCTTTTTCATCTTTCCTAGTTATGATTAAAACTGTCCACAATGATCTGTGCTAATGAATGTTTTTTTCCTTTTAGAAGAGAACTTTAAACAGAAGGAATGGAATGCCATTTTTGGATGACAGTAAACTTAATAAATATTTTTTAAAAAGGGGCCTTCTCATATCTATTTTCCTTGATCTAATATAATATAGAAAGTGGAGGAAAAAACAATAATTGTTTTGTTTGCCCTTTGTTCTCAAAGAGGACCATGACAAGGAGATGATGCTATGATATGTGAGTTGGATTTAAGTGTAGCAGGGCTGTGCAAAGACACCAGCCTCAATTTCCCCTTTGGAGCCTCTTGGCCTAATAACAAAACCCAACTGGAAATGGCCCTGTATGCAGTTTTTCTCCTTACTTTCCATGACATTTTCTTGAGTGAATTTTAGCCTTGGTGGGGAAGATACTACCTGTATGAACCCGAGCAAATCATTTAACATCTGCCAAATGAGGATGATAATGATAGAACCTATCTATTAGGGTTGTAGTGAAAGTGAAATGAAATGCACAGCACAGTGCCTGACTGCATTTTCCTCACATCCTCCTTTCCTTTCTTTCCTGTCAAATTGAGGCGCACACCTTTATAAAATCACTTGGAGGGAGATTTGAAGGGTTAAGAGATTTATTTAGTCTGGCTGCTTCATTTTGCATGTTAGTAAACAGAGCATAACCTGTGTATGTCGAGTTACTAGCATAATTTTGTTCATATAAACAAGCATAATCTTTAAGTGCAGTTAGACTTTCTCTTGAGCTATTGTGAAATACAGAATCAAGAGAGGTTTTTTGGTTTTTTTTTTTTTTTTTTTTTTTTGCAGGCCCTGGAAACTGGAAAGTTAGATGAGATAGTTGAGTATTTCCAGCTAGACAATTATTGGTCCCCCTTTCAAGCCTGGAGTAGTTAGAATGCAGTGATGCTAAAAAGATATCCTGATTCATTTTCTATTCCTGATTAACTCATAGTAAATTCAGGTTTGGCACAAAGGAAAATAGAAAAATCTTTATTTTAGGTGCTTGGCCATCAAGGATCAAAAACTACCATTAGCTGACTTAAGGGGAAGTTACCGTTTCCTTCAGTTTTGCTTAGAGAATGTTGGGCAGGGAATGATTGGGTTGTTCTCAGTGATTGCAGTGGTTAGGCTCTAGCTCCCTCTGTGCCTCTGGATTGGTTTTCATATTGAATTTGTTAGGTGATAGGGGAGGAGGGATGGAGTGTGTGGTTAGGGTTCTTATCTTTCCACATTCAGGTTTTTGTTATGATTCTTATTTAGTATTCGAAGTTACTTGGGATTGTGGAAATTTGTAACTTGTATGTAGTCCAAATCCATTGTCCACTGCGGAGAAATTCTCTATTACAAGTCATTCAACAAGTTCAAATCTGGCCTCAGACAGTTAACAGTTCATAGATGTGTGATCTTGGCCAAGTCATTTAACTCCAGTTTCCTCAGCAAAGAAAGAAAGAATGAAAAAAGAGGAAAAGTAATGAGTCAAATTGAACAGCAAATCTGAAAATATAGGCAATATTACTTACCAGTGGATTCCACCACCTTGGATTGAGGTTGTGTGTGAGAAGTCTCTTTTCATATCTCTTTTTTAGTGCCTTTATTTTTGTTCCAGTTTTGTAACTTTCGTGTTATGTGGTAATGATTTTATTTGCATTGTTATAGTCATTGTGTACATTGTTCTTAGCTGTACTTGATTGACTTTGCATCCATTCATGTAAATCATTCTTTGCTTTATGCTTTCTTCAAGTCCCAATTAAAATTCCTTTTATAGGAGTTTTCTACAGGCAGGTTTCCATTCTAGTGCCTTCCTTCTGTTGCTTATTTTCTATTTATCCTGTGTATAGTATGTTTGTACATAGTTGTTTGCATGTTATTTCCCTCATTAAATTCTAAACTCCTCTAGACCAAGGACTATCTTTTGCCTTTCTTTGTATCCCCAGTGCTTAGTACAGTGTTCCTGGTGTATTTAAAAGGGGCAAACTTGTTATCATTCACTTCTTCCACTTTGGTAAAAAATTACACATTTTAACTATTCCTCAAATAATGAATGTCTATTTGGTTAACAAACTTTTAAAGTCATTCAACAAATACTTCTATCTAGTGCTGCCTTTGAATTTCTTCTGAATTCAGTTGTTGTCCATGGTTCTGTTTTAGGGTAAGATACACACACAAACACACACACACACACACACACACACACACACACACACACACATCCTTTAAATCTCAAGATCATGCCTTTTTTTCTTTTTTTTAAAGGTAAAATAAAGAGTTGTTATTCTAGGCTTATGATTAGCTGTGATTTTGTTAAGTTCATCACTGGCTGAAGATACTAAGAGTAACAACAATAGCAAATATCTCAAACCCCATACTTTGCCCTAGGAAAGAAGGAAAGACACTGAGGTACTTACTTTATATTCTGCTGGATGAAGGAGTCCTAGGTGATCCCTTTTGATGCTACATTCTTTTTTACATAAAGCTTTTTTCATGGAGTCCTTCCCTTTCCCTTTACCAAATATTACTGTCTCTCTTGCATGATTTAATCCAAGTCACTTAAAAAAAAAATAAGCTTTTACTTCATTTGTGGAGCAGCCAATTTGGGGTTGGTTCTGTCCCCTCTAGCTCAGTAACCAGTGATCTGTTCCAGGATATAACCTTTCATCTAATTGTATGCTCATCTAATGGTTTCATGCTTTGGGCCATAGTTTATTAATTGTAAAATACTATATAAAGAAGAGTTATTCATTCCATGTTTGCTACTGAGTCTTTTCTAAGGTAAAATACACCTGAACCACTCTGATTGTGCCATTGTTTTTTTTCTCTTTTTTTTAATTATAGCTTTTTATTTACAAGATATATGCATGGGTAATTTTTCAGCATTGACAATTAATTGCAAAACCTTTTGTTCAAACTTTTCACCTCTTTCCCCCCACCCCGTCCCCCAGATGGCAGGTTGACCAATACATGTTAAATATGTTAAAGTATAAATTAAATACAATATATGTATACATGTCCAAACAATTATTTTGCTGTACAAAAAGAATTGGGCTTTGAAATAGTGTACAATTAGCCTGTGAAGGAAATCAAAAATGCAGGCAGACAAAAATAGAGGGATTGGGAATTCTATGTAGTGGTTCGTAGTCATCTCCCAGAGTTCTTTCGCTGGGTGTAGCTGGTTCAGTTCATTACTGCTCTATTGGAACTGATTTGTTTCATCTCATTGTTGAAGAGGGCCACATCCATCAGAATTGATCATCATATAGTATTGTTCATCATATAATATTGTTGTTGAATTATATAATGATCTCCTGGTCCTGCTCATTTCACTCAGCATCCGTTCGTGTAAGTCTCTCCAGGACTCTCTGAAATCATCCTGTTGGTCATTTCTTACAGAACAATAATATTCCATAATATTCATATACCACAATTTACTCAACCATTCTCCAGTTGATGGGCATCTATTCACTTTCCAGTTTCTGGCCACTACAAAAAGGGCTGCTACAAACATTTTTGCACATGTGGGTCCCTTTCCCTTCTTTAAAATTTCTTTGGGATATAAACCCAGTAGAAACACTGCTGGGTCAAAGGGTATGCACAGTTTGATAGTTTTTTGAGCATATTTTCCAAATTGCTCTCCAGAATAGTTGGATATATTCACAATTGCACCAATAATGTCTGATTGTAGCATTGTAAAGTTGCCCACACAACAGTATTGTGAAGTAACAGGTCGTGCAAATAAGATTGTCCTCATTTTTACAAATGAGGAAATTGAGGATCAGAGTGATGATTAAGAGACTTATGGGATAGCTAGGTGTCGCAGTGCATAGAGCACTAGCCCTGAAGTCAGGAGTTCCTGAGATCAAATTTGATCTCAGACACTTAACACTTCCTAGCTTTGTGCCCTGGGTAAGTCACTTAACTCAATTAAACAACCACTCCAGCCAACAAAAACAAAAAACAAAAAAGGAGACCATTATGGAGAAACAAACCAAAATCTCCTAGCTTTGAATCCTTCATTCTGCAAACTCCCATGTTGGCTCTCTCTTTGTGGAGTTTGATGCAAGGTATATTTTCTTGGACCCTATCCAAGGGATAGGATCTTGGTTTGAATGTTTTTTGTTGTCGTTCTCACAACATAGACTTGGACATATAGTGTAGATTACTTCTTAGGCCTTAGGAAAAGAATCTGATCAGGTCTGGGTTTATTTCTTTTTGAAAGCCATATGGGCTAATTACCCACATCCCCCCTCTCTTTTTGTTCTCATTAAAATAGAGTTCATCACCTTAGGTCTCTATCTGGTTATTGCCTTACCAAAACTAATAAGAAAATAATCTCAGGTATTCTACTTTAAGAGGAATCCAACTGCAGTGCGTCATGCTGTTAGCAGATGGAACATGGATTTTCTTAGATTACCTCCCCAATGCAGTCATAGCCCTTTGCTACACCACTGAAGGTTATTTCACAGTGTCTGTCTGAAAACTAGTGTAGGAAGTTAAGCACTAGGTGGTGGAAAGGCATGTGAAACAGGCCAAGAAGCCTTAGAACAGTTGTTGTAGTAGCAGAATTCTTGAGTACACCAAGAAAAACCACATGATCCATAGAAAGATAAGGAAAGAATGGCCTGTCTTTTAATAACTTCTTCAAAGTACATAGCAGCTTATGTAATGTATAAAGCCTTTTGATGTGGTTAATACAAGTATTATCATTCCATGTTCTCCAAAGTCCTATCCAGCTCTAAATTCTATTGTCCCAATGATACACGAATGGACTAAAACTCCTAGAGGTTTCATTGAGGTGTGATGCTAAGGTGAAACATCTTTTTTTATTTTCATTTTTCTTTCTGACTAAAGGGAATTGTACCTGTTCATTTTCTCTACTCCCAACTTGGAAAAGCTTTCTTCCAATTAGAAATCACATTATTTAATTTTGCATCCTGATTATTGTTTTCTTTTAGTTAATGAATCCTATTTGATCAGTTGTTTTTAATGTGTAAAAATCTGTCTTCTCTTACATTCTAGGTCCAGGCTCAAGCTATTGGCATGCATTTCTTAATAAATTGTTATGCTCAGAAACTCAGAATTTCATGGACCATGAAATTCACACAGATAATAAATTACAGAGAGTTTGAACTCGTGTCTTACTATGGCTGGTGCTCTTTTTGAATGTGTATCTAGGGGTCCTCAAAGTATGGCCCGCAGGCCAGATGTGGCACCTAAGGACATTTATCCCCCTCACCCAGGGCTATGAAGTTTTTTATTTAAAGGCGCACAAGACAAAGTTTTTGTTTTTACCATAGTCCGGCCCTCCAACAATCTGAGAGACAGTGAACTGGTTTGAGGACCTCTGGTGTATACAGTTAAGATAATGCTTATGTGGTTGTTTATTTCTTTTTTTTTGAAACTGAGTCTCCCCAGCTTATCCTTGCTGGAGGTATAGTGGCCCCTCAGGACTCTTGTGTACCGAATTATTTTATTACCTGTCATTCTTCCCAAGTGGTCCTCTGCTTTTGGGGACTTATCATGTTGGCACTGGATACTTGATTATCTTTAGCCCTCAGAGCTCTTAGACTTGAGCTTTGGATGCCTTGCCCTGCCCCCATCAACAGGCATTACACATGTGTATGGACACAATTAGTAGGGTGGTGTTTTTTTGAGGTATGCTTATTTATAATCTGGTCCTGGTGCTCTGGCAACAAAAAGTCTTCCCTTCCTTACCTATTGGTCATTGGTTATCTCTTAACCGAACATATTTTTTATTAGGTTCCTGAAACTTCAGCAGGGAATCAACCTTCAATTTTGTTGAGTAACATCTGTGATGAAAAAGAGAGGTAGAAATATGTTCAGACTGGACCATCCAGGGTTATTGCTTGAGCAGGCAGGTTCTTGTCTAGAAAGGAACAATAGAAAGCCTAAAAAAAAAAAGATGCATGCTATGGCTCCGTGGTACTTATCAGCTGTAGACCCTATCTACCATTCTGGATTTCTTTTCCATCATAGTCTAAGGAAGGGGATCTGTGAGAAGAGGAGGAAGAATAAACAGAGCTCTGCTTGATATAGTATCCCCAGTACATTGATTTGTTCTGGGAGGCAGAAAGAAGTGTGTCCCTTCAACTCTCCTCCAAATCAGTTTCAGCCAGAATATAATCTAGTTTAGGGTTAGAATTGGCCACATTTTCTGGTAATGTTTCTCTTCTTTCCATAAAAAGGAGTCCATCTGTGGAGGAGTTTTAACTTTTAAGCCAGAATACAGGGTTGATGTATGAGAATAAAACTATTTCCCAATAGACCTTGGTGTCTTCATTTTGGTAATTGGCAGAAGCCAGATGTCATTGTTTCTCTCAGTCTTGATTTCACTCATGTCTTTAGAGCAGTCCTTTAAAAACCTAATTGGCTGACATTTTGTATGTGAGAGATTTCAAGTGGATTACTTGTACAATATATGCATGTTTTTATAGGGACTTAAAAATCTTGTGTGTACATACACACATAATGAAAAAAAGTATAAATCTATACATATATCACATGTAATTCTGTTCTGCCTCCTTCGACAGCGACAACTAATATTAGCTGTTATGGTTCTGGCAAAGATTAAAAAAAAGTAGAAGGGAATTCACTTTTGTATTTGTCTCTGTTGTGTTTGTGTGTTGTTTGAATTTATAGGGTATAATAAAATTTGAGATCAGAAATTGCTAGTGCTTTAGTATGGCTAGGATTTCTTATTTGGTTGTTCATTAAGATTGTTACAGTATTTAGTATTTAAAAGCATATTTTAATGCATCTGAAACAACTGGTTAGGTATCTATAGAATCATAGCTTTAGAACTCCAAGAGATCTTAGGCCCCCTTATTTTATAGATGAGGTATTTGAGGCTCAGAGAAATGAATAGAATTGCCCAACATCAAATGGTTATTTAGTAGAGGCTATTTAGTTCTTCCACTTGGTAGAGTTGAGATTTGAATCTAGATCCTCAGACTTCAATTTTAGTGCCTTTCCCACTGTACCCTTTATCCCTTGATAAATGAATGAATGAAAACTCATTTATATCATGCCAAGTACTATGCATCAAAGTATTCCTTCTCTCAAAGAGCTCATATCCTGATCAGAAAATGGAGCACATAAGAAAATTCATGTGCAAGGTGATTAGAAAGGCTAGGAAGTCATAAGCATGAAACAATTGCTTTGGTGACAAGGCCCAGGATTCTATAGAATAAGTAGTCATAATTGTGAGATGTACTGGCAGGGCAGGTGATTAGGCCTGGATAATCCCTTAGGAAGCTGTAGGAAGTCAGATAATAAGGCCGCAGGCCAGGAGGAATACACTTCTATCTCATCCAATTTGTGTGAGTGGGTGTGTTGGTCAAACAGGTCACTAGGTGGGATTGGAGGGTGGGGGAGTGGATGGGTTCTTTTGAGAGGAGGGAAGATGAAGAAAAAGGGAAGGAGGGCTTCCCTCTGGGGAGAGTTTAGTTTCCAGTATATAATGACAGCAAATATCCATCTTGGATTTACATGGTACCAACTTTAGTTTCACTGAGTACCACTGTGATGGTACTGATTTTTAAATGCACATTAACTAGACCTTAGCCTACCTTGACTTGGAGAGCATGGTGATCACCATAGAGTATGCAATATTTTGAAAAAAATGTGCTTTGAAATTTATTAAAGAAGGGAGTGGCAGAGGAATGTGCCACCTCTAAATATATCACTTCCTTGCCTTAATTTGTGGTATTTCTGAAATAGATTAACAAAAGTGTTTTTAAGAATAAGGGCAGAAGGGGTAAGAGAGAAGCCCAATTAATATGCATGTGACTCAGGAGTTAACTATCTATGTTGAGCTCCAAGAGTTGTTGGAATGAAGAAGTAATAGTAAGCAAGAAAGATTAATAGCTCTTCTTTTCTCCTGTCCTTATTGCAGCACTTCAGAGTTTAAATGTGCTTTTACTTTGTTCTGTTTTTAGTATATTGCAATTAGCATTTTCATTCAAGCTTTAAATTCCTTGGACCTCTGCCTAGGAGGAAGCTGGGTTGCTAAAAAACCAATACATACACATCCCATTTGCCATGAAATAGTGAGGAATATCAATAGTCAGTATATGAAGCACTTAGATTTCTTGGAGCTTAACCGTCTCACAATTTACTCCCATAAATTTCAGGAAGTTTTGTGCATCTTTTTTGTACAGTGGCATTTTGTTTTAGTAGAGACATTAACAGCATAGTCTAAGCTTGATTATATCTCAGTATTACAAATCTACAGATAATGGTACACATTTATGTAGCAATATAAGGTTTACAAAGTTGCTTTCTACATAATCTACATAATCCTTTGAAATTTACAGTGAGTGAATTATTCATTATCTACAGTTTGGGAACTTGAGGATGAGAGAGCAAAAGGCACAATCATGTAATGGAAGATGTGCTGGATTTGGTGTCAAGAGTTTGCATTCAAATCGGTCAAGTCCTACCTCCTTGTGCAAGTCACTTCATTTCAAGATTCATTTTCTTTATCTATTGAATGAAGGGATTGGATTGGACAAGCTGGACCTGTAAGACTCTTTTCCAACTCCAAATCTACTATTCTGAGTGATTAAAAAAGGTCAGTTAATTCCACTTCAGAAATTTCTTTATCACAAAGGTACACCTGCCTTTAAACTCTGATTCTTTTCCTTTTTTTTGGCCAATTCAGGATAATTCTCTTCCTTCTCCAAATATCCTCCTACATTCTATTTATAAGGCATTCCTGCATCCCTCCAACCCTCTCAACCCTCCAAAAGACCATAATTGTGGCTGGCAAGAAGAGTAGTGTTTGTAGTACACATGTGGGGGGGAGAAGGGAGGAAGACAGCCATGTGAAATTAGCTTTGGAATTGGGCCTTTATTTTCAGAAACTCTTCTTGGTAGATTCAAAAGCTCTTACTACTGAAAAAGTACTTAACAGGATTCAGATTTTTCTCTCCCACCTTTCATCTACCTCCTCTTCCTTTGTTCAGCATTCTTTTCTTCAAAGTTTTCAGCCTATATCAAATTCAGTTTCATTGGTTTTCTCCTACGTTTCAATCTAGAACTCTTTCCATAATCCTACCACCATGAATTTCTTAGGAAAAATAGCAAGGAAATCATTTAATTCAGTAATTTACTCCTGATAGAATGTATGATTAGGAGAAAATGCATATCATCATCGGTACTGAGGTTTTAGTTTTAGCTTCACCTGACAGTTTAAATGATTAATTTTTCCTTTTTCAGTATCTTACCTTCCACATCTGAAATCCTGGATAGTTAGGTGTCCTTTAGGCTTGATGAAGGGAAGGGATCAGAATGTGCACTCACTAGTGCAGTAGAAATAAGGAACAGGTACTGATTTGTAATTTCATTGTTATAGGGAATGCTGGGTGAGGAATTGCCTTTTTACCAATGCAATTTATCTTATAATTCACAGACTACAGGCTTTGCTTAAGCAGTGAAGTAGTATAGTGTTGGACTGGGAGATAGGGAGCCCTGAGTATGACTTGTGATTCTGGACCAGTAATTTTACTTTGTAGAGCCCAGTTTCTCTTCTGTAAAGGGGAAATAACAGCAATCTTCCTCCTTGTTGGGAGAATAATGTTTTGACATTATTGAGTTGCTTAGAGAAACTGAGAAGCTAATTGAGGGAAAATTTGCAGTAGGTTTCTTTGAAGGTCTCATTTCTGGAGTTCCAAAGAATGAATTCAAATTGACAAGAATAAGAGCCATTTTCTAATTGATAAATATTCAGAAGTTTATGAATAGGAAGTTTTCCAAGGAAGAAAAACATCCATCGATAGCCACTGAAAAAAATACCCCAAGTCACTGTTAAAAAAAAAGCCCCTGCCACTATATTGGCAAAGGTGACAAAAAGGGAAAATATGTGCTGGAGGGATAGCAGAAATGAAGTACACATTAATGACATGTTAGTGGACTTGTGAATTAGTCCAGTCATTTTGGATAGCAATTTGGAACTCTGCTTTAAAGGTTACTGAACTGTGCAATATAACTTTTGACCCAGCTATATCACAGCCGCTTTGTCAGTAGAATCAAGATCATAAATAATGGTTCTTATCATGTTGTACTTTTTTTTTTTTTTTTTTTTTTTCCAATTTAGTTATTGGCTGGTATTCCAGGTGTCTTTCACCAGAAGAAGGTTGTCTGAATAATTCTTCTCCCTATTCAACAAACTTCTATTGCTTTCAAAAACGAATAAATCCTCCCATTCAAAGCCCTTCATAACATGCCTCCCTCCTCCTTTACCTACACTCCTATCTTACTGGCCAATACTGATCCAATGACACTAGCCTCTTGGTTGTTCAGTGAACAAGACTCCATCATACCACTCTAAGTACTTTGTCTTCTTCTCATCCTGAAATGCTCTTCCTCCTCCTTTCTATGACTCTCATACCTCGATTGCACTCCTGAGTAAAATGTCATTCCCACACTTATTAGTCCCCTAACTATCCTCCCCTGCAAATTACTTTGTATTTATTTTGTGTATATACATATTTAATCACTCCCTGCTTGGCTTTCATTTAAATCCCAGGTAAAAGTTTATCATTCTGTAGGAAGTCTTCCCCATCCTACCCTGTGACTCCAATCTGTGACCAAAAGACTAGCCTTCTATTTTAGAACATTCTAATAATGGGGAACTTGAGGTAAAGTTATTCTTTCTCTCTGGCTTGTCTTGATCTCTGCTCTGATTGTTCGAAAGTTCTTAAATTGTACAGCTCCAAATCCCTGAAGTGGCTTGTCTCTGAACCAGTTGAGGGGAAGAAGTAGACATAAGGATTCTGTTGCCCAATCATGACTATTCCCTATTTCCTCCACCCCTCTCCTCTAGAGTTTTTATCTAGGGTCATACAAGTGTTGACTTTTGCAATTTAATTTCTAGAGTTTTTGACTGAAGTCCTTAAGTCTTATGTTCTAGTTGCAGTAAATAAGAATGAGGTTTTTGTAGGAAATGTGCAGATGTGGCTTATTTGTTATAGCATTACATATAAGTGTAAGAATGAAACTAGCCTGCCTCAGGCAGTTTGTAGAATAAAATAAGGAAAATCATTATTCCTTACCACTGCCCTCTAGGCAAAAGGGTATACTGCTTTTCACCTTGTTTCTATCATCACTGTCCAAAAGGCATTCAGAAATCACTCATGCATATTTACAAAGCAGAATGAATTTAACTGACATGACTCTTACAGTCTAGTGTAAGGGGGCCTAAGAGGATTGCTTGTATTACTGTTTTTCTTGGACACCACCATGACTTTCCCCTGTGGCAGCATGAGCTTCATGAGTTGATAGTTGCCATTACTAAGTCTGTATCCCGAAGAGATCATAAAAAAGGGAAAAGAACCTATTTGTAGCAGCTTTTTGTGGAGTTAAAGAATTATGAGTTGAGGGGATGCGCACCTATTGAGGATGGCTGAAAAAGATGTGGCATATAAATGTATTGGAATACTATTTGTGCATTAAAAAATGATGAGCAGGCATATTTTCAGAAAAATATGGAAAGACTTGCATAAACTGATGTTCAGTGAAGGGATAATACCAGGATAATACTGTACACTGTAACAACAATATTTCTCAATGAATATAATGTACAATCCCAAAGGACTAGGGATTGGAAAATGCCAATCACATCCAGAGAAAGAATTATGGAACATACTATTTTCACCTTTTTGTTTGTTTTGTTTTTTCCTTCTCATGGTTTTTCTCTTGTTTTGAGTCTTCTCTTACAGTATACTAATGTGGAAATGTACATGTATAGTCAGGTTTTTTATATATATACACACATTGGATTGCCATATGGGGCAGGGGAGAAGGGGAGAGAGAAGGAAGGAAAATTTTGTAATGCAAAATCTTAAAAATCTTAAAAATGAATTTTGGAAACAATCTTTACATGTAATTGGAAAAAAATAAAACATTATTTCCAAAAACTGATTGTTGCTACAGCTTCCTACTTGATAGTTGGTTGTCAACCTTTGAGCAGTTTCCTAAAGATGTTGAGGGAGAGGGTTGGTGGTAGAGGTGTACAGTCCTAATTCATTCATTCATTCATTTATTATTATTTTTTGCTGAGACAATTGGGGTTAAGTGACTTGCCCAGAGTCACACAGCTAGGAAGTGTTAAGCGTCTGAGATCAGATTTGAGCTCGGGTCCTCCTGACTTAGGGTTGGTGCTCTCCACTATACCACCTAGCTGCCTCAATCCTAATTTATTTTGTGCACAGACATGAGAATACTGATAATAAAATGAAATAAATTTTAAGAGAAGGATCTGTGATGCTGAAGAAAGTGTGTGTATTCTAATTCACCAGGGGCTTCTGGAATCATTAATGATGATAATCGGCTTCTAACCTACTTAACTTTAAAAATCAAATCAAAGTAGCCACACCTCAAGAATTAGAATGGGTGATGAGAATTCATGTTCTCTGATAGATGTAGGTAAATTCTCTGTCTTCCTTAAGAATGTATTTTGATAAGATTTTTATATATTTATATTTTTGTAATTTTGACTAATGAATAGTTATGAAAATCAGTTTTATTCTTTGCTGCTCAGTTGAGTTCAACAGATAGGTGAAGTTGATTGAAGTTAGAAGAGATCTGGGTTTAAATTCTGTCTCTAATAATAATTATTATTATTATTAAGTTTTTGTGCAAAAAAATCCCCCAGTATGAGTGCCTGGTTCTGCTTTTGTTTCTTGTAAGATTATTTTTCATTTAGGAATTGAGACAAGAAACTATTTTAATGATCTAGAAAAAATAACAACAAAATTCATATGGAATAATAAAAGGTCGGAATCTCAAAAGAATTAATGAAAAAAAAAATCAAATGAAGGTGGCCTAGCTGTACCTGGCCTAAAACTATATTATAAAGCAGCAGTCACCAAAACCATTTGGTTGATCAGTGGAACAGGTTAGGTTCACAAGACAGAATAGTCAACTATAGCAATCTAGTATTTGACAAACCCAAAGATCCTCACTTTTGGGATAAGGATTCATTATTTGACAAAAACTGCTGGGATAATTGAAATTAGTATGGCAGAAATTAGGCATGGACCCACACTTAACACTGTATACCAAGATAAGATCAAAATGGGTCCATGATTTAGACATAAAGAACGAGATTATAAATAAATTGGAGGAACATAGGATAGTTTATCTCTCAGACTTGTGGAGGAGGAAGAAATTTGTGACCAAAGACGAACTAGAGACTATTATTGATGACAAAATAGAAAATTTTGATTACATCAAATTAAAAAGCTTCTGTACAAACAAATCTAATGCAAACAAGATTAGAAGGGAAGCAACAAACTGGGAAAGCATTTTCACAGTTAAAGGTTCTGATAAAGGCCTCATCTCCAAAATATATAGAGAACTGACTCTATAAGAAACCAAGCCATTCTCTAATTGACAGATGGTCAAAGGATATGAACAATTTTCAGATGATGAAATTGAAACTATTACCACTTATATATGTGTTCCAAATCATTATTAATCACAGAAATGCAAATTAAGACAACTACACACCTGTCAGATTGGCTAAGATGACAGGAAAAAATAATGATGATTGTTGGAGGGGATGTGGGAAAACTGGGACACTGATGCATTGTTGTGAACGAATCCAACCTGCCCCAAAAGTTGTCAAACTGTGCATACCCTTTGACCCAGCAATACTACTACTGGGCTTATACCCCAAGGAGATACTAAAGAAGGGAAAGGGACCCGTATGTGCCAAAATGTTTGTGGCAGCCCTGTTTGCAATGGCTAGAAGCTGGAAAATGAATGGATGCCCATCAATTGGAGAATGGTTGAGTAAACTGTGGTATATGAATGTTATGGAATATTATTGTTCTGTAAGAAATGACCAGCAGGATGAATACAGAGAGGACTGGCGAGACTTACATGAACTGATGCTGAGCGAAATGAGCAGAGCCGGGAGATCATTATATACCTCAACAACGATACTGTATGAGGATGTACTCTGATGGAAGTGGATTTCTTTGACAAAGAGACCTAATTCAGTTTCAGTTGATCAATGATGGACAGAAACAGCTACACCCAAAGAAAAAAAACACTGGGAAATGAATGTATACTGTTTGCATTTTTGTTTTTCTTCCCGGGTTATTTCTACCTTCTGAATCCAATTCTTCCTGTGCAACAAGAAAACTGTTTGGTTCTGCACACATATATTGTATCTAGGATATACTACATCATATTCAACATATGACTGCTTGCCATCTAGGGGAGGGGGTGGAGGGTGGGAGGGAAAAATCGGAACAGAAGTGAGTGCAAGGGATAATGTTTCAAAAAAGTTACCCTGGTATGGGTTCTGTCAATAAAAAGTTACTATAATAAAAAAAAAAATAAATTATTAAAAAAAAAAAGAGTTGAGACAGCCATATGTTGTTACATAAGTCATTGGGTTGAGCTCAAGGAGGAGGGCCATAGGTTTTATTTATGACAAAGTTCAGCAACTCTGTCTCCTGATTTTCTACCTTCCTTTGTGGAAGGAAGAAGACTGCTGATTCTGTTTTATCAACACATCTGAGAACCATGTAGGATGAGGAAAACAGGACAAAGGAGAAAGAACTCCTGATTTATTTTAAATGGAAACTTTTGATGTGATTGGATCTTGGTGTTGAGTTGTGTTCTGGTGACTTGCCTTTCCACTTGTGATTGAGTGAGAAAAGTGGTGTTCCCCTAAGTTCTTAGAACTAGCAGTAAGCAGTGTGTGTTAGCATTATGTGATAAGAAGGTGACTCACTTTTTGAGCACCAAACTCTATGGAAAGCACAGGAAAATGGTGGATCTTCTGAGGAGTGTTCAACACCAGTTATTTGTGCCTTTTCATCCATGACTTGAAAGCTTGAGGAAGGACAGCTTTTCTAGGAAATCTTATTGTAAAATATGAAGTGGCATTAAATACTGTTGAAATTTCCGAGTCCTGGGTCATTGTTGCTTGAACAGAATGTATAAATTGTCCATGTGAGAGTGCTTTAGGAGTGGTTGAGGGTGGAGTGGGGGTGTCAGAGGAAATCAGGGCTGAAGTTGTGCTTGTTTATTGCTCTGTTACTGATGGACAGAATATGTTTTGGATTTAATTCCTTACTGCGTTTAGATTTTCCAGTTTAGGATTTTCTGGCATTGGAAAGAGCTAAATGAGAAGACAAACTGTGAGCATGGAAATCCGAATTTGAAGTAAGAGAAGAGAGGATTTGGATTTTCAAAATAAAAAAGGGCAGCGTTAGTAAAATTTAAAGTGGTGGTCAGTCAACAGTCAAAAGACATTGATTAAATGCTTACCTATGTGCTTGGCAAATAAGTTCTTTTTTGAAAGAAATGAATATATTTTGGGGATGAAGTGAGGGATGAGAAAGCTGATGTCGAACATCTGATGGATGATAGGATGTGTTCTGCAGATCCCCACAAAAAGGCTATTTTTGGCTCAAACTTTCCTTATTTCATGGAGGGCACTCACAAAATCGAATAGGCTCCCTAGAAATGTCCTGTCACTGGAGATCTTTAAGCAGATAATTATTTGTTGGATTTGCTGTAGGTGAGTGTTTTCATTAACTTATTTCATGAACTAATTCCTGTCTCAGATCACTTCCTAAAATATTCGCTATTTGTTGTTATTGAATTTGATGTATAAAATTTTCTTTTCATGGATCTTGGGGAAAGAAAAGGTCATCCTTCTGCCATCTTTAGAGGACAATTGTATTGGGCATGATATTGGGAGTGGTCAGCTTTTCCTCTTTGTTTAAAGAACTGGGAATGGGATGGAGGAGAAATTTCAGCTTTTAGGCACAAAAGACCTCTTTCTGCTTCATCTTTTGAGGAGAAAGGAATGGGTGGGAAGGGGTAGAAGAACATGATGATAAATACCCTGAGCTGATTTCCAACCCTCTAACCCTCTAGTATATTAGTTTGATAGCAGTGATGGGATGAGGTTGACAACCCTGGTAATTAATCAAGCCTTTGTTTAATTACTTAGTACTAGGCCTTGTACCAGGGGTTACCAAGACAAAATGAAGGCATCTGTGATTTCAAGGGTTTTATGTTTTATATATAGAGACAGGAAGATAACATGTGTATATGTATATATATTATAATTATATACATTAATAACATCCTAACAGAAACAGAGAGAGTTTGAAGTGTGGTATTTTCTGTTGCCCAGGCTAGTGCTTCTTAATTATAATTTGTATGAATGTCTAGATCTTCCATCCTGATGAGGTTGATAAGCATGCTGGCCTGGGAACCCAGAAGACCCAGAAGACTTGTGACCCTGGACAAGTTCCCAAACAATTAACAATGTATAGGCAGCTATTTAAGACTCTTAAGTTGTTCTCAATAGCATTTCCGCCCCCTTCTAAACAAAAAGTGTTTTGGCGGGGAGTTAGGGGGTTTAAAACAATTCTTATGGGAGCTTCCATTCTGTTTTGGGTATACTGTCATTGTATATCGTGATTGGTTAGGGGACTCAGATGAGGAGATCAGGAAGGGCTTCCATGTAGCTTGAGCTGAGCTTGGTAGGAAACTGTATGAAGGAGTACAAAAATAGGAATAAGAGGTAACTTGGGTCTTTGGAAAGGAAATGAAATGTGTTGTCAGGAATAACAGGAAGGCCGGTTTGACTGGTTTGGAGTGTGTAATGTAAAATAGTACAGGTAGGGTGAGCTTCCTGCTGCGTATTTGAGAATATGGGAACTCTTGTCTCCTGGACTGCTAAAAAGCACTTGGCCTATAGTAATATCTTTGAACTTCTCTGGCTAGCTTACATCTGAGGTTAGAAGTAGCTATAGTGAAATAATTACTGTCAGAATTTTGTTTTAAAGGTCTATCTGGAGCCACAGTTGGGGATACTTTTCCACCTCTTTCTTTCTTCCCTTGTTTTTGCTTGAACAAAAAAATGCTACAGCAAGAATTAAGAGGAGGAGAATTTTTCCTGGAAAAGTTAAAAAAGCAAATCTGAGTTGCCCTAGCTCCCATAGCTTGCAAGTATTCCTGATACCATAGGGAATTTACTGTAATAAAAAAATGAACATAAGTTCTGTAGAAATGACTCAACATATGTTCTTTATGCTTTGCACTTAAAATCTTCAAAGAGAAAGAAATGTTGGGTGACAAATTGATTATCCCAACATATTGATGGTCCCAAAGCTCTAGATTAAAGAGGTTACCTGAGGTGGAAATAAAGGCCTATTAACCCTTTCTCAGCAAGGGGGAAAAACACAGAAGCTTGATAATGAGATATTTGTGAGTAATTTACAGTTCAAAAAGATTTCGTTCTCTAAAATGATAAGATGTCACAGGGAATGAAACTAAAAACTAAGATTTTTAAATTCAGGTATCTGAGCTGAAAGGATCTATATAGATTAGCACATCTACAACGCTGGGCATATTTAGTAAGAACTATCCTAATATAGTGATCCTTTTTTGTTGCGTGCTTTTATCAGGAGAAAAGGAGTTTCTTACAATGTAGCTTCTGGGAAATAAGGGCAGACAGAGGAAACCACAATCTTATGACTTGTGACACTTAAAGCAGATTCCACCCCTCCCCCCAAATACGACATCTGAGATCAAAGGAGTGGAATAAGGGGTGACCTTTCTCCCCCTTTCCCCCCCAGGCACATGTAATTAATTACTCAATGGCCATCCTCATCTGTCCTAGTCTGCTTCTTTAGAAGTGTGTGTATATTTTTTCCCCTGAGGCATTTGGGGTTAAGGACTTGCCCAGGGTCATACAGCTAGGAAGTTTTAAGTGTCTGAGGTCAAATTTGAACTCGTGCCCTCCTGACTTCAGGGCTGGTACTCTATCCACTGCACCACCTAGCTGCTCTTTTAGAAGTATTTTTAAGGTGTTAGTAGTATAGGGATGGGTGGGAAAGGATTTTCCAACTGCTCAGGACATTGTAAACTCCAGAGCTGAGCTGAATTTTGATGCAGGTATGGGAAGATCTTCAAAATATAATATAGAGTTAAGAAAGCAAGAAGCTGAAGGAGAGGGAAGAGGTAGAGAAGGGGAGAGAGAGAGGGAGGTTCCCCACTCATTTTTATTTCTCCTTTAATGCTTGGTTTTGTTTAAAAAAGAGGAGTAATGAAACATCTCTTCCCCTCCCCAGTCCCTCCTCCTGCCCAGTTTTCTTGAAAATGTAACCTGTATGCTATGGCCTGAAATTTCCCAAGGGAGAAAACCAAGACAGCTGGACCACTGCATTAAATAGTATCAGGGACATTTTGTCTGACTTAGACTCTTCATGAGCTATAAAGAAATATTTGGAACTTTTACCATGTTGATTGACTAAATAGAGTATACTTGGTTAAAAAAAAAAAAAACCCAAAAAACCATGTTTAATATATTTTTGTAATTTAGTATAACAAAATTGACCTACAAACCATTCATGGGATTTGTCTTTGTTTCTAGAACTTTCTTCAGTGGAGGAAAGTTGATAAAGGAAAGTTTTAGAGAGAGGGACATGGGCATGTGGGTGGACACTGATAGCCATAGAGTTGGAAAGACTTGACCTTGTTTCAAGGTCTGCCACTGACATTAACTGCAGAAGGCCTTATGGCAAGTCATTGGCCATCTCGAGGGTCCTGGGAAGATTTAGGTGTAGCAGGACAGATACCAGTCTTCATCAGCTGAGTACATTTTCTCACTATATATTCTCTGTATCAGTTACATCCCTTATTCAAAATAAAAAGGGGCGGGAGATAATTAAAGATCTAACCTGACTTTTCTTTGATAACTCACAAGTATATAATGGCTCACAAATGAGATAAGATGAGAAAATTAACAGCTATAAGTCAAGCACTTTTTGGTGCTGTAATCAGGTCTTTTGCTTCATTGCTTTCAGAGTACCCTCTATTTTGTTCATCATCTCTAGAGCCAAATAAATTCTTAGATTGTTTGATCATTTGACTGGTCAGAAAAAAAAATGGACATACATAGCTCTAGGAGAAGTATAAGGTTATAGTTATTTTTTTAAAAAAGTGTTCTGATGTATGACTTTTGTCAGTTTGTTGAGCTCAGTTGTCCCCGGGGTTTCTCAGTAGTGGTGGTTGGGTTTTATTGTGTTCCCAAAATGGAAAGCATGTGTGTTGGTAGGTTTTAACTGTTGAATTGTATAAGTGCTGTACTGAAGACTAGTTTATTACAAAGGCTGACTGGAGGGACTTCAGATTGTGGTTTTGCAGGCTTATAAATAGAATGGGAAATGCACTGCATCTTTTTCTCCATAATACCAGTGCTGAACCATTTAATTAAATCTCAAGTAAAGTCTTTGTTATATGCCAGCTGATGCTGACTTAGGTTAGCCCCTCTTGTGTTTCCCACCGTATCCTATCTAAAATGGAAATGGGAGACCTTTCATTTAACTAACAAAAGGGGATTTTGAAGTTCATAGAATGCCTGAGGGCAAAAATGGAAAATACCTAGGTACTGGAAAAATAGAGGTTCTAAGCTTGTAGGCTAGAGTAATTCATATTTAAAAATGTAGTAGGCCAGAGATGTTTAATTTAACCTGGGGTGCCCTTCTTGGTGAGTTGAGAGAGGCCAAAGGTGAATTGTTGATGCTCATTAACTAAAGGCTACATAAATGTGATGGCTGGATTTTTTTTTTTTTTTTTAAGTAACTGTACTTTCAGCTCATCTAGTATGCATTGTGATGGGGATGCTAACCAAGATGAAACTGTATAGCTAATGACATGAAATGTTTCCTCTGCCTTGAGCTGCTAGATTAGATGTTATTCAGAAAGGATAATATAGGAAATAAGTACTTAACATATTTCATTTTAGGAATTAACTACATGCTCTCTTAACTATTAGCTTTTTTATGCATATGAAAATGAAGAAGGGAGTACAACCTGTAGTGGTTTCTAGTAATCACCATCTGAAGAATGTAGTAATGGTCTGCTCACTGACTTGTCCTTATTTGAAATAGGTTCTATTGTCTTGTTTCACCTGTCCATTTTTGCTTGAAGGAATTTCTCATCATTGAGACAGTGCTTCACTGAAAAGTGCAGAATTTGGAATTGAAGGACTTCGATAAGAATCCTTGTTCATCCACTTTACTCCTTGTGTTGACCTTGATTGTTACTTAACTTTGGAGCTAATTTGAGGTTTTCTTATTTTAAAAAATGTGATAGTTGGGGTTGAGTTAGACATTAGATGGCTCATCTCCAAGGTGCTTCCATTGTCTCATCTGTTTTTTGACATTCCATGATGAACAGGTGTTTCCATGTCTTCAAGTCTATACATATTTTGGCCAACACCTAGGTAAGAGGGTAGGCTTCATCACAGGTTTTCTGGAAGCATGACTGGTCGGTCAGTGTTTTGTACAGACTTATCTGTTCATTTCTTACTCTTAGTTCATGCTACTATGGATTTTCTGAAATTGCCTTTGTGTGGGGTTGGGAGGGATTGTGTATTTTATGTCAGAATAGTATTGTAAGCTATTCATATGACCATAATTTTTTCAGAAATTCTTAAGTTGGCATAAAACTCAAAGGCACCCCCTTAGAGTTTCATTATTTAATTATGTTCTATGTGGTATTTTTTCCCTTTTTAACTTTCTTTAGGATCAGGAAGTTTGTCTTGGAAGCTATTAATTTCCCCATAGTTTTTTTGTTTTTTTTTTTTAAATTCCTTCCACCTTGTTTTAGATTTTTCTCTCCTGGTAAGTTTGATATATTTTTAAGTTTACATTCATGTTAGTGCTTAAACATATAAATATATTAGTAGATTAAAAGTTGTGATATTGAAAACAAATGGGATTTTCACTGGGATTATGAGTTTGGAAAGCCATTGTTTATAAGGAAGGTTAATCTTTAGTCATCTCTAAGCTGTGCAGACAATTGAAGGCTGCTCATCATTCCCTGTTTGTTGGCACTAGTGTGGAAAGGAGAAGAGAGAAGTGTTGTGGGGATAAGTGTGAGTTATCCCATTATGAATGGGTATATTTATTTGACCACTATCCAAAACCACATTGAAAGGATGTTTTAGGTTATCTACAGTTCTTTCAGTTTTATGGGTAATCATTCAACATGGAGTTGCCTCATCCTAAAGATGAGAAACAGAAGTCACTCATTACTTAACATCCTTCTCTCCAACTTGTGCAAGGGAATTTTTGTCTGGATGTGGAACGAGGGGACCTGGAGATGGTGTGTTATATGACAATCATAGTCATTTATATAGCTTTAAAATATGTATTTGTTCCTCACAACAGCCCTGTGATATGGGAATAAAGTTTATTATTATTATCCTTACTTAATACATAAAGATGTTTTCCAGCAAGGGTCCTTAAACTACGGCCTGCGGGCCAGATGAGGCAGCTGAGGACGTTCACCCCTCACCCAGGGCTATGAAGTTTCTTTAAAGGCCCACAAAACAAAGTTTTTGTTTTTACTATAACAAAACCGGCCCTCCAACAGTCTGAGGGACGGTGAACTGGCCCCCTATTTAAAATGTTTGAGGGATCCCTGCTCTTGAGATATTGTGACTTAGGGTGTTCATACTACTAGAAGGCATCTCAGTACTTCAGTCAGCATTGTTAAGTTTCTAGGTTCCTTCCATTGTGTTAGATGCTGGTGTTACATATACAAATACATGTATATACATATACATACTTCTCCTAATGGAGGATGCATGTTTATGGATAAATGAATAAATACAGGATACACATAGTTGCATCCTTATTTAGTAAGACCTAAAGGAATTGGCAAAGATCTCTTGAAAGAAATGGTCCTTGATTTGAGTCTTGGAGGGAGATAGTTTTTTCGAGATGTTAAGCTGAGAAATGGTAGCTAACATTCTTGGCATGGAACCCACAGCAAGTGTTATTTTTTCTCCATTGGGGCAGAAGCCTCCTCTATATAGGGATCATATGAAATGGTATAACGTGGTTGGAATGTACAGTGGAAGGGATAATAAGGTTTAAAAAAAAAACAAAAACGCTAGAACCAAGTTGAGAAGAGGTATAAGTGGTAAAAAGAGGGCTTTGGGTCTACCAAATCTTTAGCAAAGGATCTGCTAAAGATCTGCATTTGGAATAGGGAATAGCAGCTGAAAGTTGGATTATAGTTCCAATTTTTAACTGCATGTGATCATCCCACCAATCCTGCTAATGGATTCAGGTTTAGAAATTTTTAATGAGATCTTTTGAAAACTTTTAATATTTCAAATCTAAAGAGAAAATAAACAATGGTGATTATAGTAAATATTTGTTTTCCATTTTTTTTTATTTTTTTGATTATTTGCATCTTACATCACATAAACTCCAAATTATGGATAAGTCAAACTATGAAAACCAACCTTCTAGGTATTTATTACATAAAGAAATCTTTGTTCATGAAGTAATATTTAAGATGATCAACTCAAGATAGTTTTAGAAATAAAACTTTTGTGTTGGCTTAAAAAAAATGTTAAAAGTAGTTTTTTGCTCACTTTTTTTTCTATTCTGCAATTCTTCCTCACTCAGTTCCTCCCTGTAATGGTGAATGTATTGGTGAAAATGGAATTAAGTTGTCTGACATTTTAGTTTGATGCTAACCCAGAGAACCTGAACCTGGTTATCTCAAGGAGGGGAATAAAGGAGAGCACCATGTAACTTATTTATTTTATTAACTGTCACACTTTGCCTGTTATAAACTAACTGTTGCACTCTACTCTTAAGAGCTTGCCTTTTAGCTTTTTTCTTTTTTCTTTTTTTTTTTTTTTAAAGCCCTTTAGTTTAACATGAAAGAAGTTAACATGGAAGAAGGAGGTCAGTGCTTATAAAACACAAAGAGGAGAGAAGTAAAATTATATAATAATGGATTTAGAGCTGAAAGGGATCTTAGAATAGAAACCCAGCTCTAGGGCTCTCCCTTATGCCTTTTTCCCCACTGTAAGATAGACGTTAGACAGTTGTCTTGAATAGCATTATAAGACCAAGCTTCCTGCACCCTGACTATTTACACATACAGCTGGGCCATACTTGTTTATTTGTCCTGTAATGTCCGGGCTAGCTTTCTATAGGTTCTCTGGATGGCCTTGGTCTCAGCAGGATAAGTTAGGATGGACTTTATCTTAAAAGTCTTTATTGTCTCCTTCACAGTCTGTGTCTATTACAGTCTGACCCAGTCGTGATGTTAATGGAGGAGCGCAGGAGGCAGGAGAGCCACCAGGAGGATGGTCAAAGATGGAATGTCTCATTTCCAGTCCTCTCAGCCCTTAAATACCTTATTACAATCATATCATTACAGCATACTGAATATGTGTAAACTAGAGAACCATTACATCACCATGCTAAATACATGTATACAAGAGAACAATCATCTCATCAATCCTCTGAGTTAACACCTTATTGTAATTATCCTTGTTTTAAGTATACTTCTCCAGAGGCCCTATGTCCTAAATGGAATTTGCAATTCATCATTACAAATGTATGTGGAGGAATCAGTCTCTAAAACTAAGGCTGTTTTATGCTGCCATTGTCATGTTCTTCTTAAGGTTTTTGTTGAAGGTGGGTGGGGAGGATTTGTGGGCAACTTTGTTTTGTGGATAGCAGGTCATGCTATGGGATCTGCTGGAACCAACCTCCCCCTCCCTTTAAAAATAAGACAAACATTAAACCCTATAAACTGTCCCCTGATCTAGACATTGTAGCATCAGATTTCATTTAATTAGAATTTGAAGTTGGCTTCTGCCTGAGTTGCTGGATAGTAGAGACCATATGTTCTGTGCTATCATAAGACCATTTTAGGCTCTCTGGAAAACAACCAGGCTAAGCTCTAGCCACCTCCTCTAGAACACAGAGTATTTATCCTTAGCAAATAATCTTTGAGGTCCTTATTTAGAATTATTGACTATATTCCTTAGAAAAACCAGTGACAAGCATTTTTGTTGTTTCTTTAGCCTTAAACATGGCTTGCAAACCCTGCAGCTCAACAGGATTCCTTTTAATACTATGCCCTTGGTGACCTCCCTCTCAACTAGGAAAAATATGAATTGGAAAGATTTCAGGCTTAGGGAGTTTATTTTAAGACGGGGTAAGAGAGGTAAAGTCTACTAATGTCAGAAATGGGGAGGGAGGGAAATTAAGTGAGGGTAGAGTGTGTCTGTGGCAGACACAAGGATAGGCAGATTCTATCCTATAATTTTTCGCATTAATCCCATGAAGTAGAGAGATTATTTGGCCTCTGCTACTCATTTCTTAATACTGAATAGCAAGCCTCTCTATGAGTGGTAAATATTAGCTTGGGGCCACTTTTGACTAAAAGCTGAAAGCAAAACCCAATTCACAGCTCCTGTGGGTTTTATGGAAGCATATAAGTGATTGTTGGAGATGAATTATAGTTGGCTGACCCTTGAATGTTTAGCAAGTTGAGAAGTCAGAAAGCTGCCAAGTTTCACTTGGACAGTGTTTCCAGATTGAAGAACACACTTCTTGAGGCCTTTTCCATATTGGTATAAATATTAGTATCAAGTGACTTGTGGGAACCAAAAGGACCAGTCTTAAGCAACAATACTTTTGGAGGCTGGGTGTTCCAAATAAAAAAATCGACCCTTTCCTGTCCCCTCCATATTTGTGGAGTATTAGGCTCTGAAGCATTTGTCAGAGCTTTTAGACAATCTTCTGAATACTGATTGGCCAGGGCAGTAGTTCCTGGACACTCACTGATGCATATTTTTTTTTTTTTTGGAAGCACCTTGCTCCTTCATTCGTCTTAAGTGGAGATGTCTGTTGTCTAAGGGAGGAAACCTGTGAAGATCTAGTATTTATAATTAACTCAGTAATTCATAATTAAGATGACCTATAGTTTGGAGGTTCTGGTTGTCTCAGAATGGACAGACTTCTCTATTGTAACCTAATAAAAATTTGAGGATAGTCAATCTTGACAGCTACTTTTATCACGAAGTTGGGAGAAGGGTTAGGATTTTCAAAAGTTAGAGCAGCAAATTTATGGCAGCACAAGTACAAGGAAAGCTAGTTAACTTTTAAAGATTCAAGTGAAAAAGATAATCTGACAGATAAAAGTTTCTTCTAAAGAATGAAGGAGCCTCCCAAATATGAGAATTGTACTTGTATCAATTTCAGGGTAAAATTTGTAATGACAATGATAAAAACAAGATAGGTTTTTTGCTGGTTGTTTTTTTATTGTTTTTGTCAATTTTTTGTTTCCTTCACCTCATTTTACATATGAGGAAACTGCAGCAAACAGGGTTAAGTGAATTGCTTAGGTTAACACAACTACTGCCTGAGATTGGATTAGGATGATTAGTCTTCCTAATTTCATGTCTGGGACTGGATTGTACCATCCAGCTGCTTCTTTCTAGACACACTAGATGAAGGGGGAAAAAAACCCAGTTATCACATTCTTTAAAATTGTTTATTTCTTTGGTTTCTACATCCAGGATCCTTTTGGGGTGTTTGTAACATGTGTGGGACTAGTTTGCCATATGGGAATCTGAAAGTTTATCAGTGAGATGGTTGAGGAAATTCAAGAGGAATTGAGGTCTTGGAATTGTGCTTATAAACCATGAATCCTTTTTGTGAAATCCCAGACTAATGAAGTTTCATGTATAAGACCGCTTCTGTAAAGAAGTTTGGATTTTGAGAGGGACAAGGGAAGGTGAAGAAGGAATGTATTCTAGGGATCTTGTATAGCGATTGCAAAATGATATGACACTGTGCTGCCTAAGGAAGAATAATCAGGTATTTGAGTGGATTAGAATAAGGTGTAATGTGGCTGAGGAAAAGTTGCTTGACATTCAGTTATGTAAGCACTTTAAATGCCAAATAGGTTTTTTGTATGTTTTGTTTTTTACTAAAAGTAGGAGGGAGATTGAGCTCTTGAGAAGTCCTAGGAAAAATCTTTGGAACATAGCTTTAAGAGGTACAAGGATAATAGCAGCTAGTATTTCTATGGTGCCCACTATGTGCCAAGAACTGTTCTGAATGCTTTACAAATGTCTCATTGGCTCCTGGAACCCTGGAAGGTAAGTGCAGTTATTTTACAGTTGAGGAAACTAATTCTTAAGGGGTCATATAACTAAACAGTTAATTGACATGACTAGATATTATGTGGAAGAAAAACTATTCTAACAGGTATAGAAGAATGGTTTGGAAGGGGCAGAAAGTGTGGGAAGAAGAGCTTCTCTGTTTCAGAAGTTAAATCAAGGTAACTATTTGGTTATAAGAAGAGAAAGGAGAACTGGGGAATCATAATCAGGAATATGTACTTATTAAGTATTATCCATATGCTAGATACATGGGAATGAATGAATGAAGCACTTATTAAGTGCTTATTATGTGAAGAGTACTGTTCTGAGCTCTGGGGGATATATGCAAAGAAAGGCAAAAACCATGGTCCTTGGAAAAGAGACCCACCTTTCTTTATCACCAGGAGCAATAGAAAAAGGCTAATGATAATAATTATCATAGTAATAATAATAAAGTCCATAATACAATGCCTGAAACATAGTAAGCAATATATAGATGTTAGCTGTTATAATATTAATAAAGTTAGTATTGATATTGAAATATATGTAAAACATACATATATATATATATATATGTATATATATATACACACATACACACACATATGTAAGTTTTGCAAGGTGCTTTAAAAATATTTTATGATTCTCTAGGTATAGATGCCATTACAAACCGCATTTTACAGTTGAAGAAACTGAGGCAACCAAAGGTTGTAAATAACCCAAGATAACAGAAATTTTACCTGTATGAGCTTTCTCAGAGTCACAGTACCAAGAGTCAATATGTCAATTAGGAAAAAGCACTTTTCAAACCTTCAAGAGCACTCAATACCCATTTAAAGAATTGCTAAATCTTTTGAGATGCTTCTTTCTCTTGCTTTAGGGTCTCAAAACTTTGGAATACTTTGCACTATTTTTCCCTCTCCAGTTTCAAGGTGAATACATTTTCATCTTCCTCCCAAGTTAGTGCTCTTTCTCATTTAGGCCTTCCCTTTTCCTTCTTATCCCCAGCTACCCAACAGCCCTGGATTTGAGGTTAGGATAATCTGAGTTCAAATCATACAGTGATTGTGACTGCTTATAAAAGTCATTTGGCCTCTATTGTGTAAAACAGGAGTGCTAATAACACCCACCCACCTGAAGTTAGCAAGTAAAATATGTATTAAGTGCTTTGCAAACCTTACAAGTGCACTATAAATGAGTAATATTAAAATGTTAAACAAATGATAAGCTTCTACGATTTCCTGTGCTTTACAAACCCCTTCCAGGTAGTTTTTTTTTTGGTATCTACCTAGTATTTATTTTAAATAAACAGCAACAACAAATCCTGCAGTCTTTAGCCCTCCACAACCTCGATTTACCTTTTCTCCTCCCCTCTGCCCCCAGCTTAGATATTTTTATTACCAGACAAGCTCTGCCTTTCCTCATGAAGTTCCCACATTCTTTCCACAAGCATATTTAAAATTTCCCACATTTACATTTGACCCAATGGGTTTCTTCTCCCTCTTCTTTCTCCCCTTCCCCCCACCCCCACCCCCCTTCCTCCCAAGCTGATGTGGAAAACCTGCAGAAATGCTGGCTCATCAGGAAGTATTGGAGCTAAGGGTGTGATCCCTTGAGTGAAGTTTTATTTATTTTTTGCTGATGATACTGCTGTTGGGTGTACTAATTGTGGGTTTGTTCCATCAGCAGAGGCAATTGGGTAAAACCTGAAATTTTTTCAACAGAGGCCTCTTTGTCTTTGATGCTGAGGCCTGTTCTTAGCAGAAAACTGCCTTTTGTCATTTTCTACTCCTTTTTGAAGTCGAGCCCTTGAGATTACCCACTATGTCTCCTCTTCCCCCCTTTTTTTTTTCCAACAGACTTCAGCAAACACATATGAATATGGGTAACTAAAGGAACTAGCCACTCAAGACTTTCTGTCCTCCCCTCATCACGTAATGTTTAATTGGGGGGTCTCTTCTCTGATGCAGAAATACATTTATTTTTCTTTTGGTGCCAGGGAGGGAAGGGATGGTAAAAGAATGTGTTTCAGTGGAATACACTGGTGAACTTGGAAGTTAGCAGAACTGCATGAAAGCTCTGCCTCAGATGTCCCCAAATGGGTTCAACAAAGAGTTGGACACAACTGAAGAACAATTACCTTTTAGCACAGCTCTGATAGTACGTGATGTGTCTCTTCTCCAAGGGCAAGTGAAATTGGAGTTTGGAGAGTCTTATCAGCAGAAAGTATTCTCAACAAAACATGAAAATGTTTTATTTAACATGGAGGTGTTGCAGTTTGGAGCTGTGAATAGAATATTACTTATGCTGGAGTCTTTGCTTCTTGAAATATCAAGCCATGGCTGACAAGTTATATTTACCTTCAGATTTTCACCTGTAGTCCCATTAGAGGGTGATAGTTCCAACATGGATTATGGGTGAGAATTGTCTTAATACTTGGGTAGCGTTGGCTTAAGGACATGGGATTGGATAATAGCTAGCATTGAATTGTTGATGAAGAAACAAAACTTGATTGGTTAATTTTATTTTATCATTTTATCATTTATTTATTGTTACTGTATGTTATATGTTACAATATAAATATTATATATGTTTTAAGCTTTTAAGGCATTTTATAGATGTTATTTCATTTGATATTCACAGCGAATATCTCATTATTATCCCCATTTTATAGCTGAGGAAACCAAGGTATAGGAAGGTTAAGCCACTTGCTCAGAATCACACAATTAATAAGTCATTGAAGGTGGATAAGCCCTCCAATATTCCTCATTCCAAGTCTTAGGGCTTTACTACCTTGCTTCCTTAGAGGATCTGTAAGTCCCTGCCAACTTGGTATTCTTTCAGTGTCAGTAGATGTTGGGTTTAGCTACCCACATCTAGGTTACACTGTATCACACATTTGTTTAGTATTGAGATGTTGTTTAGTTGTATCCCTGGGGACCATTACACATCAGTACTGTCTGGGAGGGAGGAGAGGAAAGAGAAAGGAAGATTGTAAATGCTTAACTCTGAGCATTTACTTGATTTGCGAACATCCTTGTACCACTCTACATTTATTATTGCCAGTCCCTCCTAATGCCCAGGCCCTCAGAGAAATTTCCGGTCACTGTCTCATACAGTGTTTAAACCAGTTTTACCAAGCTTACCTCTATCTAGAGCCTTCAGAGACCTCTGGCTATTGTTTCATAGGAACAATAGTTTAAATACTGATAGTGTGCTCAAGAACAGCCATGTGCAAGCTCAGAGTCTTTTATTCACATGTTCACATGTTGCCTAGTTGACATCTTACCGACTCTCAGGTGAACAGGTCAGAGAGAGCCATTTCCTCCTCCTTAGGGCTTAAATAAGGTCTATGAGGTCACAGCCAATAAGAGAAGGAGCCACTTTCCATTAATGAAGCAATCTCAGTGTGACCAGTCTGTGGTCACAGAAATCACTTCTGGGGATCTCAGACATTACTTGCTTGTTTACTTCCTGGTGTACTGAATGAGACCTGACCCTTACAGAGGGTATTCTTGGCAAAAGATACTGGAGTGCTTTGCTATTTTCTTGTTGAATGAAATGACTTGCCCTATCATGTTATCTAATTATCTAATTGTTGGAGGCTCAATTCAGTGTTCCCTGTCTCCAGGCCCCAGTGTTCTAGCCATTGCTCCATCTGCCTCTGTAAATGATTTCAGTATTGTTGAGAGTGTGTAGAAAGGCAATGTTCCTTCAGATGTTCAAAGTGTAGGTATCTTATGGGAAGAATTGACTCTCATGGCAGATATTTCTTGGGAACTCACATGCTTCCAGTCCTCCTGAAATAGAACTCGGGTCATGTTGACCACTCTCCTTCAAAACCCCCCCCCAACAATTTCAGTTTTCAGTGTCTTGTGATTTCTCTCCCCACCCCACCCCCCTCCACTGATGAAATTGTATTTTCTCTCTTTATGAATTCAGTAGTAGTCCTAAGAGAATTGCTGTGGTTGAAACATTCCTCACTTGTGGCCAACTTGATCTCAGTCCAGCTTATTAAACTTTTACCCAGGTTTATATCCGTTAAACTTGTAGAGAGAAAAACTGCCTATATAATATAAATCTACACAGTGATAAACCTTGGTATACAGCCATAGATGATCTCTAATCCAATATATACCTGCCTTTTTTATTTTATGGCATACCTAATAAAAATGTTTGGGGAGGGCTTGAGGGGTAGGAATCCATTGATAGGCTCAGTTAAGAACACTGTTTTAAAATCTGCTGTTAGAAATAATTAAGGTTGTTGATGGGAAAAAAAAATTGTCAGCTATGCTATCTACTGGTAGCATATAATTTGAGCTAGTGATTAATCTTGCCGTCTGTCAGCTTCCCTCATTTAAATATTTGCTGCTAGAACTTATATGTAGTATGATGTGAAAAGTAACTCCTAAGCAATTCCTCCCGTCTCTCCTCTCTCTCTCTCTGAAACTATAATTTAGAAGGAACCTTGGAGATTGTCCAGTCTAGTTCAGTGCATTCCCCGACAGTTTGCAAATGAATAAACTAAGGCCTAAACAGATTTAAATGTGACTTGCCCAAGTCACAGAAGCATAGTGGCTGAATTTGAATCAAGGTCTTTCATCTCTGAATCTCTACAAAATCCCACTATTTTCTTTTGCACTTCCTTCCTTGGGTATTGGACTAGAAATCTAGAATGACCTCTACGATCCTTCCTAGCACTGCTAGCTTCATTCACCCTGAAAGGAAGAGGAAACAAGAAGAAAGCCCCAGGAAACACTGACTTGGTAGCTCTTCCAGTGATCTTGGCTTACAGATCTTACAGGTTGCTTGGGCCAAAGGCACTCTGTGAATGGAGGCCTAATTCAGGAGGCTGGAAATGAACATCAGTGGATTTGGTGGGAGGTGACAGATGACACAGAGTAGGGATTAGACCTGCAGCTTTGTATGCATGAAGGGAGAGAAGGGGGTGGATGGAATTGGAGTGGCTTACAACACAACTCCCACAGTGTACTTGCTAAAACATTAAGAGATTTGGCAGTTCAAAGGCATGGAGTATGTATTTCCATGGAGATACCTATACACACAGGCATCACATCACCTACGCAAAGATAGCTTTGGGGTTTTGTCGTTCATTCAGTATTCATAATCCGAAGGAGGATTTTTAAACGTAGATTTTTGTTTTAAATTCTGGGTAATTCGTTGTTTTGAAAAAAGAGTCAGCCTCACCACAGGAGGACTTGCTTATACAAATTTATATGTTCCTGATTTGCATTCTATGTATTTAACGTGCATGGAGAGAGAGGGGGAGGGAAGGAAGCAGGGGGTTTGGTTGTTTCTGCTTTTTTTCTGAAGGGGTAATAAAATGAGTTAGCTAACTCTTCAGTTGCTTTGGCTTGTGGGACTGACAGTCGGATTAGGAAAATCTGGGATTCATAGGCAAAAATGGTGCTAAAAATGTAACCCTCACATAGTCTCTTCAGGAGGTAAGTTTTAGAATTATATTATATCCACATTCTTTTTGATTGTCCCTACTACTCTGCTATCCATAATAGCATCTATATAGAACAATTGTTTTCAGAGTATGCTTCCCTGAAAAACATTCTAATAACTATTTTTTGAGTTGGAAGGTATTCATGAGGTGGGGAATGGTGGCCCATAGAGGTGAAGGATTTTGGCCAAAATCAGACAGGTAGCTTCGTAATGCCAGAGAAACTGAGGCAAGATAGAGATTAGAGAGTATTTAATATTTTATTTGAAAGGGAGAGATTTACTGGGACCAAATGGACCTATGGTTTATCATAGCACTGAGAGCTGGAAGGGACTAACATTATCAGGTTCTGACAGGATATAATTGGGATTTCAAAATGGGGAGAGGCACCCAACATTCTGATGATGTCTAAGATAGAAGGTTTTTCTTATTTGGATCATCATGATTAGGAGGGAGGGGTAGTGTTGCAGGATTGAGCAGAACAATTGAGGGAAGTCCAGGCAGGGACAATTTAGGGGTGGGGGTGGGGGTTTTGCAACAAGTATTTCTGATAATGACCTCAGAGAACTGAGTCAAATGTATAAAAATATAGGCCATTCATCAATTGATAAATGATCAAAGGATATGAACAGGCATTTTTAAAGGAAAAATCAAAACGTGAAAGACGCTCTAAATCAATATTAATCAGAGAAATGAAAATTAAAATAACTCTGAGGTACTAAGTCACATCTCATCACTGGGATACTAAAGCATTGCTGGTGCAGTTGTAAACTGATTTTTGGAGAATGTTAGAGGGCTATGAAGTGTGAAATTCTCTGATCTGGCAATACCACCTAAGTTTGTATCCCAAAGACAGCCAAAAAAAGGGGACAAAAATATAACAATGTGAGGGTTTTTTTTGTTCGTTTTTTTGTTTTTGTTTTGTTTTGTTTTGATGGCTAAGAATTGGAAATCAAATGGATACCTGTCAACTGGGGAATGATTAAAGCAGATGTGGTGTCTGACTGTAATGGAATATTTTTTCGCTAAAAGAAATGACAAGTAAGATGTTTTCAGAAAAACTTGGAAAGACTTATGAACTGATGCATAGCAAACAGAAACAGCAGGAGAACATTATGCACATTTACAGTTATATTTAGTTCAATGAAGAATTGTGAATGAGTTAGCTCTTCTCAGCAATATAATGATCTAAGACAATCTCAAAAGTCTAATGAGGAAGCATACTATCTGCCTCTAGAGGGAAAAAAAGTAATATTGATTGAATACAAACTGAAGTGTGTAATTTTTCACTTTTATTTTTTTCCTTTTATTCAAGTCTTCTTGTGCAAAATAACTACTCTGGAAATATTTTACATTATTGTACATTTATAAACCTATAGGGAAAGAGGCAGGGAAAACATTTGGAACTCGAAACTATAAATAACAATGTTAAAAAATCATGAAGGAAAAAAACCAAAAAAGCAAAACCCCAAACTAATTCTATGGTACAGTTAGTATCATTATCAGAATTAGTTATGAAACCCATATCTCTGCTGACTTCAAATCTTTTAATTCTTTCCCTTTTGCCCTGGCTGCTTTGGAGTTGTAGATAAAAAAAATTGCTATCTTCTAAGAAAAGTATTTTGAGACAACTCTGAAATATTTATAAGCTTTAACTGGGTATGGCTAGTTATGTGGCTGTTAGATTTATAGGTCAAACTAAATAGAACATTAGGAACAGAAAGAGGCATTTATTTTTCTCTTTTGCTAAGTTTAATCAATAAAATCTGATCAACTTAAGTAAGTACTTTGATTTCTGTTGGCTAAGGTTTCCCTCCCTCAACCAATAGAAATTAAAATGTACATGTAGACTCCTGTCACTTGGTGGTTCTTTCTCTTATCTCCAGTTTCTAGACCAAGTTGCTTATGATGATGTATGGCTGGCTAGGGAAAGCCAGGAAGCAAATGATTCAAGCCCAACTGCTGTCTGTCTTTGACTCCCATGGGACTGCCGATAGGGTTTATAGGAATAAGTGACAGCAAGTTTGACTCGATACAAAGAACAATGTTTGAGCATGATTCCAATGATCCACTGAAGTAAGCTCTGTTATGATTATGCTCCTAAGTTCTTGGCAACCTTATTGTAAACCAAAGGAAGTGTGTTTGTATGTACATATTGTATATAATGTATGCATGTATACATGGCCCTCTCCTGAGAGTAAGCAGATTAATATCTGCTTTTCATGAACAAGAGCTTTCATCCTAAATACTTAGGGTCAAACTGTTTTTAAGCAGTCTGCAGTCTTCGGAAGTCATATAACCATTTTAATTTTGATTGCCTTTCTAACTTCAAATTTTTTTGGGTGGGGTGGAAGGATGAGCATGGGGTATTTATCTGTGTATTTAGCATATTTATAATGAAAATTATCATCATTTTATACTCTTCCCCTTCTCACCCTCTTTCCCTCCTGGGGGTTGGGGGGTAGGGGGGAGGAGAAGGTAACCTTACTCTCTTTTTCCAGAGGTATTGGGAGGGCTTTTAGGATGAGAAAAAAAATGTAGATTCTGCTTTAGAACATTCACTGTGAACCTTGTTTTTTTTTTTTTTTTTTTTTTTTTTTTTTTTTTTAAATACATTTATTTTATATGCATTTATAATTTATTCTTTACCAGTACCCTGCATCACACCTATTTGAACCTTGAGTTTTGATGATAACCCTATTCCTCTTTTTTTTTTTTTTTTAAAACCCATCCTAGCTTTTCCCATCCTCTACCTGTGTATTTTGGTTGGAAACATTTCTACATTTTGTTGAATGTACAGAAAGGACTGCTGGACCTGCAGAAAGAAAAGCACACTGGCTGGCCATGTTTAACCAGACTCTATTGATAATGGATTGTAATAGACAGAGAAAGAACGATCTGTGATGTAATCTTAATCTGTTTCTAACCTAAAAGAGAGCTGGAAGGAATCTACTCACAGAATAAATGTTCTGCTGTGTACCACAGTCTTGTCCATCCTTTTTCCTCCCATGTTTTTATAAGGACATGCTCAAACTTTTAGAAAAAAGAAGTCAAGAGCTAGTAGTATTTCCTCCTCCCTCTCCCCCATTTTAGGACCATTCCCCAGGTTATACACAAAATGATTCTTTGTCTGGCTTTCATTCCCCATCTGGTTACAAAGCCAAATTAGAAATTGCGCTTGTTTTAATGATTTCCCGCTTGTGTGGTCAGGAGGTTATTTGGTCTGGCAAGGTTATAGTATAGGCCTCTGCTCTCATTAGTACCACCTTGTCCACATCCTGCACAAATACAGGAATTGTTAAGCTTATCCACTTGTGTGGCCAGTTCTTGATACAACACAGTGGTCAGGACTTAAAATTGCTAGAGGAAATGTGGTATCTGTGTGTCGATGTTTCCTCCTCTGCTGTTCTTCCAATGATGTTAATTGCTTAAATACATTTTTTCTTCCTTAACAGAAATATGATTCTTTGAGCAGTTTTTCTATCATTCAGAATTATTTATGTCAGAATATTTGAATTTGTGTGTTCTTTAAAAAAAATTAAAAGGACACTTTTAGCAAAACCAGAAAGTAAAACAAATTGGTCTTGTAGTTCAGATCTTTTATAGTATATAGGGACATTAAAAATACACAAACTCTTCATTAAAATCTGATTTCATTTCACAATATATTAATAAACTCGTGTGTGTGTGTGTGTGTGTGTGTGTGTGTGTGTGTGTGTAACCATAAAGAACTATTTTGTATAGAATCTGGTCTTTATATTTAACTCATTTCTTTCTTAACAGGTTTTTTCATTTTGGTCCTGCAACTTCCCTATTTCTGTTTTAGACAAATTACTTATTTTTCTTCTCCCCCCTTTTCCCTCCTCTTACCCCCCCCCCCCCCCCAAATGACTGCATTCTAGGAGTAATCAGGGACACAGAGAAAATAGGAAAATAAATTACCTTGCTTTGGAACTTTGTGACAGGAATCGCTTTCAAATCTAGTGATTTGCAGTCTTACCAGGTACATAGTTTTTCTCGTCAAGTTGTGGCAGGGCTTCTGGTTTTCACTTTGTTCAGCTCAAACAGCAGAGTTGAGAAAGAGCATGATTTCTGTGGATTTAATTAGAAAGTTCCTTATTTATTTTTTTAAAACACACATTTTCATATAAGAGATCATGTATACTTCTTACATATATCATTTTTATGGCTTGGTGCCTAAAATTTAAAGGATGGCAAAATTAGAGGGAGGAAAGAAATGACATACTGAAGAAACTTTCAAGCCAAATTTTAAATAGGACTACATATAAAATTTGGAGGTAGCTAGCACAGTGTAATGGAGAACTATAGCTTCTTTATCTAGATCTGTTCAGCAAAGGAGAAAGGGGGGAATAAAGGGGAAGCTCAGAAAAGAACCTTGGTATCGTTGGTCACAAAGAAATGAGTTGAGGAAGAACTCAAGTTTGGATCAGGTCTTAGAGAGATTCAGGGGGTCCTGAAAATGAAAAATTTCTTTGAACCAATTGGTAGTGGGACAGATGATAATCCCTGTTCTGATTATGCATGTCCAGACATTCCTTGACAAGTAAGATAAGAAGAAAATGGTAGGAAAAGGCACTAATTTAATATTTAAATTTTGTGACATAAGCATATCACACTAACAAAACACACGAAAAGGTGCTGATTACTTTCAAAGGGCAAGAGGGCCTAGGAATTACTCAGTTTAAAATCCTCTTGCAGTTGTTGATTTCATAGACCTCTAAAGTACAGGACAAATGAGTTTCCAAGAATTTTAGCCTTTAAGGGTCGGAGTGAGGGTTAGGATGGTGAAATGAGGGAAATCCATCCCAAATTGTTCACCAAAAACATTCCCCTAGAGATGCTTTGTTTTTGTTACAGGAAAAGGTATGCTTTGTATGCCTGCGTGTAAATACATGCATGCAGAAAGGGAAAAGGGGGGTGGGGCAGAAGACCTTTTCCAACCAAGGAAAGGCATGGCAGCCTCCTCTAATTAAAGCCTCTTGATGACATTAAACTGTGTGGCTTAATTGCAATAAATGTTACATTAACGGATTGTGTCTCTGAAGAGGCAGCATCAATGTACTGCATAATGGAATGGGATTTGACCTTGGAGGCACATGGGTTTCCTACAGGGTGAGTGACTTATTGTCACTGTGGGGCATGGGAGCCCCACTTCAGTTTTGCCCTGGTTTGGAGAGGCTGTGCATTTGTGTATGGTTTTATAAATTTAAAGTAGCCATGTTGTGATACAAGGCTGGAAGGTAGGCATTGAAGATGTTCAGATGACAGTCATTTTAAATTCAGATTTCAATAATTCATATTTAAAGGTTTCCAAAGCTTAAAAAGTATCTTCCTCCCAACAACCCTGTCAATTGCGTTGTGTAAATAGTATCATTTCGGTTTTATAAATAAGACAATTGAAGCTCGAAGAAAGATGAATGTGACTTGTTCAGGGTCCACATGCCTTACTCTCCTATGTCCATTTTTTCCCCCTCTCTCTTGTTTTTAAATGAATGTGTAATTACTAAGTTGGTAACTATATGAGTTGAATCTAGAGTTGTATAAAATGCTTCATTTTCTCTCTTATTCAGACAGTGTTTCCATGGTATTTTGAGCAATAGGGGATAGGGTAAGATGCATGAGGCATGTAGAAGAGAGGATATGTGGCCATTAAGTACCACTGTGCTGCTCCTGTCCTGTTGTTTCAATCATGTCCTACTCTACATGACCCCCCATTCAGAATTTTCTTAGTAAAGATACTGAAATGATTTGCCATTTCCTTTCCCAGCTCATTTCACAAATGAGGAACTGAGGCAAATGGGGTAAATGATTTTTCAAATGTCATATAGCTAGTATCTTGAATGTCTCTTGAATGTAAACCTAGCACTCTATGCATTGCACCACTTAGCTGACCACCCCCTCTGTGCTAGGCAGAGTTAAGCTGGGGTTGTCTAGGTATCTAGGTACAGATGTTTGTGCTCCTAATCTCTCAGTCCCTCAAAACCTTTATCTAGTCTACTAAAGCTATGTAGAAGAGTGGTAATGTCTTCAATAACTCCTGTCTTGTTCCCTCTCCTTCCCAAGTTTCTTCCATTTGTTTCTTAACAAACTGAGAAAGAAGCAGAGTTTAGATAAAGCATCATTATTGCTCTCTGATTGTTTCTTAACAAACTGAGAAAGAAGCAGAGTTTAGATAAAGCATCATTATTGCTCTCTGAATCAATCTAGGGAAAGTTCAGTATACACAAGAATAACTGTCCTTCCTTTCCATTTTGTTGATTCTGTAAGAATGGAGAAAACTAGTGCAGTTACAGAAGTTTGGCTGAAACAAGAACTTCTTGGAATTCCTTGCCATACAACTCAAATTTAGGTCAATGGGCTATGTGTAGTTGGAATTTGAAAGTACAGTAGTCCTTGTATGAAATCACCTGATTTCCATTTAAATAGCTTGATTGACATCAATCAGTTGAATTGACATCAGCCAGGATCATGAACATTGCCTCTCCTCTCCATTCATTGGCTTAGTTTTAAAAATTTTCTCTTGCCACTCTTAATTGTAGGGAGACTCAACTGGCATACATTTTCCTTTTTATAACAAAGGTCTCTGGATGCTTTAAAGTAACTCGTCTTCATCACTGGGATCAAATAAAATAATAGTTGTAACTTATTTAGCTCAATACATGACTCATAATAGGTGCTCAATAAATGCTTGGTCCTTGCTTCTATCCCCACCAAAAACCAGTTCATGAGTCATCTGTCTCTACTCCTCCTCCCCCCCCCCCAAGATTATAACAGATGGCTATAACGAGCCAGAATGAATATTGAGCCTTGTCTGTGACTTGAATTATATATGCCTTCTGTAGTTTTGTAGCCACCAGGCTTTTGCTGCTGTGACCTTAAGTAAATACTGACCCTAAGCACCTGCCAAGAGGAGCAGTTCATATAGGCATGTGCTTCTCAATACCTTAAATTTTCTGCAAGTATACTCTGGGACAGAAGAGAAAAGACTTTCTTTGAATATATGTTTTTCAGGGCACCAAAATTATTATTTGTGAATTAAAGAGTTATTGGAATAGTGAACAGAATATGCTTTCATTTCACAAGCTCACAGATTTAGAAGAAGACATCTTTGACATTATCTAAATCGGTCATTTTATAGTTGAGGAAACTGAAACCTAAGAAGGGAAATAGTAACGTGAGGCAGAGAGTCCATGTCTCTTCCATTCCAAACTCAACACTCTGCTACAATTACTTTCATCATCTGTGGTATAAATAACACCCCCTTAAAAGCCCTAATCTTTCTTCCTCCTGCCTCCCTTGCTGGGTAGCAAACTCTTTCCATATCAATGAGAGTTGCTATATGTCATTATGGCTTTCCTTAAGGATTAATCTTTCAAGGATAAAGATGTAATTTTTCTTGCTTCTAGAAATAGAATTATGTGCTAGATTCCCTTGCCTATCTAGGATGTCACAATAGGAGAAAGTGATATATAGATAGATTCACAGTTATCCAAATCTGCATTGACCTCTGTTAACTATTTCTCTCACGTGTTAGTCCAAAACTGTGAAGATCACGTATTTTAAAATACGTCAGTCTTTATTCTCAGTGAAGAAGGATCAGAGGTAGAAGAGAATGGGCAATAGCAATGTGTGTAGCTGAGTCAAGAAGCTAGCTAGACCAGCAGCCACACGACCAGCAGCCAGGAGTATGGAGCCCAGACCCAATCTCTCCCAGCTTCTCTTCCTGTCTGTCTCTGCCTCCACCCACCAAAATCGTCATTTCCTATACAACACATCAGTACTTGCACAGAGAGTGGGCAGGGGCCATTCTTTATCCAATCATGTATATTAATAGAGTATAGCCCAATTACTATTTAGCCTCACTTACTTGGGACCTCAGTGTACCAACTCAAACCTCAGCCCATTACACAAAACTGTTTCAATAATGGGAAGGGCTCATCACCTAAGTGGTTTGAATCTTAAAACAGAATCCCAACAAAAAGAGAAACAGATTTGCTTCTTGCTGGGAAACTTGCCATGTCATCCTTTAAGGAAAGACAAATCTTCTCTTCTACCCATTCTTCCTTCTTCTACCCCCTTCCCCTCCAATTCAGAAAATAATAAATACTTATCCTCCTTGTGCCAATCATTGAGATAAAACACAGATGTAGTGCTGTTTCCATTCTACATGCAGAGGGTAGAATGACTTCCTGACCAAGTAAATAGGGAATAGAGCAGGCATCAGGCATAATCTTAAAGAATAGAAAAGAATTTTAACATGGGAAGTTGGCATCTCCAGTAAAGGGAATGACATAAGGGATAAAGTGAATGTGCCAGAGAAGAAAGACTCCAAGGTCCCATCGCAGAAGTAGGTTGGCCATGTGAGTGACAGTAGGAAGAGATACATTTTGAGGTTAATGAAAGGTAGCAGCTAGATAGCTATAGTGTTACGTTACTACCCCTGGAGATGTTAAAATACTGTGTGGCTCTGTGTGGATCATCTGCTGAGAGTAATATCAGGAATAAGATTAATCTTTTTAGAGCTGGTGAAAATTTGGACCAGACGTTGGGGTTGCAATCAGGAATCAGTGGAGACTTTGATTAGATTGATAGCAGTTTGTAGTGGATCCAGTCTTCATTTTTTTTTGTTCCTGGAATCCTAAGACAGCGTTAAGGATGGACATCAATTAGGATTCTGCAATGGAAGACAGAATTGGCACTATACATCATAGGATCCAAACTGTAGAGAGACACATTCAATCTAGAAGATGTTGAGACAATCTGGGAATGAAACAATGTGATGGCTTAAGGAATGTGATATTGTGGTAGTTAAGTATGAGAGAAGATTGGGAATCAAGGAGGCTGTACTCAACAGATGGGAAATATGGCTTGGAATATCATCTTAAAAGATGTCCATTAATTTGGACTCCTTAATTTTGTTATGTTCTTTCCAGTGATGCAGATAGCAGCCCATTTATGCCAGCTTATCCTGCTTCACACTTGTGAATAACTTTCCATGAATTTATCACAAGAAGCATATATTCAGTATATTTGAGTTTTTCCTTGTTTCTTTTGACATGAAGAGGATAGCTGTGGAGCACTTGGAACCCAGGCTGCAAGCTCAGGCCATTTTGGCTTCCTCTCATACTTTTCCCTGATAAATCTTGTTTTTAGTTCATCATTAGTTGGGAGTTGTACTCTCCTTTTACCCAGCATGGACCTCTCTCTGCTACTCTCTCTATGAAATGATAATTTCCACTTGTCTATTTTATTCATTGTTGGATCCTATGTTTTGCAGGCATATAACACTGACAGGATATTATTATTAAAGAATTAATGCCCGGGGGTGGGGGTGGGGAAGAAGGGGGTCTTTAAATTGCTCCTATTCCTTCCCTTCTTATTAGGTGTCAATTTCTCTCTCTTCTGTCCTGAAGATGATTGCCTTCCTTCTGTCTTCAACTTAGATTGCCTCATTACTTTATCTGGACTATGCTAACATTCACTCTTCTCCCCATTTCTAGGATTTCTCTTCCTCAGTTTACTTTTTTTCAAGCTTCACAAAGCTTCCAAATTAACATTCTTATTGCACAGGAGTTTTTCATAAGATGGCTTTCAGTTGTTCAATTTTATTAAAATTCCTGGGAACTGAATAGATACTCATCAGTTGGAGAATAGCTGAATGAGTTATGGCATGTAAAGGTTATGGAAAATTATTGTTCTGTAAGAAACGATGAGCAGGATGATCTCAGAGAGACTTAGAGAGATTTACAGAAACTGATGCTAGGTGAAATGAGTAGAACGAGGAAATCATTATATGCAGCAACAACAAGATTATATAACGATCAATTCTGATGGACTGATGGACCTGGCTCCAATGAAAGGATTCAGATCAGTTCCAGTTGTTCAGTGATGTAGAAAGCCATCTACACCCAGAGAGAGAATCAGTTCAGCAGAACTAACCAACACATGAATCATTTTTCATTATGTAAATGGATACCATGGAATATGCATCGAATGGGTGGTGGTGACCTTCATCTTCAGTAGGTCTAACTTGTGAAAATGTATGTACCTGTTTTTCCCTGTATAGGGGAATTTGGGTGAAGGAATCAGACTTGTAGGTATGTAAAAAGTTGTAGGTGTTTAAATTGTGTGATGTGGGGCAGGGGAGGAAATGTCTGATGTCATCACAATTGGTACATTCTTGGACCATAAAATATAAAATAGAAGGCTCAATTCTAGAGTCAGGATTCTTTTCAATGATCCTTAAGGAAAAATAGTTCTTTTTCCTTCTGCATTTGCCTCTTCTTTCTGAAGTCTTTTGAATCTTCCATTTAGCAGAGAGAGGAGGTGAGGGGAAAGGAGTTTGGTGGCTAGAGTGGCAAATCTCAGATTTAGATTGATAATTTCTCAGAATTTGGTAAAACCCATTAGAAACTTCTGCCCCTACCTCATTTGCTGCTGGAACTCCTGGTGGAGTGTTATCCTCTATGCTGTAGTCTAAGCTATGTGGTTGTTTGGATTGGTTTTAGGGGCCCATAGATTTTACCTGTATTTGGCTTTTAGAAACTCATTTTATCTTGTAGTAGAACCTTGAAGATCTCTTGTAAGATAGAATAATAAAATTACATTTCAATAGATCTTTATCCTAACAGAGCTTTTGAACTTGTTAATAAATAAGCCTCAAAGCAATTAGATGAAGATAAAATGAACCCAGACCCTGGTTCCTTTTTGTTTTTCTGAGAGAGATGGAGGTGGGGAGTGATATTTATGCCTCTCTAAACTTTTTTCCTTGAACCTTTAAGTGACACTTAGAGTGTGAGGGGAGGAGCTCTTTGCTGGGACTGTTTTTATAAACTTGCTGACTGTCGCCTGTTTTTCTTCATTTAGAAGAAAGAGAGGAAACTCTATTTTCAAAAGGACAACTTTCCTCCTACACCCACGCTCTATTTCCCTCTGTTATATTGCCATATACCAGTTATTTCCAGCATTACACAAAGGTCCTTGGTTGTTTTATTCCCTAAAGTTGGGATATTCTTATATATGGAAATATCTCTGATTTTTATACAGAAACTAGGCAGTATGACTGCTGTGTGTTGCATATTGCTGGTGTGTGTTTGTTTCTGTTAGCTCTTTTGTTATCCTTTATGAAGTCTGTGTATTTAGTTGATAGCTTCTCATCTTGTGGGTTTCCCTCCCACTCCTTTATTTTGACAAGAAAGTCAAGAATGGGCCTCTTATCCCCCCTCCCTTTGCCAGCCTCTAGTAATTATGCTTTTTAACTAAGTCCACAGTGCCAGGAGGGGATCTACTCTAAGGGAGATGGGAGTTGCCTTTGACAGGAGGAAGGGATAAATAAACATCAAACTGTTTATTTAAGTGGAAATAGTGAGTCCTTTCTTACTCATTTCTCTTCTCTCTGTGTAGGGAAATTCCTAGCTCCTTGTTGTTATAGGGTATTTAGCCCTTCAGAGTGTGTTCATATAGTGATCTGGACTAACTGCAGAAGTTGCTTGGTACTTTCCTATCTGCTTCAACATTGAAAGAAAGTTTGTAGATAACTTTTGTTGAATTGTAGAGATTGGCATTCTCCCCTATTCCCCTTCCAATATCTGCAACAATCTCAATCTAAGGTGTGGGCTTTTCTTTTCCTTCTGCTTACATTAGATTAGATTAGAGAATAAAGGAGTCTTGGTCAAAGATCAGTATGGCAGCTAGCCATAGTTTAATGATAAACGTGGCACAAGACTTCAAGATTCATGAAGGTTGTTTAGTACTGTCTCGTACTTTCCACCCTCTTGCTGTCACCTCACCTTGTCCTGACTTGATTCGGGCACAATTTTTTTAAAAAAATATCTTTCTTTCAATAAAATATTTGACAGTATTGCCTGTGCTTTTCTTATAGACAAGATGGAGAGAGAGATGGGTTAGATGATAATAAAATTGAGTGGATTTTTTTGTGACCAGACTCTGAAGTGCATTAATAAGTAACTGTTTCAGTGAGGAGAAAAGTGTCTAATGAAGTGCCCAAAAAGTCTGTCCATGTTCTTGTGCTTTTCCTCATTATGGTCAGATGTGTCTTAGATGAAGTCAGAGAAGAAATATTTAACATATTTTCAAGTGGATAAATAATTGGACTTTGGATACTAGCGCGAAGGTCTCCCCCCAAACAACAACAACTGAGCAGACTTGAATATTTCAGCTTGAATAAGACATGAAGTTTAATAGGAAGTAAATAGGAAGGTAAAGTATTATACCATTTTCAAGGAATCAACTTCACAAAAGGGAAATATCTTGTGTATATAACTAAGTTATGTATATAGTTATAACCAAATAGTTACAGTGATAGATACCTGGGTACTTTAGAGGCTAAAAAACACAAGTTGAATTGCTGGTGTGATAATGGCAATCATAAAAAGTTAATGCTATTCTAGACTGCAATAAGAGTGGCTTATGGTGTCTATGACTAGGGAGATGATGCTTATTAGTCATTTAAAGAAGCTAGGGATGTATTTGTATTTGTATATTTAAATATGTTGTATATATTTAAATACAAATTTAAATTTAAAGATATATAAAATTGTTTAACTATAATATTTGTATTTATATGTTTAAAATTTCAAAATTTTCTATCAACAGACATTTGTCTCATTTGAAAGAAAACTTTCTTGATAAATACAAGAAAAAGTCTAAATACGAAATGATCATGAGCAAAAGTCACTCATGTCAGTCATCAGGCATGTTGAGAAATGTAGGTTTCATTCTGCATTTTTAGTTCATTTAGTACCTACTCTTTGTAGGTAGAGATAACATGAAATCACCTATTCCCTGGAATTCATGGTTAGTTGCTTTGATGGAAAAAGCCTTTGTAATGGTTCCGTTCACTTCTGAATGAGTTTATACATGTCTTTATAGATTTCTCTGAAACTATTTATCCTTCAGTCATATATGTTTAATACAGCTAATTCATTAGCCTTCCAGATGGTATAATGGTTAGGAGTCAGGAAAACCAAAGTTCAAATTCTTTCCTAGACAGACACTTGGAGCCCAGATGTCCTGGGCTTAATTACTTCATCTGTAAAATGGGCTTAATAGTACGAATCTTCAGTTGTGAGAGGATCAAAATGAAAAGAAAAGAAAACACATGATATGCTTTGTAAACCTTAGGCGTATTATTTACATCCTAATTATAGTATCAATAATTATTTCTTAATCAAGTCAGCAGTTCATTTTGAATTATACAGTTTCAGAGCTAGAAGAAATTTTGGAGGTATTTTGCTAAAATGGACACCCAAGGTAGTCAATCTTTCATCATTAAGAGCCATGCTGATACTAGAACCCAGGCTTCTTCTGATTCAGGTCTGATGTTCTTTTTATTATTTCAGACTCTTTATTGTATCATCTAATGAGATGCATTTAGAAAAAAACCCTTTTAATTGCTGTTTTTACATTCTAGACCTAAGAACACCTCTATCCAAATTTCTGAGTTCTCACTTAAGTTAAGCAACTTCGATTATAAAGTTAAGCAAAAATAAATGATAGGAGTTGGAAAGGAGAAATATCTATGCTATTTAATTTGGCTCTCTTGTTTCTCAAATATGAATGCCTCTATAACATCGAGATTTTGATGATAGAGCTAAGAAAAATGTCTGAGAAAACAACCGACTAAGCAAGGGGTATTGAGGAGATTCAAACTACTTATTTATTGCGGAGTCTGTATTTAATTTCTTCAGTTGTACTCAAAATATATAACTAATTTGATTTCTAAATCTCTTTTCATTATAATAAAAATCAATAAGGACTTTTCAGAGTGTTGTGATTCGTGGCTGTGAATCAAAGACTGGTGCTAGTATAACACAGCTCCAAATATGTTTTTAATAATGGTTACCTAAGTTAGGAAAGATGTCTTGAATTACTCAGTATAGACTGGAGTGTGATATGTCTTTTGGTATAAAGTGAAGCAACCTCACATCAAAGAGACCTGTTTTAAGGGAAGTTCCTTCACTGTCTAGGGACCAGTGGGGTTGGGGCAAAGGCATTTTGGTATTTCTCAATTTTATGCCCTGTCAGTCCTGTCCCCCAACATTTAGCAGATGTTCCCTGAGTTAATGTCGCTCTTCAGTTATCTTCGACAGAAGGCAGAGTCTGTTTAAGATCAGTGTGTTTAGACTAATGTACATTGATCTTGGCAGAGAGAACATAAGATTTCAGAAGCTTGCTAGTCTGTGCAAGTCAACAAATTGTTTTATTAAAACCAAAGCAATTAATAAGTAAAGAATATCTCTCTATTGGCCTTTTCATTTTGCAGTATTCTTTATTTAAAAGTAATTGTTACTGAAAACATGAAAGAACACATTGCCCAATAGGAATCAAGATCTGCATTATTCTCTTGTGGTTGACAATAAACTCAATTTCTTCGTTTCTAATGGTGAAGCTACAAGTGCACAAGGGTACTAGAGCATCTATATTTTTTTGAGTTTTAGAAGATGGGGAAGGAAATTTGAAATAGAGCATTTTTGGTGGATTGGAATTGAGGAGATTGAGTAATTATTTCCTATCGGACTTGAAAGGCTTTTCTAAAACATTTTGTAAAGCCTTTTGGTCATTTCCTTTTTATGTATGGACGATTGCTTTCATTCCCATCCTTTCTACATTAGACTTGACTATTATCTGCTGCCTATTCTGTTAATGGGGAGGGAATTGATTTGTGGTTGTTGCAATGCATGCAATGAAACACTTGGACACTTTGCTCAACCTGAAAGAGTGCAGATAATTTTTTTTCCTTTTGTGAGATTTTGCATTCCATTTTAGTTGTCTTTTTGCTTGGAATTATCTTCTTTATAGACAGGTACTTCCAAAATTGCAACATGTATTTTAATTGCCTAGACCGTTTTGAAAGTTGTGTCCATTGAGGAATCCAAACTTATCTTCCCAACTTTTTGATTGGTTGTACGGATACTTTAGCCTTGGGGAGACCTATATTCTCATGCAAGTTTACTTATTTATTTTTAAATTTTATTTTTTATAAAGCTTTTTATTTTCAAAACATAGAAGTGACAACATTGCGTAGCCTTGTGTTTCAGATTTTTTCCTCCCAAACCCCTCTCCTAGATGGCAAGCAATCCAATATATGTTAAACATGTTAAAATATATGTTAAATCCAATATGTATAAACATTTATACAATTTTCTATGCAAGCTATTTTTAAAAATACTAACTTAAATTGTGTACATATTAACATTTTAAGTTGCATAATTTTAAAATTGGATCTTCTACTTATTTTGTATAGTGGAGTCTGACAGGCAGGATTTCTTCAGTTGTACTCAAAATGTGTAACTAACTTGATTTCTAAATCTCCATTTTCATTATAATAAAATTCCATAAGTACTTGTGTTGTGATTCATAGCTGTGAATCAAAGATTGGTGATAGTATAACACAGTTCCAAAATAATATCTGTTCTTAATTATGGTTACCTAAATTAAGAAATATGTCTTGGCGTATGATATGTCTTTTGGTATAAAGTTTTTTTTGTAGTGGATATTGTTAGTCTCTGTACTATTATTGTAAATATTGGAGAACTAACTGTGGTTTTAATATTTACTATGGAAAATATAATTAGCTGTGTAAATTTGCTGTTGATGCAAAATTGCTATAATGCAAGCCAAAGGCAATATGTTACTAGCAATGTCATGTGGGGCTTGGACTAAATGATTTCTAAAGCCCCTTCCTGTTTTAAATCCTATGACTTATCTGAGAGCTCACCACTGTTTCTGTATTCATTCATTCAGCAGCTATTTATTTCATGCCTGCTATGTGCAAATCCTGAGAGAGAAAGATAATGAAGACATGGTCCCCATTCTCCAGGGTTTTAGAAGTATTTGTTAGGCAGCTGTCCTCCAGTAATAGGGACATGTCAGAATTGGTGGATATTTTCCCCTTTCCATTTGAGCTTTTATACTTAAAAGACTGGCAGGCGTTTTCTACAGAGGAAGCATTCCTAACCTCTCTGATCTTGGTGTTTTGATATTCTTATAACTGTATTTCAATATAATTACTTTCCTTTGTAATCCTATATATTTTATTTTGTGTATTTAAAAACATTCTTCTGGACTTAAGGAGATATGAAAGAATATCCAGACAGTAGGAATCCAGTGGTTAGTTAGTTTCCCTGAGGATTGGACAAAAGGCAAATATAGTCAAATTTTGGAATGACTGAACAATATGGGGATAAGGTTAAGATATACTTGATGTAAGTTTCTCTGCCATTTCTGCTGTCTCCTTTGAAATGAGGTTATTGGGCATTCCTTGATCTCATCTGTCCCTTGCTACTTTTTCTGTAGATACTATTGCTATTCCTTTCTTTCCTTACTGAAACACAATAAAAAGACACAACAAAATTCTCGTGTATCTTTATCTTATTTCACAGAATCCATATCGCTCCCTCCCCTAATACTACTAGCTTTATGGTCTAGAATTCTTTTTTTTTAAAGGATTGTGCCTTAAATCCAAATCATTCTGGCTGTCAGTAACTGCACAACAGAAGGTCCCATCCCAAACCTATTTGGTCAGTATTTGAGTTGTGATGGCTCTGAGTGAATGTTTTTCTGTTTTTTGCCAAAAATAAAACAAAACAAAACAAAACAAAAACCCAAAACCCTGAGTGTTTTCCTCTCCATTATTATTATTGTTGTTGTTGTTATCATGATGGAGTAAATAAAAGATGGCATTTTTTGTCCATCTCTTACCCATCCTTAATCACTGAATGGGCATTGCCTTAGAAAAACTGAGGCCTTATCTTAAAGCCAGGATCTCCCACAGAATCCAGGGGTATCTCCAATTGTCCTGATCTCTATCTTGCCACTGGATCCAGATGGATCTGGAGTAGAGAGTGAGACTGGAGGCCTAGCTATGCTTCTCTCAAATTCACTTGTAAACCAGGTCATCACCTTCTCACTTGATTGGTCTTTTTCACAAAAGGCAGACAACACAAACCTTTACAACTCATTTCTATTTGACCTCAGCAATACAATTTTTAAAAAAAAAGTTGAAAGCTTAGTCTCACTCCCTTTCAGCTCGGTGAGGACAGTGACTAGCCTTTAATCACTTTAGCCCCCAGAGCCTGGCAGTATCTTAAACATTTTTGTTATTCAGTTGTGTCTGATTCTGTGACTCCATTTGGGGTTTCCTTGGCAAAGGTACTAGGTTTGCCATTTTCTTCTCCAACTTATGTTGCAGATAAGGAAACAGCGAAGTAACCTAAGATAACAAAGCCTAGCAAGTGTCTGAAAACTGGATTTGAACTCGTGAAGTCATCCTAATAGATGTTAAATGATTGTTTGAACTAAATAATCCTGTATTTGTTCATATTTTGTATGTAACTCATTTTGAATTGAAGGTCAAAATTAAATACTTTTCCATCCTTTTTTCAGCAGAGCACTGTGAATATAATTTAACTTTTTGACTAGACAAATCACTCACACTAAGAAAGACCTTAGAGATTTTAGACATACCTCATTTACAAATATGAAAACTTGAGTGAGGCTCAGCTCTAATGACTGACTTGGTATAGCTGTCAGTGAGTACTGGGATTGAATTCTTTGTTCTCTTAAGACCATGTCAAGGACTTTTCCTTGCTGGTATTGACCTTATGTAAAGTGAAGTTTCTCTTTCATTTAGGTTACTTCTAATTGGTAGTGTCCTTTGAAATTAGGAAAACAAAGCTTTATCAGAGGAGGGAGTAGTAAAGTCTGGGCTTGAGTTTCATGAATTTTGAGAACAAAATTAAATTAATATTTTGGGAGAGTAACTTTGATTTGGGACCTGTATTTTACTCTTTAGGGACCTTTTTGAACTTGCTGCTTACTGTTCAGGTATTAAGCCATTTATTATGGCAATATGTCCCTTCAAGAAGGAATCAGTAATAGCTTTCCTTTTTTGGGGATATAGTTTACTCAGGAGAGGGAAAGAACTTTTTGTTCTGTGGAGTGTAGAAATAAGACAGTTTGCTTTTCTGGGATCTGTCTCATCTCTTATCAATAAGCAAGTGCAAGGGGAAAGAGAATGGCCTCTCTGGCTTCTTGAGATCACTTTTAAGTATTATGCTGTAAAAGGCCTGGAGAGACTTACACGAACTGATGCTAAGTGAAATGAGCAGGACCAGGAGATAATTATATACTTCAACAACAATACTAGATGATGACCAGTCCTGATAGATCAGGCCATCCTCAGCAACGAGATCAACCAAATCATTTCTAATGGAGCAGTAATGAACTGAACTAGCTATACCCAGAAAAAGAACTCTGGGAGATGACTAAAAACCATTACATTGAATTCCCAGTCCCTATATTTATGCACACCTGCATCTTTGATTTCCTTCACAAGTTAATTGTACAATAATTCAGAGTCTGATTCTTTTTGTACAGCAAAATAATGTTTTGGTCATGTATACTTATTGTGTATCTAAGTTATATTTTAATATATTTAACATCTACTGGTCATCCTGCCATTTAGGGGAGGGGGTGGGGGGGGGTAAGAGGTGAAAAATTGGAACAAGAGGTTTGGCAATTGTTAATGCTGTAAAGTTACCCATGTATATATCCTGTAAATTAAAGGCTATTAAATTTAAAAAAAAAAAAAAATTTTCCCATTTGCGAAATAAGTAAAATAATACCTCCTTCACCTTTGAGGATCTACAAGACAATATTTATAAAGGACATTAAAAACCATGAAAGACTATTAGGTATAGTAAAAAGTGATGACAAAATAATATGTCATAATAATAAATATTCTAAAGTATTTACAGTAAAAAAAAAAAAAGTATTATGCTGTAGTATGATAAGAACTATGGGTACCATCATTTACCACTATACTAATTGATAAATTCCTTAGAATGAACATTGATGACTTACTGAAGTATCAAAGAAGATCCTGTTTCTACATTTATCATAGTCTGTAAATTGCTATATCTTTTAATCTCAATTTTCTCAAGTTTTAAATCATGTGGAAAGTATAGATACAGTGGTTGCTTTTATGTTTATGTAATAACTAAAATAGTGCTTTTATACAAAATGCTTTCCCAGGTCAGTGTGTTTGAAATAATAAAGCTATTGTAAACTGAAACATTTATCCTACCACATATACTTGTGCTGATTTTTTTTTACAGGTTCTTAAGCTGAGTCCAGTGAATTTAAAGAAAATTGTTGATAACTTTCCATGTAATTTTTAAAAAAAAAAATCTCATAAATAATATGCATGAGTGTGATTCTAAGAAGATGTGCATAGACTTCAGGAGATGACCTAAGGCATTCATGATTGAATAAGGGTCTATAGCAGGGGTCCTCAAACTATGGCCCATAGGCCAGATGCAGCAGCTGAGGACGTTTATCCCCCTTACCCAGGGCTATGAAGTTTCTTTATTTAAAGGCCCATAAAACAAAGTTTTTGTTTTTACTATAGTCCGGCCCTCCAACAGTCTGAGGGATAGTGAACTGGCCCCCTATTTAAAAGGTTTGAGGACTCCAGGCAACTCTATAGTTTCCTATCTACAAGTTTTGAAGATTCTGATTTTTTTTTTTAAGATTCTGACTTTCTGACCAATTATAGTAACTTTACTGGCAATGTGTGGCCTCTCTAGGATAGACAATGGAAGAATATGATCATCCTTGATCTCTCCCTCTCTCTCCCCCCCCCCCCCCCCCAATTCTCTCTCTCACGCACTCACACTCTTGATCCTGTTGCTCCTACTCATTATTTAGCATTATTGTGTGCCATCTTGTGGTTTTCACCCATTATTCTTAATTGTCATGTATAGTGGAAGTAATTTAATCCCATCCTTTTCTTGTTATAAATGTTTGCACCCCTTTTAAAGGGTAGATTTTTTTGGGGGGGGACTTTCTAAGATTCTGGTTCTAATTAACATACTGACAGGGCTTTCTGGTTTATGTGGGGTTTATTAGTGGGCTTTGGTGTAGCTTCTCTCACCCCCCCTTCTTCCTTCCTGTCTTTCTGCATTTGGTGGATACACCTGTGTATACACATAGCTGATTCATGAGAAGATTCTAACATTCTCTGGCCATGAGGATGGGAATGGGGGTTGGTAACCTGAAATGAGAAATCAATCATGCCTCTTCCCCTCCCCCCCTTTTGGCAAGGGCATTGTTTAATTTAGTGTTATTCTGACTTTCCTCTTGGATGGATGTTGTGTGTACATTTGTTAAACTGTTTCCAGCCATGACTTTTATTTTTCTAAATTAATGCTCAAAAACCTTTCTTTCTCCTTCCTCTAGGGAGTAAAGGGATCTGCTTTCACACCAGAAGCTGTAAAAAGCAAGGATACAATGGGTTTATTGACCCAAACAACCGTGAATCTCTAGAATAACATAAGTTGCTCTGAGACCTGAAAATAAAAAATGGTTTCTCAAACATGCTATTCAGGGGAGATTGCCCTCAGAAACTCTTATCTCTGTCCACCCTGTCCCTCATGTACCTCTGCATGTGTGCATGGGCCAGTAGTTCCTCAAGTTGCTATGTGTGTTTGTATCTACTGATATCACAGTTATGTTTCTAAATCTCCCATTATTGCAGCGATCCATTGTCAGTTTTTCTGAATATTTTTTTGGTCAGGGAAAAAATAAAGATGTTTGTTGTGTCTTTATAAAGAAATAGTTGTTCATTTATCTTTACTCAGATTTCATTAGCTGTAGAAGTAGAGGCATTAAAAAACTCAAGAACAGAATGAAGTCATTTGACTTGGAAGTGGCTTTATGTTTTGCACACAGCTTCTTATTAATCAATTTTAAGTTGACTTCTGATCTCTTTGCCCTACTCCCCTCCCTCTACCATTTTATCATATACCAGTCCCTCACATAAAATATTTCCCCTGGAGAAGCTCCAGATCTCTCCATTCTGTAATTTGACAGTACAGTAAAGGTTATACATTAGTGGCAGCCAGATTTATACTTGTATAGTTTTTTTATGCATCATTTACTGCTACTACACTGTAAACTTTGGCATGACAGGTATTAGTGGCTTTCCTTTTTTTTTTTTTTTTTTTTTCCTCCCAATATAGCTAGCAGAGTGATTTTCACATAGTAGAACTCTCTAGTAATGAAAATTACTATAATTTTAAAGATTAGGATTTAATCTTCTGAATAAGTGTATCCATAAAGCATCATCCATTAGACTGAATTTTGATAAATACTGTAATATTTTTTGAACATTTACTTTGTGCATGAAAATCTTATATTTTATCTAATATACATAGGAAATTATTGTGTATTGTGTATTTCTTTGTTTCTTTAGGGCAGAATAAATTGGAGGGAATGAAAAGCTCTTCATTCAACATGACTTTTAATTTGATTTAAAATATAATTTATTTAAAGCTAATGTAGTATTTTCAATATTAAAAATCATTGGGAGGCAGTATGGTATATCTTTTCAGAGTCACTCTAATTATTGGGGTTTAAGTCTTGCTTCTTCCAATTTCTAACAGTATGCAATTCACTTAACTTTCTAATGCAACTCTTCTGCAAGATTCCATATTACAGAGGACTGTTGCAATACCTGTTGCTGAATTGGTGCATTTCTGCCTTAAAGTTCTCTGCATGCTTGTAAGGGAGAGTTCCTTGAACAGAGTGACTACATCACAGGTCTGGATCTTTTTTTCCTTCACTCTTTTTTATAGTCTTTTTGTTTTGTTTTTGTTAGTGTACTCATTTTAAATCATTATAAAAATAGATCAAGTCGAAATTGTCCACTAGAAACATTTTAAATTAAATTACATTAAATCTTTTTTTTTTTTTTTTTTTTTTTTTACTGGATTCTATATTTCTGGAAGAAGGAACACATGAATATTAACTTAAGTGCACTAAAAACTGACTAAGGACTAGGAATATGAGGACAATTTCTGGTCTCAGGGTGCTTATCTTTTCATGGCCAAAGGTTCCTGGGGAAATGATGATCAGGTAAAGGTATTTTGGTGTTTTTTTTTGTTTGTTTGTTTTTTTAAACCAGTTTATTTATTTATTTTAATAACTTTTTATTGACAGAACCTATGCCAGGGTAGTTTTTTACAACATTATCCCTTGCACTCACTTCTGTTCCGATTTTCCCCCTCCCTCCCTCCGCCCTCTCCCCAAAGATGGCAAGCCGTCCTATACATGTTAAATAGATTGCAGTGGATCTTGGATATAATATATGTGTGCAGAACCGAACAGTTTTCTTGTTGCTCATGGAGAATTGGATTTAGAAGGTATAAATAACCCGCGAAGAAGAACAAAAATGCAAGCAGTTTACATTTATTTCCTAGTGTTCTTTCTTTGGGTGTAGCTGCTTCTGTCCATCCTTGATCAATTGAAACTCGGTTGGATCTTATCTTTGTTGATGAAATCCACTTCCATCAGAATACATCCTCATACAGTATTGTTGTTGAGGTATATAATGATCTCCTGGTCCTGCTCATTTCACTCGGCATCAGTTCATGTAAGTCTCGCCAATCCTCTCTGTATTCGTCCTGTTGGTCATTACAGAACAATAATATTCCATAACATTCATATACCACAATTTACTCAACCATTCTCCAATTGATGGGCATCCATTCATTTTTCAGCTTCTGGCCACTACAAACAGGGGCTGCCACAAACATTTTGGCACATACAGGTCCCTTTCCCTTCTTTAGTATCTCTTTGGGGTATAAGCCCAGTAGAGACACTGCTGGATCAAAGGGTATGCACAGTTTGATAACTTTTTGAAGGTATTTGGGTTTGAAAAGTTACAGGGGACTTTGTCTTTCCAGGAGCAGTGACCCAGTTGATTTGATATAGAACAGAAAGAGTTAAGGAATGAAAGTGATTGCCAACTTTGGTGAGATGAGTAGCTTACTAATAGGCTAGGGTGGTTTGGGTTGAAAGGGTTAATTCTTTTAGGCCAGAGTTTCTGCTTAGGGTGGCAAGCTGGGGCAGGGAAGAAGGTAGACTGGGAGTGAAGAAATGTTCTGGGTTCTTTCCTGCCATACTTGAGAATAGGTCCTCTTATGAAACTGAGATTTACTGTAGTGTCTCTAAAATATATAAAAATTATCAATCAAGAAGTCTGTCTTGATTGAAAAGAATTGAGAATTGTAAAAAAGAAGAATTAAAAAAATTCTTAATTAGAGGCAGCTAGGTGGCACAGTGGATAGAGTACCAACCCTGAAATGAGGAGGAGCTGAATTCAAATCTTACCTCAGACATATCAGAGCTGTGTGACCCTGATAAATCATTTAACTCCAACTTCCTCAGCAAAAAAACCCAAATAAATAAAACACTCTTAATTAACTCTGTTTTTTGATTGAGATTTAAAAACAAAACGAAACAAAACAAAACCCCCCAAATCATGAAAAACAAATTGAACTCGATCCTGACCTGAGATCTCCCAAACATTATCAGAGGAAATCATATTGCAGCTCTGGGGAAAAAAAAAAATCACTGCTGGATAGAGATGAGAAGGAGTTGTAATTCAAGAATATGGTGCAAATTTCCAGTTACTTTTTGTTTCATGGAGGTTTGGTGTCAGAGATATTTCTTATTAAATACCACCCCTTTGTTTGGAAAAGAAAAGTCAGATTATGAATCTGGGGAAAAAGGAAAAGATAACGTATTAAGTTTATCTTTTACTAAGATATAGTGCCCACTGAGGTTATTCTTAATGTAATTATGTAATAAATGCTATAGAAAGAGCTCCATTCATGCAGTTTTAAAAGGTTTTGATTGTTAGTATACATTGCATTAAAGGATGTTCATGTAAATGTAAGCACTATATAAGAACATGGCTGAGCAAAATGCTTTGTGATGTCACTGGATGACATATATATATGATCCATACTCTGAAAAGGACTCCTTTTTAAATCCCTCCCTTCTGTTAATTATTTCCTCTTTATCCAAGAAGTAGCTTGTTTGTACATATGTATTTGCTTTTTGGAAACAAATTAGCAACTTGAGCTGCTCTTTATATTTTTTTGTATCCACCATGCCTAGCACGTTGCTTAATAGGTGCTTATCGACTGACCAGTTAAAATATAAAAATGACAAAGAAAGTCTAAAGAAAGTATGATGAAGCAAAAAAAAAATTTTTTTTTGAGAAGGGTCTTCTGTGTCAGGAGGCTTCATGACATAACATCAAAAGAAAATAAATGGACCAGATGTAGTATATCCTGTATTTGGGACTGAATAGTCAGAATGAACTCACTGGATAGCGACCAATTCAATGTTTAAAGTTTTAAAATTGGCTAGTAGAAAGTACTTTTTTATGGAATCCTCCAGTTGTTTCAGCCTTTAAAATTTACTCTTCATTCTGAATTGGTACAGTAATTAATACCAGATTGATGGTGATGACTATTTTGCCTAATTGTTATATTTTTACCTCCATGTTCTTAACTAGACTGTAAACATTTATAATTCCAAGATTATATGTTATATAATCACACATACACAACTTTCAGGGTTCTGTATATTTTAGTTGCTCAACAAATAGTTTGTTTAACTGGAATACCTTGATTACATTTTTGTTTTAATTGAGTGATTGGTATTAGTCTGGAGTTTGATTCTTAGAAAGTATCCTGCTTCCATTAGATTTTTAGCTTCAGGCAATGGATGATGACACTGTTCACTGTAGTTCTTGCAAGGAATAGCCCTGGTAACTTAGTTTAATTCAACAAACATTTATTATTAAGTAACTACTCTGGGGGCTGAGGATGGGGAGGAGGTGGTGAGACAGATACCACATATAAGTAAGGATAAGCAAGTAAGTATGTAGCAAAATGTTAAGACACAAAGTGATTTTTCTGGGGTTGAGAGGGATAACATTGTGCATTTTGAATTGGAAAATGAAATCCTCTTCATGTTACTGAGGAGGAAGTTGAGGTCCAGAGACTTTTAAGTGATTTACTTGTACTTTCACACAGTAAGTATGTGAGATGTGATTTGAATGTGGGTCTCCCTGATTTCAAGCTCAGTAATCTATTCACTAATCTAAGCTGCCTTTAATGATTAGGGTCATATTTGACATGGACACAGCAGTTAAATTACTAATATAAATGCCCAGAAGCCCTGGAGATGCAATTTAAGGGGAATAGTAGTATACTAGGCCAACAAGAGTTGTAGTGAGTGAGGAAGAAAAAGAGTTTTATGGATGGCTTAGTGTCAAAATAGAAAGCTGTTGATTAGAATAAAAACTAAAATGCAACTAATTTGCTTCATTTGCTTCATTGCTTTTTTAAAGTTTGATTATTACGGGTACCAAAGCTTTGTGACTATAGCTTGATCTGGAAGGAAGGATGTAATTTTAGTAATTTTATATGCTATTCATGTTCTGTCCATATTTTTCTATTTCATTCTCTGTATGAAGTTGAGCTACTAGGTTAAGAGGAATTAATAGAGATGGGCTTTTATAAGGAGAGCTATTTTCATAAAGGTTGAAAATTTCCACTTCGGTTTTCAGAACCGTACTGCCCAGAGGTAGAACACAAATTAAAGAGCCCTGTTTTAGAAGGGAAGCTGGATCGACAACTTGATAATTGTCATTTTGGCAAAAGATCATTTATGGGTTTTGGCTTGCCAGACATGAATAGCTGTTCTTCAACAGCTGAAGGAAAGAGAAGGATACCATAAAGGGAAGTTTAAACTTGTGAAGGAAATGCCGGCCCACCCCATTCCCTTCTTGGTCTGAAGTTTTGTTTACACCAACAAAACCCAAGGAGAAGTCCAAAATCTGCTGGATCAAAAAGGCAGTTTTCAATCTCCGGCCCTGGTTTTTAATCGTCAACATCCTCCCCTTCTAAAATTCCAAGATATTTTCCCATTTAAGACAAAGGAGTTAGCATTTAAACTTACTTATTATTGGTCCTTTTGCTATAGTTTGCTCATAAATGTAGTTGACTTTTCTAATTTAGGTCAGACCAATCGGGCCTTCCGTTTATAGTTTGAAAAGAATGGAATATGAGCACCTTGTAGTTAGGGTCTAGGTTTCTTTTACTTTTCTGTGTATCCCTAGATAGCCCAGAGCTTAGCACAAAATGGATGCAGTGAAATTATTCGATCAAAATGCTGGTGAACTTCTGGACCAATAATGAATTAATTTTTCTTTTTTGGTCTAGGGGTACACAGGAACTTTAGAGGAGTCATTCAGATTTGCCATTTCAGGGTTTTGATATTTCATATTCCTTACATTTAATAGTTGATCTTCACTGTTAGTTAACTAAAATGGTCCTTGAGCTGACCTTAAAAAATGGAATTTGACTCATGGTGAAAGAGCCTAGGTGGAGAAGGGAATATTTGGGATGTGAATACATGTGTGTGGGGAAATTTTTACCTTCACATTTCCAGACTATATTTATTCACTTAGGGAGAGGTGTGAGAACTTAGCAATGTTGGACTTTGCAGTATACTTTTGTTTCTTGGGTTCCATTGTTTGCTATTTGGAGTAAGAAGTGGAATAGAAAGACACTTGGACATTTGGACAAAGATTTCCACATTTGTTGAATTCTTATAACTTGAAGGTAATGAAGAATACTATATAGGTATACATATATATATATATTATATACGTAGTGTCTGTGAGTGTAAGAGAGAGAGAGACAGAGACAGAGATACAGATACAGGTACTGTCTTATGATCTACAGATGACCTTTGCCTACTTTTGGAACTGAGCTAGTTGCCTCTCAGGTAGCATAGTCATGTGTGCATGATGGCCTCCTGTGAACATCCAAATAGCAGGAATTTCAGAAAGCATCTACTACTTGTTATGTTAATTTTTAGCGGAATTATCCTCAAAAATCATCCTCATCCTCTTTACTTTCCTTATTTGTGGCTATTCACAACAGTTTGGGTATGATGTTACATGCCTTAATATTTCAGGCATGTATTGTATTGTATAGCTTTTCATATGTCTGTGCTGGCTAACACTCAACTAACCCTTCCTTGTATCCTCACAGTAGGATATGCATTAGCAGCTTTTATGAAACTTGTGTATGGTTTAACCCTTATTCAGTCAATAAATATTTAATGTTGAAATATTTTACTGGAATAATTTGTTTTTACATCAACTAGATTTCTCTCATTGGCTTCCAGTGACCCATCCCTTATTTAAGAATAACAAAAGGGACAAAAATAAGTAATTCTCTCATCATGCCAGCCCCACAATATTTGGAGTTTCATATCCATAGTCTGACCCATAGAGATGGAGGTATATTATATCTTATTTGAGTGCTGGGTTGCATTATGTTTTGTTTAGGTTTTTTTGGTGAGAGTTTCTAAAATACTTACTGTGTGTCAGGTACTATGCTTGTTCCTGAAGAAAAATCAATACAATCCCAAGTAGTTTATGGAACATGGCAAAATCCTTGTTGTAAAACTTTTAAAATGATATTGTGATTTTTAAAAGTTTTTTATTCACATAAGACTGCTTTGAAATACCATTTAAGATCTTTCTGAGTTGGACCCTGAAAGCTAGTATGTTTGAAGTATTCCCAGAGTTGGATTTACTATACTCCCTATCTCTTGAAATTGACTAACTTAGGGGGAGCACACTCTGGGGATGAACAAGGAAGTAAGGAAGTAATCATTGTAACTGTTTTCTAGTAGAGAATAACTTTAATGTAAATTTTTAGTGTTTTATTGAATGCTTTAAAAGACTGTCATAATATTGTCTGGTTCAGAATATTTGCCTAGGGGTCAATCAGTTATTTAAACGGGGGATTTCAGGACTTTTAGAACCCAAAGAACCCTTTGAATAAAGCTAAAGAAAACTAAAAGAAATCTAAAAGAAACTAAAATCTAAAAGAAACTAAAGGATCAGGGAGACAGTCTTTTTTGTGTTTCTTTCCAAATTTTGGCTGGAATTGCAGATGAGAATGCTATTGTAAGCAAAGGGAATTTGATATTTAGGAGTGGTGTTAGATCAAATATTGGGATTATGGATCGATCACAAGAAAATATAATAGTTTCTTTTTTCTTTTTGTGTGTTGGGGGAGACTGATAATTTGAGGTAAAGGGTAATTTATTTCAGCAATTCTTAACAATTCTTAACCCACTGTTTCAGTGGGTAAGGAGGCCTGTTTCAGTGAATATAAGGACACAGCTTGTTGACAATCCTTACCAGCGAAGACTTTGCCACCTCTCTAGCAGGGAGTTTTTGGCAGTGGGTGGTAGAATGTTACACTCTCTTTTGAGAGGACAATGTAAAATGTCTTCTAAGCTAGCAACATTCAGTGTACAAGGCACCAACTCCCCCACTCTTTGATACTTTTGCATTTACTGATTATTTAAAAGCAAATGCTTCATGGATTAAATTGGGCCAATCTTTTCCTAGATTTCTGTAAGGCTGCTGTGTGGTCCTGTTTTACACACTTTTGTGTCACCATTATAAATTGGATATTTTGACATTTGTAGCTGCTTCATTTGGCAGGGAGATGTATAGCACTTCTAATGCCTAAGTCTCTTCCCCTAAAGCTCCTTCTCCATTTCCTCCTCCTCTTAGTTTCCCTCTGCTAATCACATCCCTGGTGTTTCTCTCTCCAGACTAGTTATAGGTTGAGTGTTGATACAGAAATGCTAATACTGATGATAGTTTTATTTTCTTATTTAAATAAAACTACTTTGCAAAATTTGAAGCCTTTAACATAGGTCCTTCTCTACCCTTGTCTCCCCCTTGAACAGTTATGGGTCGCGCGCGCGCGCGTGTGTGTGTGTGTGTGTGTGTGTAGGTGTTAGAGAGACACACAGACAGACAGAAACTGTGACCAGCTGACTAGACTATACACCTCCAAAATCAGAATTACCTTTTCCTACTTGATGGATAGCTTTCAGATACCTCTTTTTATACCTGTAGTGTCACTCCCCTTCCCCCTATAGTACTTTCCATGCTCTCCATCCCCTAATGTATTTATTACTATGAAATTAATTTAGCTGATATATTATACTGTCTAGCTATAAAACCTTAAATTCAACTACATAGCCCAGCAGTCATGCCCAATATTGACCAATCAGAATGAGATCCTGAAAGGCACTGCTGCTATGTATTAACAAGAAAATCTTTCTATGTTGTTAACATGAAAATCTCTAGGTATTTTTCCCTTTGAACAGTAATGTCATGATGTCCTCTGTAAGCAAGTTGTTTCCTAGTAACAAATGCAGACAGAGTCTGTGTAGGTGAATTTATTTTTCTATCACAGTGCTGTTCAGATGTGAAATTCTAAAGAAAAGGATTTGCTCCATGTATGGTGTATTTACCCCAATCCCTGGCTTCCTAAAGAATTATTAAAGAGATAAATACGGTGTGTGGAATATCAAAGAGCATATTTTAAAAGGTTGATTACTCAAGGAAAAAATGATGGATATATTATTTTTCCTAATGTATCTGCTTCCTCCCTTCTACCCACTTCTTCTTAGTTCCCTCTTTCCTCCCTCTTAACCTGATGTAAACATGAAGTTGTCTGAATGTCTATTAAACAGCTCACTTTGCTGTCCTATCACGTACCTAACAGACAATTGATGGCATGCTTCCAGCTGGCAGAGCACTGGAAAGGTAGTATGCAACTTCAACTTTTTTTTCTTTTCTAACATGATTGTAAGTCTAAATTCACTGGAGAGTAAATACTCATTGAATATGCAAATAAAGAACAAATCTGAAATTAACTTCCCTGAATAAACTTAGTGCTCCACTGTGGAAGTAGTTTCTGATTTTAAACAGGTGCAGTAGGCATAAATTTTTTTCCATCAAAAGAATGTGATAACCATTACTGTAAGCATTATCTATTAAGTTGTTCTATGTAAATTTCACTTATTTCTATTTTACTCAGAATAAAAATTGCTCAGAATAAGACTGCCTTTTAGTGTTTGTTTATGATATTATAGTCACTTTATGTTGTTTGGCACAGACAGTGCCTGGCATATAGAAAGTGATTAATAATTGCTTTTTTGACGGTACTTGGTTTTGCTGCCACAGACAATAGCATATATTTTACATAGAGAAGATTGATCTGGATAGCTCATTGGAAGAACAGGAGCCTGATGAATGAATGTGTGTGACTGTAGGGTAAAGGTGTGTAGGCTGAGGGAGAAGGATGCCAGGCTTCTTCTTCTTTTTTTTTTTTTTTTTTTTGAGTGCTCTTACTCATCTGACCAGTTGGGTATGTAGGAGCTATGTAAGTGCCCCTCCATCTCTAAACTTTATCACTCACTTTCAACATACTAAATAGTTCATTCTTATTTAAGTTTAAATATTGAATATTTCCCTTTTTCATCATGTATGGGGCAAGTAGGTAAGTGGATAGACCATTGGGATCAGGAAGATGTGAGTTCAAAATCTAGCCTGGACACTCACAAGTTTCTTTGTCAAGAAAACCCCAGTCAGGGATATGACAGGGAGCCACAAGAGATCCCTGCCTTAATACCTGGCATTTTTATAGTATGTGACAGTCTGATATAGGATACAGATATACAAATCACCATTAATTCTCACAACCAGTCCTGTCAGGTGGCTAGTTTAATCACTGTTGTTTTTCATTTTACAGATAAGGAAACTTAAGGCTCAGAGACTCTAAATGACTTCCTGAGATTGCTTTTGGTTATATAATTGAGCAGGTGATGATTATGATGTGACTCCAGACTGAGGCTCTGGCTCCAGATCCAGTGCTTCTCCTTCTCCCCAAACTCTGCATCTTGTCCAACCACTTACTTTGAGTCATAAATTATTTCATTTACATTTGAGTAGAGTTAGCCTCTGTTTCTAATTTGGTTTCTGAGCTACATGGATCAGTTGGTGAAACTAAATAATTTTATACTGTGTGTGAGATATGGGCCTTTTGAGGTGATGGTGAGTCCAAGTACGAGAAGAATGTGTGAGTTTAAGTAGACTTAACTAGAGTTAATACTCTAGTAATTTTAATAATAATAATAAATAAATAAAAAATTTTAAAAGAAAATAACTTTTCCTCAATCTCAGGTATCTAATGATCGCTTTCATTTCCACCAAATATTCATAAAGCCCTTAACACAATGCCTGGTCCATAAGCAAGTGTTTAAATTCCTTCTTCCCCTTCCTTCTTCACCTCTTTTCCATGTCTCCCCATACAAGAGTCCAATAAAGTAAGACTGATCCAGTTTTTTGGGAAAAGTTTACTTTTCTAAACAAAAATTGATATCAAGTCAGTTGACTACTTTGGGATGAAAGAACTTTAGATGTCCCTCAGGATTCTGTCCAGGGCCCTCTTTAGGGGCATTTCTATGCTGATCTGTGCAGTCTCTCTGCTGACCCTCAATTTTTAGCATCTCCCATTGCTTTTCAGGCATCTCAAACCGAATGTCAAAGTAGACATCTTGAACTCAATATGTCTAAAATAGACATTTTCCCCACAAATCTCCCCCTTTGTTCCTTCCCCCTTCCCTATTATAGAGAAGGTAACAACCAGCCCCTCAGGCTCTTAAATTGAAAGTCATCCCGGACCTCCTCACTTTCTCTTACCCTGGTGACCAAGCTGTTGCCTTTTGTAACATCGCTTTACATACCCCCTCTCTCCTGACCCTCTCTGACTCTAGTGTATGTCCATGTCACCTCATACCAGAATTAGTGCAAATAGCCTGCAAATAGTACTAGTCCTCTTGCTTCAAGTTTCTCATCCTACATTCAACCACTTAAGTAATTTCTCTAAAGCCCAACCATGTCCTATCAATAAACGTAAGGGACTTCCTGTTACCTCCAAGAGCAAATGCAAAATGGTCTCTGGTGTTCAAAACCCCCTTTCCCCCAACACTTACTCTTCTCTTTCAGAGAAGAAGTGTCTCTTTTCAGAGACACTGGTCTGGCTATTTCATGTACAAGATACTCTTTCTTTGGCCTTTCTGTCTCTTTTTCTCTTCTTCCCTCTCTCCCTCCATACTTTCTCCTCTACTCTTTCTATTTACTTTCTGACTTCCTTTAAATTTCAATTAAAATTTCACCTTCTACAAGCAGCTTTCTCTCTGTTAATTTTCTATTGATCGTTTGTAGAGCTTATTTTGTAAGCTTAAATTGTAAGCTCTTTATGGGCTTCTATTTTGTATTTCGCTTACCACAGAACCTGGCTCATAGCAGGTACTTATTGATAGATAGAATAGAGCATTAGATTTAACCTAGTTTTAAGGAAAAATAAAGATTTCTAATTCATTGAAATCCGTCATTAAAAACAAAACAAAACACAATACTAACCATTTCTCCCTAGTCGTTTTTTCTTCTGTTTTTAAATCTAGAAAAGGCCTTTTAAACTAAAATTTCTCATATCTCCTGGAAAGAAGCCAATAAGATTACTAGAGGACAAGCCTGGTATATGAATCTGCTAGTAAGTTTCACACTTTCACACCTTGCTCTGTTCACTAACTTAGGTATTTATACCTATTAGTATGTGTTGGAACCAGAGGCATTGAACTGAATATACAACCCCTTTGAAAATTAAAACCCTGAGGAAACATGCCTCTTCAACATTGGGTGCAGAGGAAAAGAGAAAAGCATTATGAAAAATAGTACATTATGTAATACATTTCTTCCAAAATTGAGAATATAAGAAATGAAAGAGGATTCCTACTTCCATTTACAAGGATTAAGGTAGAATTGCAGAAAATATTTGTCTACACTTTTGCCCAGAAAAATACATTTCCTTTAGAAAATAATTTTAAAAGCTTCCCCCTTCTCTCTCCTCTTCCCTTCCCCTTGAGGATGACTTCTAAGATAAATTTGAAGACATTTAATCTGGTATCTAGGGTTCCGAGGATCTTAGAGAACTTTAAATCAAATGAGTGAATTGTTATTCAGTTGTCTAGTTTTGCTTTATTGTTGATAGGTAATTTTAAAAATTTATAACCTTTTTCTACATTCATATTGTTATATTGAAAATAATGTTATGTATTATCCCCACTTAAGAAATGAAGAAATTGAGGTACGAAATGATAAATGAATGACCCATACATAGTAAATGAATAACCTGGGGTCGAACAGTAACTAAGATTCAGCTTTTGGAATCCATGTCTTCTGAATCATCCTCTTTCGTAGCCTTAATGCTCAGTATTCTCTAAGATTCTTTATATTTCTTTAGAACCTAATGGATGTTAAAGCTTTAGAAGAACCATAATCTTACTTGTTCCATATTCTAGAAATGTGGGTGGGCATAAAATGAGTTCCTTTCTTAAAATGAGGAAACCAAAGCTAGAAAAAGTAAATATATTGCCTGAGATCTCAACACTGAGTGAATTCCCTGTCATTTATCCTCCTGTTTGTGTATTTCTGGGCTTGGGCCCATTTTTTGCCATTAATTAGTTGCTCCTTCGATTTCCAAAATTTTCCCCTTTTATAAATGAGGTAGTGTTAAAGCAGCTAGCTTCAGGATGAGCCTAATAAATTCACATTGATTATACTTTGCAATCTCTGGTAGGAAAGAAAGGAAATGTTTTTTGTGTCTTTAGAGTTGATTTTTTTTTTTTTAAACCTATGAAGCCTTTGAAATGATTATTACCCTGAAGCTGTGTCCTCTAATCACCTCTGTTCTATTCCTCTTGTTGCTCTGCTTATCTAAATCCTACCTTCTTTCAAAGACTTCAGCCCACTGTGATTTTCTCCTCTACTTGTAAACTCCTATAGCATTTGTCTATACAGTGCATTTAGCCCTTAGTAAATATACTACCTTGTATTGTTAATTACTGCTTTTATCTGTTTGTCATATTTTGTCTCCCTAACTGGCTTGTAATTTTTTGAAGGCCCAACCCACACTTTTCACTTCTTTGTAAAAACCTCAGTTGGCTTACACACAGTAGGTATTTAGGAAAGGTTCAGTTTTATATTGGTCCTCCCTGAATCTCTTTTAGTCTCTCTATAAAGATTCTGCTCCTCTACACACTACATGGCAATTCATGAATTTCTCTTCTTAAATTCTGAGTTAGTAAAAACCCATCTCCTTTCTGTTATTATGGTAATTACTAGAGATTATTTTGTTTGGGCCCCTGGGGAATGCCTGCTGTGTTTCTCTGTCTGTGTATATGTGTGTTAAAATCTGAAAGTGTTTCCTTTTGAGAAGGTCAGTGGGGGTCATTTTGGGCAAGGATACTGGCTTTTGTAAAATGGTCTTAGAAGTTTTTGAAAGGCTTCCTGACTTTTCTTAAGATGGAAAAAAAAAAGAATTGTGGATTAATGCCTCCTTCCCCCAAGCATTTTCAGTATCGGATTGAAGAATGAAATGAAGTTCCAACATATTCTTGGTTAATTTTGAGATGGTGTGGAAGGGATCTATTTGTAGGCAAGTTGGTGACTGGGGGATGGGGATTAATTCCATCTTTTAAAGAGCAGTTTTGCTTATTGGAATGAATTCTAAGAAATAATTGGAAAAGGTTAAGAAGCTTTATTTTAGTTCTTGGCTTTTTTGGGGGAGAATGTTTATGGGAAGGTCCTGTGCAAACTATTGGATAGGAGTTATTGGAACTTTTGATGGATAGGTAATATGATTGGAGTCTGAATAGATGGCTTGAGATGTGGGAAGAAGAGAAGACAAACTTAATTAAGGGATAGCTTTTAAATTTTAAAAGACATTTTTAGCTTTTTATTTGCAAAACATATGCATGGGTAATTTTTCAGCATTGACCCTGGCAAAAACTTCTGTTCCAAATTTTTCCCTCCTTCCCCTACTACCTCCCCTAGATGTCAGGTAGTTCCATACATGTTAAATGTGTTAAAGTATATGTATACATATTTATGAAGTTGTCTTGCTACACAAGAGAAATCGGATTTAGAAAGAAGGTAAAAATAACCTAGGAAGAAAAACAAAAATGCAAGGAAACAATAACAGAGTGGAAATGCAATGTTGTGGTCCACATTTATTTCCCAATGTTCTTTCCTGGGTGTAGTTTGTTCTATTCATTACTGATCAATTGGAACTGATTTGGATCCTCTCATTGTTTTATTTTATTTTTTATTTTTAAATAACTTTTTATTGACAGAACCCATGCCAGGGTAATTTTTTACAACATTATCCCTTGTACTCCCTTCTTTTTCGATTTTTCCCCTTCCTCCCTCCACCCCCTCCCCCAGATGGCAAGCAGTCCTATACATATTAAATAGGTTACAGTATATTTTAGATACAATATATGTGTGTAGAACCAAACAGTTCTCTTGTTGCTCAGGGAGAATTGGATTCAGAAGGTAGAAATAACCCAGGAAGAAAAACAAAAATGAAGCAGTTTACATTCATTTCCCAGTGCTCTTTCTTTGGGTGTAGCTGCTTTTGTCCATCCTTGATCAGTTGAAACTTGGTTAGATTTTCTCTTTGTCAAAGAAATCTACTTCCATCAGAATACATCCTCATACAGTATCGTTATTGAGGTATATAATGATCTCCTGGTTCTGCTCATTTCGCTTGGCATCAGTTCATGTAAGTCTCGCCAATCCTCTCTGTATTCATCCTGCTGGTCATTTCTTACAGAACAATAATATTCCATAACATTCATATACCACAATTTACTCAACCATTCTCCAATTGATGGGCATCCATTCATTTTCCAGCTTCTAGCCATTGCAAACAGGGCTGCCACAAACATTTTGGCACATACGAGTCCCTTTCCTTTCTTTAGTATCTCCTTGGGATATAAGCCCAGTAGAAACACTGCTGGATCAAAGGGTATGTACAATTTGATAACTTTTTGAGCATAGTTCAGAATGGCTGGATGTGTTCACAATTCCACCAACAATGTATCAGTGTCCCTGTTTTCCCACATCCCCTCCAACATTCTGCATTATTTTTCCCTGTCATTCTAGCCAATCTGAAGGTGTGTAGTGGTATCTCAGAGTTGTCTTAATTTGCATTTTTCTGATTAATAATGATTTGGAGCATCTTTTCATATAGCTAGAAATAGTTTTTAATTTCTACGTCCGAGAATTGTCTGTTCATATCCTTTTACTGTTTATCAATTGGAGAACAGCTTGATTTCGTATAAATTGGAGTCAATTCTCTATATATTTTGGAAATGGGGCCTTTATCAGAACCTTTGACTATAAAAATGTTTTCCCAGCTTATTCCTTCCTTTCTAGTCTTGTCTGCATTAGTTTTGTTTGTACAAAAGCTTTTTAACTTGATATAATCAAAATTTTTTATTTTGTGATCAATAATGATCTCTAGTTCTTTGGTCACAAATTCCTTCCTCCTCCACAGATCTGAGACGTAACCTATCCTATGTTTTAAAATTTTATTTATAATCTCATTCTTTATGCCTAGATCATGAACCCATTTTGATTTTATCTTGGTGTACGATGTTAAGTGTGGTCAGTGTCTAGGTTCTGCCATACTATATTCCAATTTTCCCAGCAGTTTTTCCCAAATAATGAGTTCTTATCCCAAAAACTTTGGTCTTTGGGTTTGTCAAACACTAGATTGTGCTTGGTCTCCTTGCTCCCTTCCTCCCTTCCTCCCTCCCTCCCTCCATTTTCATCTTTATTATATTCACTGGACCTATCTAAGAGCACTTGATATTTTTCCAGTTGTTTAGATCTGACTTTATTTTGTAGAAAGTGCTCTGTAGTTTTGTTCATATATTTCCTGACTATATAAAATAAAATTGTTAGTCTTTCTTAAAAATGAAAAGGGAGAATTTTCCAGTAATGAAGAGGAAATTAGGGCAATAATTAGGAGTTACTTTGCCCAACTTGATGTCAATAAATTTGATAACTTAAATGAAATGGATGGATACTTTCAAAGATATAGGTTGCCCAGGTTAACAGAGGAAGAAATAACTTGGTTAAGTAGTCCCATTTTTAGAAAAAAAAAAATAGAACAAGATATTAATCAACTCCCTAAGAAAAAATCCCCAGGACCAGATGGATTTACATGTGAATTCTACCAAACATTTAAAGAACAATGCTGTATAAACTATTTGAAAAAATAGGGATTGAAGGAGTCCTACAAAATTCCTTATGACACAGACATGATACTGATACCTAAACCAGCTAGGACTAAAACAGAGAAAGAAATTTATAAACCAATCTCCCTAATGAACATTGATGCAAAAATCTTAAATTAGCAAAAAGATTACAAGAAATCATACCCAGGACAATTAGGATTTATACCAGTAATGCAAGGCTGGTTCAATATTAGGAAAACTATTAACATAATTGAATATATCAATAACCAAATTAATAAAGTCATTTGATCATCTCAATAGATGCAGAAAAAGTATTTGATAAAATCTAACACCCATTCCTATTAAAAGCACTAGAGATTAGGAATAAATACACTCCTTAAAATAGTCAGTAGTATCTATTTAAAACCATCAGTAAGCATCATATGTAATTCCTATTAAAAACGCTTGAGAGTATAGGAATAAATGGACTTTTCCTTAAAATAATCAGAAGTTTCTATTTAAAACCATCAGTAAGCATCATATGTAATGGGGATAAACTGAACCATTCTCAATAAGATCAGGAGTGAAACAAAGTTGCCCACTATCGCCATTACTATTCAATATTGTATTAGAGATGCTAGCTTTGGCTATAAGAGATGAAAAAGACTTTAAAGAAATTAGAATAAGTAATGAGGAAACCAAATTATCACTCTTTGCAAATGATATGATGGTATACTTAGAGAACCCTAGAGATTCTACTAAAAAGCTATTTAAAATAATCTACAAATTTAGCAAGTTTGCAGGATACAAAATAAATCCACATAAATCATCAGCATTTTTATACATCACTAACAAAATCCAACAGCAAGAGATACAAAGAAAAATTCCATTTAAAACAGCTGTTGATAGTATAAAAAGTTATTTTCAAAGAAAACCAAATTTTTATATCAAGTCCATCATGATTGAATTGGTGTGATTGAATCCCTTGGGCTACATGACCTGGGGAAATTGACCTTGGAAATTCAGCCCATGGGGATGATATGGGAATTCAATTTTTCCTGATTTTGGGGGTGGAGAAGAAAATAGTAAAAAGATGAGTAAATACATATTTCTTCTGAAATTGCATTTCTACTCTCACAAGGGCTATTAGTCTATTAGGATTGCTGAAAATATTTGTAAGATACATCATTCCATTTCAGAAAAATAAATTTCCTTTAAAAACGAGATTTAAAAGCCATTTACTTGTGCTTTGTGTATATATTTCATTTCAAAGGTTTGTTAAAACAGATATTGTCCCCAAAAACCTTGGGAAGATTTGTACTAAAGTTGAAAAAAATTGGTTTTACATAGGATATATGGTATCCAGGTAACTCTGGAGCAAGGTAAGATGTTATAGAGCTAGACCAATTCCCAGTAGAGAGGGCCTTAGCCTGGAGTCAGAAAGGTCTGACTTCAAATCTAGCATTGTATATTTATAGCTTCCCAAATTTCCTCAGTTGTAAAAGAAAGATAATTATTTATGGTAATAAAATAAGGATAATTATTTAGAAGAACTTTCCAGCCATTACCCCCAGGGTTGACAAGAAAACTCAGCTATTTGTAAAGTGCCTGCCCCATAGTAAGCATTATTATATAAATGTTAGTTATCTCATCTGTTTTAGAAGGAGTCCCTTGATTAGGAGTTTAAGACCAGTGATAAATTCTAGATATATGTGTTTTTGAAATTGATGTTCCTTACTCTGTGATTCAGTTCCTTCATCTTTATAAAAATAGGGTGTTTGGACATGGATAAAACATGTCCTAGAGATAGAAATAATACATGATTTAAAAGCTGTTTTTAGTTGTAATATTTTAGGAATACATCTGTGAGATATGTAAAAGAAATAATTTGGATTCCCTATTCAGTGGGAGAAAAAAATTACATGGTTGAGATGCATGCTACAGGAATGAGTAAATGAAAGCCTGCTAGGGAGATGATACTTTGACATTTTCTTCTCTGCCTTACTCAGGGACTAGCTTCTTGTTCTGTTTAAATAGGTCAACACATAGTTTTATTTTTTATTTTTTATTTTTTATAAATAACTTTTTATTGACAGAACCCATGCCAGGGTAATTTTTTATAACGTTATCCCTTGCACTCACTTCTGTTCCGATTTTTCCCCTCCCTCCCTCCACCCTCTCCCCAGATGGCAAGCAGTCCTATACATGTTAAATAGATTACAGTAGCTCTTGGATACAATATATAACACATAGCTTTAATTCAGAAGTCCAAAGAGAAAAATTTTGGGATTCGTCTAAAATGGTTGCTTATGTGTTCTTTGCTGTAGAGTGCAGTTTTAATTTTTTTCCTCCCTTCCCCTCTTTATCTGTGTTGTGGCTATTTGGTCCAGTGTCTTGCTGTAAATGAATCAGTTTTGCCCTTCATAGGCAACTTGGAACTATTTTGGCTTTGTGGTAAAGGAATTGAGGGAGGGAGGCTTTCTATGTCCTTAAGAGGACCTACCTGCCTCCTCACTCCTGGCCATATCACTTATTTTCCAGGTTTAAATATACAAAAAGAATATGTGTTATTTATGATTTCACACATCTAATAGATTTTTCCTACATTGACAAATGCTAGGGGATACATTTAAATACTGTGTTAAGGTGGCTGGACTGGGGCTTCTACTTTCTTATCGGTATAATTTGCTTACCATTTGCTCTCTGCTTATGAAATATAATTGGGACATTGTAATGCCAGAAAAACTGAGGCAAGATAGAGATTAGAGAGTATTTAATAATTTATTAAATGGGAGAGATTTACTGGCACCAAATGGATCCATGTTTTGGTCCCAGGGCTGAATGAGACTTCCAAGAATCCAGCAAACAATGTGAGTTCTCAATGACCTATACATACATGGCTCAGACTCAGGGGGTAGATTGAGGCAGGGGCAGAGCCCTGGTGCTGAGAGTGGGACTGGGACTCTGACAGGGAGCGGTGAGCCACTGGAGATGGGGGGAGGCACCCTGGGAATGGGGTTCCAATAGCTTAGGATGGGAAGAGGCATTATGATATTCTAAAACAAAAGGTCTTTTATCCTTATCACATTCTGATAAAGAGGGAGGGGAGGTTTTGCAGGACTGAGCTTTGAGCTGATAATTATAAATTGAAGCAGAACAATTGGAGAAACTGATTCAGGACTGGGTCCGGATAATTGGGGAAACTGAGTCAGGACAATAAAAGAAAACTGTGGCATAACAACATGAGTCACAGGTAGAAAAGACTTGAATCTGGAAAAGCTTGTTTACTTTCCTCTCTATGCCTCTTTTTCTTATAATACATTGTATTTCTTCTGAAAAATTTTCTATGGAAAATCAACATACCTAGATGAGTCTGCTCACTCTTGGCTGCTCTCCTATCTCAACTGTGGGAAAGACTTTTAAATGAAATTAGTTACTTGAGCACAGACATTGTTTTTTAGGTTCCTTTTAGGTGGTTTTACTCCTTTCCTACCCCTACCCTCTCTGTCTCTGGAGTTACTCTTAATTTGTTGTTTCCAGCTTTTGCTTTGTCTCCCTAGACAGTTTGTGGTGCATCTTGTCACATTTTCTTCAAAGGCTTTAGCAACCTCCCATTTAATTTTTGAGCAAACTCAAAAAAGGTTTATTGGCAACTATTCAGTCATGGCTGGATTGCTTAAAAGGTGTAGGCTTCTCTCTTTCTCTGTCTCCATGATGGTGGTTGTGAAACAGAAGCTAGGCTCCGAATTTTGTTTTTTGTTTTGATTTGTTTTTTGACTGCCAGAAAATCAGCATTTGGGGTTGGTTGCTTTTGGTTTTTTGGTGTGCTTTCTGGAGTATATTACAATATAATTATTTCAACCATTTTTAAAAAGCTTTATGATTGTATTTTCTTTCTATAATAATCATTTCTGGATATATTTGTCTCTCCTCCCAATAGATTTATCTCTTGTAACAAAGAAAAGCACTTTAAGGCAAACCTTGCAAAATATAATTTGCAAGAGTGGCCACTATCCTTCTCTTTGCCCCTTCCTCCCACTGCATGCAACCCCTGTATCATCCTTTCCTGAGACGTGTACCTTTCTCTATTTTTTTTCATTTTTTCTTTTTTTCTAATTGGCACAATTAAAATTAGCAGAATATGGAAGTTAGAACTAGGGTTGTTCCTGGATAAATGCTCACTTTCCCTATTATTTATTGTCTTAAGATAATATGGTTTGTGGGTTTTTTTTTTTAATTATGGACTTGATCACTATCAACAAATCCATGTACAAAGAGCAGAGAAAAAAAGGATTTTCATGAATATCTTGAATCCTAGTGGTTTTTTTTTTTTTTAAAGTAGTTGTTACTTTTCCCATTTATTTTCTTTATAGCATCTTTAGCTGGCCATATAGATATGGACTAGAGTAGTTTGACAATCTGTAATAGAAAGAATTTTGTGTCCTTGAAAAGGTACTGTGTTCATTGCACATATATTGAACCTATTTTGTGTGCATGTACTAGATGTTTGAGTTCTCTCCTTTCATAGAGTTTATATTTGTATGTTTCTGATAGGAGAGCTAAGATATACACAGGCAAGTGTAATACAGTATGTAATATAGCAATATGTATATGTAGCTTATGATGTATATTATATATGTAATATACACTATATATATATAATACAATGACAATGTGAACAGTAATATAACACATGTGGAGGTGCCATCGTATGTGCAAAGTATCTTTCTCATGAGTCTAGAGAGGAGAGAGCTTTTATGGCTTGGGGGATGAAATAATGCTTCATCCTGGCGGATGCATTTGAACAGTACTTTCAAAGAAAGCAAATATAAATTGAGGCAGGGCAATGGTACTCACATTCCAGAGAGAAGGAAGAGCTTGATTAGTGGAGAGAAGCAGCAAAATTTTGACTAGCATTTAGAGAATGGAACAGAGGTTCCTTTGAGTGAGGCATAGGGATTGGGAAGTCTGGAATGGGGGCTGTATGAACTGCAGAATTCCCGAGAGGATTTGTAAACTGCTAGGTTTGGGATCTGCACTGAGCAGTTGACTTTACCTAATGCTTTCAGTTTATCAAGAAGATAAACAGTAGAGGTAATGAATATATGGACTAATGGTGAAGAGGAATTTGTCCCAGACATGTGCTTTGGTATTATGTGAAAGAGAATCTCATATATATATATATATATATATAGCCACTCTTGGAGCTGGGTGGCTGGGAACTAGTGGAGTGAAGGACATGGTTCACTGGCTACCAGGCTTCTGCTTTTGTCTGGTCTTAATCCCAGTGGTTTTAATTGTGGCAGATGCCCTAGTATAAGATTTGAAGGCCTAAGAAAATCAGTATTTTAAAGTCTTTCTCCAAATGAAAAAATTGGGACTTTGTAATTAAGGACACAGTTACTGCTTGGTGAATGTCTAATTAGGGAGACTGGCATGTAAATCTCTCTATCTTTACATTAGTGACTAAGAAAATCAGGTGGATATGGATATGGGTTCATATATGTTTGGTTCCTTCAATTGATTTCTCCTTGTGCCAATTTCCATTCAGGCCAGGCTTCCCCTGTGGATCTGTTTCTAATCTCTTGAAACAGTTTATGTTCTTTCTAAGAAATCAAGAGGCACATTTGGGAAGACCCAGCTCCTCCAAAGACATAGCCAGTCTTTAATGAGCACATTAATTTAGAATATTAATTTGCCTTTAAAAAATTAAAAGAATTAAAGGCACATTTATATTGAGATTCTCCTCCTTCACCACTCCTTTTACGTTTTTTAAAAAAGAGCTAAATCAATTAGAATTCATTTGGTCAGTATTTCATTCATGCCCTCTGTTTTCTTCTGACTGCTGATCATAATGAGCTCTAGTGAGCTATGCTAGAGTGCACACACATTCTCATTTTCTTCATTGGGGGTTTTTGATTACACTGTTTTTAATGAAATCTCTTCAATTTTGCAATTCAGTCTCAGAAGACAGAGGGTTCAGGACCTAGTGAGCAAATTGTGTTCAGCCTCCTCCTCTTCTCTTCTCCCACCTCCTCAACTTTTCCCTGTTGGCATTGTAATTGTAATTCTGGGGGGAAAATCCTGACACAGTTATTGGGTCTTTTTTGATTATGCTGAAGAACTAAACTGTCAGATCAACAGCTGTAGGAGGTTTTACCTCTGTGTTTCGTGGCTCTCCCTGCTCTGTTTCCTGACTGTACCATTTAACCATAGACGTGTAGGGCTCTGGATGTCATGGCCCATGCTGCTGCCTTGACTACTGTCTCAGATGTCTGACATGCTCAGACTCCAAAGAGCTGACTTGGCAGCTGCCCAGCAGACTTTTATAAAGACTCAGTTGGTGGCCTGAGATTCAGACTGTCAGAGTTGTGTTATGCAATAAATCGTTTTCAGCAGAAGTTATTAATCCAATTTCGGCTGTAGCTTTTTTTTTTTCCTTTAAATAGACTGTAATCAAAGATAAGTACACATTATTTGATGGGAGTTTGGGAGAAGTAAAACTCTTCATGCATAAGCATTTTCTGTCAGTTTGCTTGAACCTGGGAAGCCTGTCAAGCTAAAGAAGCCTTCCTGCTTGAAAAGCTTTTAATTTAAAGGAAAGGTAAGGGAAACATCAGTCATGCATGCTCAGTTACGTTTGATGCCTCTCTTATGTTCTTAGTAATTTGTTTTGTTTGTTTCATGTTCTTTCTTTTGTTGTTTTGTTTCTCTGAGTATATTTCTCTCTTATCCTTCCTCTTTTTTGTACTTAAATAATGGTAATTAAAACATTTTCTACTATTTTATGGATGAGTATGGAGATGATCTGAAGGAATTCTAAGTTTTATATTTGTTGTATTTTTTTTAAAGAAATTTATGTTTTGTCATTTTGTTGTTGTATTTTTTTTAAAGAAATTTTTTCTATTATGAACTTAGCTGACATCAACCCATGAATATTTCATTGAATAGAAAAGGCTTCTATGTAACTAAACTGTTAAATAGTTTTGTGTCTCTATTATTCTTTGAATCACATAATCCCTTGCTTTCCAACAAAACCAAATGATACTTTGACAATATCAATACATACATGTCTCTGCATTTTCTGTCTATCCAGATATGGGGAGTATGATAAATTTTCATTACTTATGATTGGTCACTGCATTGATCAGAATTCTGTAGTCTTTCATTATTTATAAATTGTTCTGAAACTGCTCACTTTGCTCCATTGGTATTCGTTCACGAAGTTTCAAAGGTTTCTATGAATTGGTCTGGTTCATCATTTCTAATTGCTTATTTCCATTTGTCTATCATATTTTGTTGAGCCAACCCTTCTATAGCTTTTGGGTGGGGCCAGAAGTCCTAAATTTGGTTTTATTTGAACCAAATCAGAAGTCATCAATGATAAATGCCCTTCTTCTTCCTTCCTTCTCCCCCCTCCCCCTTTTCTCCTCTCTTCTGTCCCCTTCTCTCTCCCCCCTCCCCCTTTCCCCCCCTCATTGGAGAGGAGTCTGGATAACTTCCTTGGTGAAGGAAGTATCTTTCAGTTATCAGCAAATGGTGAAGAATAGTTGAACAGATTCAACTATATCGGATTGCATCTGCACTTAACAGTCGTCAAGTTGCCATATTCAACATCACTAAAAGCTAGAAGGAGGGGGCAAAAAGAAAGTGAAATTGTATGTTAGGTTGTCTTGAATAGAAAAATAACAGATAAGAAACAAAAAAGTCACCATCTCTATTTTCCTTGGCTCATATTTATCCTTCCAGTCAGCCTGAACAAACCAAAGCAATTCTTAGTCCTGTTAACAAAACCCAGCCCTTTTGGTGTGTATAGTAGAACAGAGAATTTGCATAAAGTACTTATTCCATTTCAAACTCCCCTCATCAGTCTTTTACTCCTTCTCTCCCTCTTTGCCCCCTCATCCCGTCTTTGTGTAATTGGCTTCCCACATACTTAGATGCTAACAGACGATGATATTTGGACTTCAAGATCTGACCCTGCTCAACCTCCCAAAAAAGAAAAAAGAAAACGCAAAAATTATTTTAATTAACTCCTTGTAGATTTGTGTTGCTAGTTGAGATTGACCTTTTGAGTTCTGGTTTTAGGAGTACAAGAAAATCAATTAAGCTGACAGTGTTAGTAGAGGTGGCATTTAGGGCAAATGCTACCAGTAGTGAGCTTTGAAGGGTCAATCTAATTTTGATAAATGAGGAAATTTAAACTTCTTTCTTCCTCTAAGTGAAACTGTGGTCTTGTGCCACCTCCCTCCCCCCCCCCCCCCCCCCCCCCCCCCAACTTAGGATCTCAGTTTTCCTTTAAATGTTTATCTTGGCAGAATGAAGTGGGGGAGCTTTTGTCATTTTGTCTAAATTTGCTTGCCCCTTCTTCCTTCCCCCTTCCTTCCTATCTAATCTTTTTTAACCACTGGCCATTTGGAAAGTTAACATCAGTACCTAGTGAGGGTATCAAGTTCTATTAAATGCTACATTCTCTTGGAGACCGCTTTTATAGTTTTACATGGAACTTAATGCTGCATGTAACTATATTACCTTTCTCTCTCTGTGGATTTATGATCCTGGGCATAAACTAAACCAGATCAGATACTTAAAATCGCATTGGAAGATTTTTTAAGAAGATTTTTGACTTTAACTCAAAATACAGGTGTGCATAAACCTTCAAGGGCTTAATCTCAATGTGGTTTTCATATCAGCTTCTTTTTCATTTGAAGCTTGTAGAGAAAGGCAATTTGGATGTCTTTATTGATTGTAGTGGCTTCTCTTTGGGCATGAAGAGAGATTGTAGGACCAGACAGGTCTTTATTTGAAACATTAAGAAAATAGACATGGGGAACCAGATTAAGCCTTTTGACAAACAGGGTGAAAATTCCTGTACTAAACTGATGTTTAGATAATCATTATTTTTCTTTCCATTCCTTCCCTTTGGTGAATATTAAGTCAGGTAGACCTGAGTGGACCTTTAATAGCTGTGTGATATTGGCCTAGTTAGGTATGAACTTTAGTTTCTTCATCTGTGAAATGGGTCTAATAATTATATACCCCTTTAATAAGGTTGTTTTGAGGTTGAATTGTGTGGCTTAGAAATGGTGAGCGAATAGAAAGGAGGAGGCACCTTTTAGGACAGGTTTGAAACTTTAAAATAGTCCCTAACGCAAATATCTCTCCACCACCGACCATCATCCTCATTGGCTGAGGGTCTTACATTCTAAACTTGGGAACTACCCAAGAAATTGAACTTGATTGCCTTCAATCAAGCTCAAAGACCTTCCGGCCTACTCAAACTCTGAAGTAGATGAAGGCTTACTTGATTTTCACAACTATCTTGAAAGATCTCACCTCATCTTGTTCAAAATGACAAAATAAGCAAAGAACATTGCAAACCTTTGAAACATTTTTCTAAAGGTCATCTATCCTCAGTTTTGTTGAATGTTAGTGTTTTGTTGTACTAATCTGTTAGGTATTCACTCTGGATTGTGTGTGAGTTCTGAATGCATTCCTAAAGGCACAGATGACCATCTTACCAGTGAATTTGACATCCCTGGTACTGGAGGGCAGCCTGTTGTATGATTTTCACCTCTTTCATGATTGAATGCAGTTTATAGCTTGCCTCATCAATAGTCTATGTTTTTTAAAAGCTTCCAAATAGGTATTCAGGTAATAAATTATAAGAACTCACGATGCAGTTATGGTATTTCAAATCAATTATTCAGTTTTTAAAGCATAGAGTATATAGAAATATATTTTGAACTCCCTGTAGCTTTTTTCACGCCATCTATTATAGATTGCCACAATATTTCATTTCAGGCTTTAGTTAAAAGAACATTGATTTGATTTGATTTGATACATCAGTATATCAGTTTAGTATTGGGGACAAAGTATATACTTACTTGTCCTTTGAATTTGTGCTGCTACCCTATCCCTGCCCCCAAGAAACCAACCCCAATGGCGTTTATATTCTTTCTAGCTGATGTAGTAGGCCATGGAACATTGAGCATTTGTCTGGAACATCTGAGTTCAAATTCATGCTCAATTACCAGCGACATGACCCTGGGCAAGTCAGTTAATCTCTCGGCTAAAAAATGAGATTGATAGTAGCACCCATGTTATAGAAAATCTAATGTTCTTTGCATAGTATCTGGCACATAATAAATGTTCATTCTTTCCTTTCATTTCCCTTCTTTTCACCCTTTTATCTTTTTTTTTTTTTTTTTTAAGAGGAATATATTAAATCCTCTTCTGGTTACTCAGGTATGATTAAAATTCAATTCCCTTAAGTTAAATCAATGATTGTCATTGTAATGATTATCCTTTTTTCCCCCTTCTGAACAAAAGATTGCCAATTTCTTCAACTATCTTTTGGTATTAATTGTCCCCAGTACCCTCCCTATATATTGTTTATTTAGTGGTAAGAGCTGAATTCTGAGTTTGAATTCTATCTTTCCCCTCTTTGTGAAATCAGTTTTCTTTCAGACTTAGTTTTTCTCATTAGTGAAACAGGGGACTTGGGTTAAATCACAAAATCATAATAGATTTTGGAGTTTTCATGTGATTGCTAAGGGCCTATCATTTAAATGGTCCAGTAAAAGCAATAAGGCACTTTGTTTATGTGTGTCTTAAATTGGTGAGTGGTCACCATTTTAAAAAAGCTAGAGAGATCTCTAGGAGCAAAGCAAAAGTTTATTGTATATTCCACTCATTGGGCAGGCAATGGAAGGGAGGAGGCACCTTCTTGGATAAGTTTTACACTAAATAGTCCCTAACGAAAACACCCCTCCCACCACTGCTCATCATCCTCATTGGCTGAGGATCTTACATTCTAAAAAGTGACAACTATGGAAGAAATGAACTTGGCCAATAAGTACATATTTGCCTATATTTGATTGAAGTAGGGAGAAAATGATGTCATGGGAGGATAGCTGGAAGGTTTGCCCTTAAGTCAATGCTCAAAGACCTTCAGGCCTACTTCATCTCCGAAGTAGAGGAAGCCTTACTTGACTTTTACAACTGTCCTGAGAAATCTCACCTGATCTTGTTCATTTACATCAAGTTATGCAAGAGACTTCAATGTTTCCTATTAAATTTTCAAAGAACCATTTTTACCATCAATTTACCAATCCTTGCTAGTAAAAATAAACGGAACTTTTCCCTCCCCTCTTGTTACATGGGAGACCTGGGTACTTGAGTTTGAGGAGTGGGATTGGTAGTAGGATTGTTAACACATCATTGTTCACATCTTTCTTTTGTCTTGTTACATTGTAAAGTGGCAAGTTAGATCTCCCCCTCCCACCCCCACCCCCCAACCTCTCCATCTCATTCCCAGTAAATTGATTAATCCAATCTTTGTGAACACTGGCACTTTGCTAAAGTGCTGGGCTTGGAATCGGGAAAATCCAAGTTTAAATTCAGCCTTAGATCCTTAGACATTTCAGGCAAGTCACTTCAACATTGTCTGCCTCAGGTTCTTAATTTGCAAAATGGTAATAATAATAATAATCCCTGCCAGTGTTGATGATGTGAGGATGAAATTAGAAAAATATTTATATAAGTGCAATATAAATGCAAGCTTTTATTATTACTTGTGGAAGTAAAAAAAATCTACTCCAGTCTGTAAGCAAGACCATCTGCTGTAGAATTGTTAGAGAACTTTGTTCAGAGAAGGGAGAGCTTCATTATGATCTGTAGAAAGTAGCCCTTAATATTTCTAGTAAAATGATTTATTTTAGACAATTCTCTGAGATATGTCTCAAACCACAGGCAGAATAAAATTTTACATATTTGTGGTATAAAAAGCAAAAGGCGGTGGGGAGAGTTAGAGTTAAGTTCTTTGATAGAATGTTTCAGGTCTTAGTTTATGCAAAATTTTAGCTTAAATCATCTGAGGTCTTTTGCCCAAATAAGTTGGACAGTATGTTTTACTGATATGAATATATGAATGCAATTGTTTCATGAAATATTAGTTACATTTTGTAAGTGTATTTGAAATGGGTGGAAGTTTTTAGGAATGAGTTAAATGATTGCTTGTGGTATAGGGTTCAGGCCAGCAAGTTTATTCAGTTTATTCAGGCCTGGTGGAAGTTTATAAACCAAGATAATAGCAAGTCATTTATAAAGTGCATCAATTTTTATAAAAAGCATGAGGTCTAGATTGGCAGAGTGATTTGCTGATGATGCTTACCATAGTAAGTGTGAAGGTTCAAGGAGAGATTTCTATGAGTACATCTTTTGTTCCTGCTCAGCTGGCTTATTATAGCAGCCTGCAGGCACTCCAGCCATAGCTGTGGAAGACCCAGAAAAGAAAGTTTTTAACCAAACTTCTTGACCCTGTCAAAATGGTCTGACATCAGAAACTGACATCACCAATGGGAGGGAATAACATTTAAAAAGAGGCATCACCATCTGATTTTTCTCTTCACTCTACTTGTTGCTGAAACCATCCATATGTTGCTTCATTAGACTTATAAGCTTTAATAAGTCACTCACTCACTCACTCACTCTCAGTTCAGTGTTTTTCCAAACTTCTTACCTTTCTCTGCACTGCCCCTCATACTTCCTTCTCACACTTTATCTTTTGCATTCCTGCTGGCTTGGTAGGCCTTCCCCGCCTACCCTGTCCTTCATTGAGGGACTGTCAAGCAAAATGTAATGTAAAATGTGAAACTTTATTTCTGTCTCTGTGTCCTCTGTGCCTAGCACTGGGCCATATTGCATGCATATATACACATGCACTTGCATCGTGTATTTATATCTGATGCTTAATAAGATGGCTATTTTGAGAAATGATAGTGAAAAAAAATTATTTTTGACAGAAAATTTATGTGATTTTTACTGAGCTCCTTAGGATTAAAATTTCTGTTGTTATAAAAATAATACTCTGATGAAAACAATTTAGACAAAGTTGCATTGTGGTGGTGGTAGCTTTTAAGTGAAAGATATTTCTTGTACAACATCCAGACTTGGAAAGAATTTTCTTTTGCATTGCTTTCCCCACCTAGGAGGAGTGAGTGGGTGGAAATTTTCATTGGATTAAATGGAGGTATGTTTCTGGAACACCTTCATCTTTGGTTTATGTGTCTAGGAAACCACTCCTAGGGAGCCAAGGAGATGATTCATCATGATTCTGCAGCCCCAAAAGTCGGTTTTATTTTTTAATATTTGTGAAGTATCATCACCCTAGAGTCCAATTATTACTAGTTTGAATTCTGATTTTGATGGTTTGTGGTGGTGGTAGTGGTGGTAGTGGTGGTGTTGGGGTAGGAGTGTGTGTGTGTGTGTGTGTGTGTGTGTGTGTGTGTGTGTGTGTATACATGTAGGGGGCTGGAGGAGATGAAGGGGATGGATGTGATCTGGGGTGCTAAATGGCTGAGCTCCTTCAGGTGGAGGGATGTATAATCAGATTGGAGACAACTAAAGAGCACCCTTCATCTCAATACCTAGAATTTACCATCTCCATAATTTTTGCAGTAGGTTTGCCTAGTGGTTTGGGTAAGCCATTTTATGGATTGAAGAATAGAGAAGTTAATGTTTTGTTAGTAAATAAACTTCATAAATTATTTCTATTGTAGAAATAGAATACTACATTGGCTTAAACCCATGATGGTTGACACCCTGTTCTCCCTCCCCCCCCCCCCAAAAAAAAAAAAAAAAAGTTATTGGAGATGTTTTCTAGTAATTGAGGTTGTGATGAAGGGCCCAGTTACTAAGTTCATATTTAAAGTATTTTGGGCTTTTAAAATTTATTATCTTGCATGGCTGCAAGTGTTGTATTCCTCTCTGTGGTGTTTTAATGGAGTATTCTGAGTCAGGAAAATCCAAATTGAAATTCAGACCAAGACCCTGATTAAATCTTTTTTGTGTTTCTTATTTGCAAAGTGGGATTGGGCTAGTTTGCTTAGTACATGGAGTGCCTGACCTGAATTTCAATCTGGCTTGAAGACATATATTAGCAGTGTGACTGTAAGCAAGTCACTTAAATGGTTTGTCTCAGTTTCTGTATCTGTAAAATGAACTGGAGAGAAATGACATCACTTCATCTAGTATCTTGCCAAGAAAACCTCAAATAGGGTCATGAAAAGACTTGTCATGAGGATTAAATATGATAAAATATCTTGTCCTTTGTTCTGAAAGAGAAACAGTGACATCTGGAAGGTGATGTCATGACTTGCAAGTGAATTGAACTTAAGTGAGGCAGAGGCAAATTCAAGAGCCTCATTCTTTCCTTTTGGAAACCATCTGGGTATATTATGTTTCTTGATTGTTCTATTAAGAAAGTTGATCAGGATTGGACCTACAACTTCATTATTATAGAGAACTTCCAGGTAAAGAAGCTTCCCCTACTGTAAGTTGACAACTTCCCTGTTGCCTAGGACACCAAATGGTGAAGTAACCTCAGATTCCACAGTTAATATCTGTTAGTGATGGGACTGAAATCTAAGTGTCTCTAGCTTTGAGGTCATCTTTGTCCACTAAGCCATGACAGACTGATTTAACTTTTGAAACTGCTTTATTTCCTTTGCTAAATTATTTAAATTTCATATTAATATTCATTATATTCAGTTTTCTTTTTCTCAGTTTTGTCTTTTCCTGGATTTGGTGTTAGGACCATATATGATTTGTAGAAGGAGTTTGACAGGATCTCTTCTATTTTTTGCAAAAATAATTGGAATAAATTAATTTTTAAATGTTTGCTAGCTCTGATCCCAGTATTTTTCTTTGGGAGTTCATTTAATGTCTTGTTTTTCTGAAATTGGTTTATTTAAATTTTCTTTCTGTTAATTGGGATATTATGTTTTTTAAAAGATTCAACCATTTCTCATAAGTTGTCAGTTTGTGACATATAATTGGGCAAAGTAGTTTCTAATAATTTGTTTATTGTGAAATCTCTTTTTTAATACAGATGATTTGGTTTTGTATTTCTTTTTTGAAAAGTTAGACTGGTTAATGATTTAATGGAAAGAGTGTTGAGCCTAAAGTCAGGAAGACATCTTCCAAAGTTCAAATTTGGCTTCACACATTTGCTATCTTGAGCAAGTTATTTAACCCTCTTTGCCTCATATGTAAAATGAGTGGGAGAAGGAAATGGCCAACCATTCCAATATCTTTACCAAGAAACCCCAAGTGAAAGTTGGACACAGATGAAGTTGACTGAATGACAATAGTGTTTGACTCCAGGGTCTAGAGTTAACCCATTGGGTTTCAAATATACTATGTATCTTTCCTTTCAAGTTTGGTTAATCTTATGTTTGATGTTCATAATTTCTATTTTGGGAAACTTACAAAACTATCTTCTGTTTTCAAAGGAACAATTTGGATTAGATGTCCTTAAAAATCCTCTTCACTCTTATCCTAGCAAGTTGTTCTCTTTGCCGTGTTTACCTGTTATCTTTTATTTGAGTTCCTGTTCTATTTCTTTATCTTTCTTAGTTTTATCAGGTGAGTTACCACCCCTTCATCTCAAGATTTCTCATGTCATCCCCAGTTTTCTTCAGTCACATGTTCCCTAAGCCCTTATCATCTCTCACATGGTTTGTGATAATAATAGAACAATAATAACAACAGTAATAATGGCTATATTTTTATATGACACAACTTGCAAAGAAATTTCCAGATATCTCATTTGATCCTAATAAGCCACCTTGAGGAATCAGATGCTTTTTATTTGTATATGGAAAAACAAAAGGTTGTCAGAAGTTGTCTCTTTCTGAGGTTCTATTTGAACTATTGTCTCCACAACTCCGTGTTAAGCACTCTATCCATTGCTCCATCTACCTGAACCCTATGCATTATAACCATATTTTCCTAATGGGTTAGTATCAGTATTTCTTTCTTAATATTAGAGGAGAGAGATTAAACCTTCAAAAAAGAGGCATTTTAGCAAACAGATTAACAAACACCTTGCTAAGATCATAAGTGTGAAAGCTGCAGCATGGGAATGCAGAGGCCATCTAATCCATACCTTGTAGAGAATCTTTGGAGGGCCTTACCTCTAAGGTAAGGCCTTCCTTGTTTTATTCACTTCTTTCTGTGGTATCTCCCCTTCTCCCCCCATCTTTATATTCTCGACATGTAACACAGTATTTGACATGTAGTAGAAACTAAAAAATGCTTGGGGGTGTGTGTGTGTGTTTTTTAACCTCCCCTAGTTAAAATAAGATGCTTTAGAACTTGTTAGTTTTGGCAATAATATTCTATTTCCAAACCCTGTTTAAAAAAAAAACAAAAACAAATCTTGGTATTCCGGATTATCGGGCATTTAAGGGAAATTTTCTGTGTTTAATAGGTGTTTTTTTTTTTTTTTTTTTCTTGTAAAAAACCTGTTTGAGAGAATGGATGGGGCCATAAGGTTGCTTTGCTGCCTAGATGGCTGACATGCTCCAGCCTCCATCCCTTCTGTATTGTAATGCTTTCTGACATCCTGGATATGGGTATTGGACACAGTTCTTCTTGAGAAATTTTCTTGGATCTGAATCTGAAGAGTTGCCTAGTTCTTTTAAGTAACCCTCCCTTTTTTTTTTTTTTTTTTTTTTTTTTTTTTTTATTCCCTCCCCTCCTCTTTCCCCTCTCTTCTTTCTTTATTATCTTTAGGATGACAGTGATGGGATTCCCTGGTCAGAAGAAAGGGTGGTACGCAAAGTCCTTTATTTGTCTCTGAAGGAGTTCAAGAATGCACAGAAGAGACAGCATGGTGATGGCATTAATGGGAGCCTGAAACCAGTGAATGGTAAGTTGACGCTTCTCTGACACAGGAAGGATTTCTCCAGTCCTAATAACCCTACTGAATTTGGAGAAGTAGTTGGGGCCTTGGAAGCTCCCTAGGAGAAAAATCTCTAATTCTCCCTTCCCTTCTTTGTGCTGATGGTTTCCGGAGGCACCTAAATTTGTAAAATTGTGAGTAGGTAGGGTATCCCAGTTCAGGAGTTTTTTGTTTTTATTTTTAAATCCTGTGGTTGTTACAGACCAGATAGATGGTCCTCTCTCTGTTCTGCACCGTTTCTCCAGCTGAAGGCCACATCCTCTTCAGTGGACAATGGTGGTTGCCTAATATGATTTTATGATTTGTCTTTGAAGATCAATCCACACTCCAGACAGCACTTTGTTCCTTCTGTTGAAGGAACATTCTCTTCCCTACTTTCCAAGATCATAGAATAAAGCACAAGCCTGCATCTCGAATGTATGCCACCCATTGTGACACCCATTGGTGTGGAAAACACCTTGATGTTTCTTGTTGCCCTTCACAGCTCAAAAATTTACATATTTATTTACATTTTTGAAGGCACATAGTTCTTTCTACTTCTTTGCGTGTAGCTAGAAACTAGTCTATTAAGTGTTATGCTACCTCTTAGAAGATTCTGAGAAACCCTGAAAAGACTTCTTGCACTTTTGATATGTGTCCCTGTTTGACTTTATTCTGACATCCTTAATTCTCCTTTGGTGACATACATTGTGGTGTTGGAGCTGCCCAGAGAGAGAGAGAAAGAGAGAGTGAGATACAGAGACAGAGAAATCTGAGTTGAAGGTTTTGTGGATTGTGTCGCACCTTCAGGGTCAGTAGCTTCATTTGGATTCCCATTGCTCCCATATTTGTGGAGAAAAGGGAGAAGCTTGAACTGAAGGGTTAGTTTGTTTTTGTAGTAAGTAGATCAAGTGACTTAGTAGTCATGTATGTGAACCTTGATAATATGTCAGAGAATGGAATATGGTATGTGATTCCCTCCGAGGCTGTTAGTTTTACAGAAGATTGCCTGGAGCTTTTTTATGGGAAAAATGGCCTGTGATTGCTTTTATTGCTTTTGTATGGCAAGGACATGCTACATGTGGTTTTTTTTGGGGGGGGTAGGGGGGAATAGGGGTGTGTGTGTGTGTGTGTGTGTGTACTGGCAAGGGAGGAAAGTGCTAAAGATGTCTCTTTGACTCTTATAGTCTCTGCAAAAAAAGCTGATATATATATATGTGCCTCTTCTTGTGATGTGGAGATGTGGTGTAAAACTATTAATCTTTTTTTTTACATTTTTAATGCAACCTTGCATCCATAAGATTGCAGTATGTTATGAAGGGTAAAAAGGACCTCAGTTCAAATCCTGCCTCAGAAACTTATTTGTTTTGTGGTCCTGTACATTCCACTTAATTATCATTGAACCTCAGTTTCTTATATGTCAAATGGGGATAAATTAGTCAAAGAGGCATTTAGTCTGTATCTCCAATTGCGTCTGAGATACTAGACTACCTTCCTCTTGATCGCGATGCAGGGTTGAATTAAATTTTTTTTTTTATTAAAGGAATAAGTTTTATACAAATAGAAAGGAGGTATTTTATACAAGTAGAAATACCTAAAGAAAGAGCACCATGATTTGGCCTAGTCATGTGATGCTCAATCAAATCCTGGACAACTTGACTGGATGATAGGATGATACAACAATAACCATGTATTCCCTCCCTCTTAGATATGATTTTTGTTTAGGATAGAGAGTGGAAGCTGGTGAAGGAGAGCTCCATCACTGGAGACCAGTAGCATATCAACCACAAATGTCATGCAGACTTCAATAAATCTCCCTTTGATTTGAACTTTGGAGAGGAGGGGAGGGAAAGAGGAAGAGGTTTTCTTTAAAATGGAGTTACCCTGTGAAGTGTTCAACAGCCAGGTATTTATAATAAAGCAAGCACTGAATTTCAGCAAAGCAACAGAAAACACTTTGTTCAACATTGACTACTGTGGCTGAAAATAGCTCCTTCCAAACCCCCATACCCCTGTCCCCCATACCCTTTTACTAAATGTTAGCAATTCTGAGAAAAGCTGGCAAAGATATCTCCATAAAGATTGCTGGAAATTAAAAAAAAAAGTTTTTAAAGAGTTATTTGTGGTAAGAATAATCAATTTGGTCCCCTCCTCCCCTTCAAAAGAGGGGTGGATGTAATTTTGAATTTTGTCCATTTCAAACATGAAGGTTTCTTTTTTTAAGTTTTGATGTGCCTCTTTTGTTCCTTATTGTTAAATTTTAAATTAGTTTTTCTTCAAGGAAACTTGGTCATTTTGGGGGACATATATTCTGCCTAATTTTTTATTAAATTTTAGTAAATAAGCCTACATGTTTATAGGATCTGTGTGTTTATTTTTCTGGATAATGGGCCTTTTAGACAAACCCCTTACTCAACTTTTTATTGTTACCCGGAAAGAACTGGTTTACTTTCAAAAACAAAAGAAACAGATTGAAGGAGAGTGATGCAGCTGTGTACATCCTTGGTATCTAAAGTATATATTATAAAAATATATATATATATTTTATATATTATATATTATATTATATATAATATAATAATTATATAATATACAATAATATAAGATATATTATAATATATATTGTATATATAATGTAAAAATAATAATTATATATATATATAAAAACTAATGCTGGACTGGTCCCAGAATTAGGGTGGCCAAATTATCACTGAGGTTGTCATGATACAGATTAGTGACCTATTCCTTTTGAGATTCTTTTCCAGATTGCTTTTAAACGTTCTTTTCCTTATTAATTTTGGGATTTGGTTGGTAATCAGGTATTGCAGTTTGCTTGTGAATATTCATAGACCCACATTCTCAAGCTACAGAAGGACTTCTGCCCTTGTACAACATATTTTTGTTCACTTTTTATTTGTATTTCCTCTATGTGAGAAAATGGAAGCAGGAAGAGGATGTTTCTTTTGTTTCAGAAATGCTTTATCATATGAGATGGGATATTTTCCCTTGTATTATTGAGCTCTAGAAAGCCAAGAGCATTGCATACATGCAATGTTGTGGTTACTTCATTTATTAGCATTGTTTTTCTTTCTCAACCCTATCATTTTTCTGGTCCATTTCCCCCAACCCTAAAGTTTGTATGAAGATATCACAGAAATATTTTAATTAATGATAAACCGAAACATGAAGTATATATTAAAATTTTGAGTAGAAAGAATCCTTGGGCATCTTCAAACTTTAAGTATGTTGATAGAAAATGTAAATATAAAAGGCTATTGGATATCACTGCGATAAAGAAGAGGAGGGCAGATTTTGGATCAAAGCAGAACAACTTAATGTAATGGTACATTTTAAAAATGTATACATAATTTTATATTATTTTAAAGTTAGGATGTAAATCTAGGTCTTCTTGGATTAAATCCAGTATTCTTCCCACAGGACCATAGAGTTCTGACCCTGCCTTTTACAGATAAAGAAACAAGGTCTAGTGAAGTAAAATCACATAACAAGCATCAGACTGAAAACAGAATCAAAGTCAGCCACTCTTTATTGTAATTTCAGCATGTGTTACAATTGAAAGTAATTATGAGACAGTAGTTGAGGTAAGTAATGGTACAGTTCAAAACAGTAAAATAAATTTTTTTGTTTTGAGCTTAAACATTAATATCTCTATATAGACATGTGCAATGGTAAATATTTTTGAATATCTCACGATATACAGCTTATTTTTGAAGAATCATATGTTACATTTAACAATAGTGTCAACATTGCTCTCATCTTTGTGTCTCCATTTTTTCTTTCTTTTTTCAGTCTTTCATGTGTTCCATTCCTCCCTTCTCTATTTGTGGCTCACAACAACTCTGCCAGTCAGGCCCTGTTGTTCTCTCCACTTTAGACGTGTTGGGGCTGGGGTCACACAGCTAGTCTTGAGTTAAATTTGGATTTGTCCTCCAGGCTTACTCCAGTCAGACCCTCTCATCCTTGCACCCACACAGCTGCTTTGGCATCAGAAATGATTTGTCGTCGGCTTTCCGGAGACATGATTGGTCATTCCTTCAAGTTCTTGAAAGCAGTTTTCAGATTTTGAATATTTGTCATTTAAAAGATTGTGTGGGACACCTTGGCAGAGTGTTCCTCTTCCAAGTCATTCCCACTTATGTTATTTCTTGCCCATGTATAGACACATTCTTTTGGCGTAGATTAATTTGCAGTCCAGTTTTACAAGTAACTAAAACCTCAACCTTATGTCTTGTGTGAAATCCTGGTATATCTGTGGTGGGGCTGGCTGTCAGCATGATTTTCACAGTGTTAGTTGCAGTAACAGCAAGTTTTGTTGGCACAATCCTGCTGCCCAGCTCCAGCCAAGTAAGACAGAGTGAGCACTCCCTATCCTAAATCCCTCTTGGGAATTCTACAGTGAGTGGAACTTAGTGAGATTTTATTATCATAATTATTATTTCTATCAGAGTTAAATCAATTGGGGATCATTTACAGTTGTGGTTTTTTCTTTTTCTTTTCTTTTTTTTTTTTTGGATGATCTTTGTAGGACATAGAGCCAGGGTTACAAGCTGTTGGGAAGCACAAATGAGAAAAGGAAAATCTGTAAACTCTGGGGTCTTTTTGTGAACCCATGTTTTTTCTTCCTGCCACCGTTTCCAATGTTAACTTAACTAAAGGAGTTCTGGGAAGGGGAAAATGCATACGAGATTACCATAAATTGAAAATGAGGCCTCCTTTTTCAGGGCTCAGTGCTAACGAGACTGTTTTCTCTTTTGCCCTCAGAGCCCTTGGCCTGCTAGGTCCAAAATTAGGGACACTTAAATAATAACATGGTACACAAATAATTACACAGTAATAATGGGTACACATAATTATAGACTAAATGAGGAGGGAGTTATTAGCTGTATTTGAAATTTGTTTACTTTCTATAAATAGCATCTAAGATCCAGCAGCTCCTCTGGTCACTCTAAGAAATCTTGACTAGATTGCAGAATGAAGTTGCATCCCATTTCCTGCAGTCCTAGTAAGGATATTTGTACCATTGCTTTTTAGGGTAATGTGAAAAGGACAAGGAAAATTTAGGATCTCTTAAAGAAATGTGAAGTTAAACATAAGAGTAGGCAGGAAAATATGCAAAATCTTGAAATTGGCAAGAATAATTTCTTAATTCCAGCATTCGTAGGTGGCTTTGGTGTAATTAACTGTAGTTGAATTGGTAGGCAGACAGAACTTTTGTTTGCATCTCCTTTCTCACTCATAGACACAAGTGATTCATTCATTGTTTTCATCTTTTCTCCGTAATAGCGGGATGCTGATTCTTTCATCAGTCTTATAGACTCACTAGGTACTATAATAAGTTCAATAGGAATTTTTAGCCTGGCTTTAGGACCCTTTCTGGTCATAGCCCCATTTTTATAGTTAAGGTCTAAAGTTTCAGTCACTACTTTATACTTTAAATAACAGCATCTAAAAAAAAAGAACACTAAAAATTTCATTTTGTTTCCAGGCTTTTTGAATTGGTAATATCTATTCTGAAATGGATTCTTCATACTTCTAGTCCCTCTTTTAGCTCCATCAAATCCTCTTTTGTGAAGACCGTGTATTTTTAAAATCAGCAGGAGTCAGGAGTTCAGGTTAGGGGAAAATCGTCAGTCTTTATTCTCAGTGAAGAAGGATCCGAGGTAGAAGAGAATCGGCGATAGCAATGTGTGTAGCTGAGTCAAGAAGCTAGCTAGACCCGCAGCCACACGACCAGTAGCTAGGAGAATGGAACCCAGGCCCAATCTCTCCCAGATTCTCTTCCTGTTCCTCTCTCTGCCTCCATCCACCAAAATCATCATTTCCTGTACAACACATCAGGACTTGCACAGAGAGTGGGCAGGGACCATTCTTTATCCATCATGTATATTAATAGAGTATAGTCCAATTACTATTTAGCCTCATGTACTTGGGACCTCAGTGCATCAACTCAAACCTCAGCCCGTTACACTCTTTCACCTCGCATCACTGCCTTTTGTAACTCTTCTTCTTCTCTTCCTCCTTCCCTCCCTTCCCATCATACCCCACTTCCAATATGGTAGTTTCCATTTGCTACATTATAGTTTTATGGCTTAGAAAGTGCCCTTCTTGGACAGTTCTGAGTAAGGTAGGATGGAAGTACACAGTGGTGACACAGCTTCATCCAAGTTTTCAATCTGAAGTGACCTTAAACTCAGGTTTTTGAGGTACCACCTCTCTATCCTGAAGTCTTCTTTACTTTTTTTCTTTCTGTCCATTCTCTTTGGCTATTCTTTATCCCATTTTGGTATGCATTCACATTCTAATTTCCATTGTACTTTGTATATCTTTTGAAATCATGAAGTTTTCTCTTTAATATTAAAAATATGGAGTCCCCAAGTATCTAGCATTAGTATCATTTTAGTTTATTTTTTTGCCTATTGACTGGGAAGGCTTTGCCTGGGTACTCATCAAACTGTCCTACTCTAAGAAACTGGGTCTTCACTTGTGATAAAAATGGTGTTTATTTTCTAGGAAAGATTAGAAATCTAGGTGTCTTGTTATATTCAGAACTAGTTTTAGTTTGAAGCTGCATGCCAGGTTGATATGTCATAATGAAGGGTAGTTTCATCATATACTAAAATCCTTCAAGATGTCCTGTGTCATGACTCTTGAATGTGTTTGTTTTCTCAATGTGTACGTTTGTCACAGAATGGTAGCCTTTTTATAGTAGGAGGACAATTGAGAAGCGCATCTTGTTGAGTTCACATATTTTACAGATGATATGGGAGAAGGGCGGGGGTGGGGTGGAAGGTTATATATGCCTGGGAAAACATGGCTCATCCTAGATCATTAATAGTGCTGTAAAACCGATATGGTACTTTACTTGCTGAAACATTTCTTTTCAATTGGGAGGCTTCTTGGTGAAGATATGAAATTGAGGAAAAGGAAGATACCTTCAGGAATAGGCTTTCCCCTCTCATTGGTTACCTGTGTTGTGTGATAGATATGATATCCCAGAATCATTATTCTGACCTCAAAGGTCATTTACTTTCATCCTTTTATAAGTGAAGAAAGGAAAATCTTTGAGGATTACCTTAGCTCATACTGGAAGTAGGATTTGAATCTAGTGCCACATTTTTACCTGGTTTGAATAAATTTTCTTTTTCTAAGGAAGTCTGATAGACTTGTTTCCTAGGGGTGCCTAGATTTGTGCTTAGGGGTGAAAAAAGTGGTCATCCCCCATAGACAGTAGTTTTGGTAAACTGAAGTTTTTACTGAAGTTGGATGACTATAAGTAATAGCCTGTATTCACACTCAGGCCTATCTCATCTCTTCTCTCTCTAATAAAAGTTCATTGCTATGGCAAGGCTGCCTGGGGATATCTGAGTGTTTCCAAGTTGGAATCCAAATTTAGTTATGGAAGTGCAATTAGCTATTCAGTCCAGCCCCCTGAAGGGATCTCATGCTGTTCTGCCTATAGTGGAGGGAAGGTTTCCCTTCATAACTGTTATATTTTTATAATCCTAATTAGCCTGTCAATTCTAGGAACTATGTATGTCTGTCCATCCATCCAGCATCTCTTCTTCTCCTCTCCTCTCCTCTCCTCCCCTCCCCTCTCCTCCCTTCCCCTCCCTCTCCTCTCCTCTTCTCTGTCTCTCTCTCCTCTCCCTCTCCCCGACTCCCTTCCTCCCCCCCTCCCCCCCTCCTCCCCTCCCCCCAATCATCTTTCATAGAGCCAAAAGGAGTTGGCTAATCTGGAATGAATTTTAAAGTTGACCCACCAGATCTTCAATCAGATTCATCCCACAGCCATGCTTCCTAAAAGCAGGTTTTTACCCTGCTGGGTAGACATCTGGGGTTTAGATTTAGTTACCTTGACTACTGTGGGATAGGGATAATTCCAAATGTATTGGTTCTGGCACTTTTTGATAGCCGGATGCTAGATGAAATCTGGATTGTTGTGTGTGTGTGAATGTTTTTATTTTTATGGTGTGTTTTCATATTACATCTGTGTTTCATATTACATCTGTGAGAATTTGGTTGGCCTGAGTGTTGATGATAAAAGGAAAAGTAAAATCTGCCCCTCATCCTGGAGAAGTTCAGATTTGAAAGGGGAGGAAGGTAGCATAAAATATATATTTTTTATATACAAGATATACAAAATAGATGGAAGGTTTTCTCTCATGGGGAAGGTATTAGCTATCTGACCTTTTCAGTTTATGCAATGCTTCCCCAGCCTCCCTTTTTTGCAATGAAACATTACATTTTTTCAGTTATTCTCTAGAGCCCTGCTTAATACTGGGGCTGCTTTCAACTTTTCTCCTATTCGATTATTTGTATATTACTTTTATGGTTTTCTTACTTTGCTGTACATTATTTCCTATAAAATTTCCCATGCCTCTAAATTCTGAATTTATTACAGTGCAGTAATATTCCATTAAATCCATTTACCATAATATTAGCAATTTCCAAATTGATAGGCAATTAATTATCTTGTCTTCTAGTCTTTCCTGCCTTAAATGCTGCTATGAATTTTTTGATATCCATGCAATCTTTATTTTTGCTGACCTCTTTGGGATACATAGCAAGCAGTGGAATCTCTGGAACAAAAAATATACACATTTTATTCACTTTTTGGGGAAGTATTATTACAAATTGATTTTCAGAATGGCCAGATCTTTTCTAGCTATTATTAATGAGGCACATTCTGTTTTGCATGTTTGTCCTCCTGCTTGCCCAATATGGAGCCTTTCACATGGTTCAATAAATACTTATTGAATTGGATGAGTACAGTGTTAAAGGTAAATACTGTGCCCTCCTCACTAAGACAGAAATTCTTAAGCATAAATAACAAAACAACTTATTTTGATTACTGTATTTAAACATAATTGATTTCCATTGTAATTTGTTGTATTTCATTTTATGCATTACAAAGCCCTAATTCTGATAAATCTAGAGATCTCATGGTCCAAGGGGTCCATCAGTGACACCAAAGGGATTGAAAGTGTCTTGCTGGGGTGGGCCCTGGTCATAAGGCACTGATTTCATCGAAAAGTACTTACCTGCAAGTTTCATTAATACCTAATTTTTCTGAGTGACAAAGATCATTCTTTTATATATGATAAATCTGAAGCATACTCAGGATTTTGGGATTTTGCCATGTTTACAACACAAAGTCAGTTATTTTGTTCTTAGGATAGTGGTGCTCTCTCTCCTCTCTTCTCCCTCCCCTTCTCCTCCCATTCTCTCCCGCCCACTCCCCCACCCTTTTGTTTAATGAATTTTAAAGATAAATATAACTTTCCTCTCCTCAGAGGCAGTAAGAATTTGTGGCTGGGTAAAAAGTGGTTGTCTTAAATTTTCTTAATATATGTGGAGGAAATCTTTTGGGTCTTCATTTAGGCAGGTGAAAGTGAGCTTGCCACTGTGTCCTTAATTGGTGAGGGATATTTTGTAATATCCTGAAGTTTTGCTTTTCCTTTGGGGAAAAGAAGAAAATTCTGCTTCTTTGACAAACCCTGACTTGGGACTAGTCTTTTGTAGTAAGAATTCTGAGTTGTAAAAGTCAGGAAATGTTATCCTTGTACCTTTGGGAAAATCACCTAACTTTGTGTTGTTTCACTCTTTGTCAACTCTTCTCCCCCTTTGAGTCAGAATTATTATATCATTACGTTTGGAATAGTTGGCAATAAGAAATTTCAAACATTTCAAATTTAGTCCCCTTCCCACATTGTCAGTAATACTTAATAAATGCCTATTGTATGCCTGTTACATTCAAGAACAATGAGCCATGGTAGTGTAAGTACCATAGTCCATTTGTAAAGGTGGCTTTAAAGAAAAATTTTTTTTTTTCCCCTCATGACTTAGATTTCTTAATATATTCTCCTCCCAAACAACCATCCTTATTTAAAAAAAAAAAAATACGTCTATATACCAGCACATGAAAAACCTGTTGCTATATTTATATTTTTCTAATGATATACAATCTGCATTGATGCTGGCTTCATCCACTTAATGAATTTTGTGCCCAACAGGTTAAGTGAGTTTCTGTGAGAAGCACTTAGTGAAGTTTAAAATAAAGAACAGCAGTGGAGTTGTGTTGGAATACCAAAGTTTTCATTGCAGTCTAGTTTAGATGTGTTCCAAATTTTTCTAGAAAGCATACCAACATCTTCCTCTCTCCTTCTCCTACCCTGTAGGTTTTCCATAATTTAACAATGTATACCATTTCAAGAAGATTGTTATGTTATTGTGTTGTGTATAATATAATCTATTTCCCATGAACTTGAAGGAACCTATTACTTTTCAATTGATTTTTGCAGAAAGGGAGAAAGAAGATATTGGTTGTAGTTTGTATCAAATTTTATTTGAAATTAGTAGCATGTTGCCTTTTTTTTTTGGTTTTTTTTTTTTTTTTTTACCCCTTTACCAATAATGATTTTTACCCAGGCTGTGATAGTAATAACACTATCAAAACTGTTGTCCCAGTTTTCAGTGGTAGAAATTGAGGCAGACGGCTTAAGTGACATATCCATCATAAGTGTGTCAAACTTTCTTGATCTTAGTACAGTTGTGTGGACAGCCCATGGAATAGAATTCATCAACACAGTGTATTCCAGATAGGTGTAACAGCTGGACAATCAGTTAGATTTTTATCTGAATAGATGGCAGATGACACTTGATTGCATTTGATAAATCATGTAGTGGTTTGGACAGTCTCCTTTGTCATAAACTCTTTGTGTGCCGCGCCCCTCCCCCCCCCGCCCCTTTTGTTTTTTTGTTTTTGTTTTAAACACTCCTTTACTTATATAGTATCTATTATGGCCAGTCACAGGAAAAAAAGTAAAATTTTTGAAAATCAAAATGGCAGATGACCCTGATGCAGAGGACTTTTGCATGGTTCAGCATTATTTCCAAAGGTGACTTTTCTTCAAGAAGAGACTTAAAAGGAATGATCTAGGAAAAGGAGGTAAAGAAAAGAGATGGAGAGTTGTTGCAGTTTTGTATAAGTGTTCATGTAATGTAAGACTTTGTGGGAAAGTCTCCGTGGAGAATTCATGAGAATAGATATAAAGAAGAATTGCTTAGGACAATAGGTTATAGGATTTACCTGCTGTGGGTGGTCATAGATCCATTGAAATCTATATTTAAAGATAGTGTATTTATTATGCATTCACTATATATCAGGCTGTGTACCAGGCATTTGGAATCTAAAGATAAGCAAACACAACGACAGTTTCTGCCTTCAAGGTGCTGATATTTGAAATGGGTATAAGATAGTATAATAAAAAAGGGAGCTGAAGAAGAAGAGGGTGGTGGAGTTATAGGATAGGGGATGGAATGGGAAAATATCCTTATGTGGCAAAGGAAGTCCCTTTACTTTGGGCTCCCACTCACCTTTCTAGTTTCAGAAAATGCAGCAGAAGCCTGTGCTCTGTTGACATATACAATTTGAGAACCCAGAATCACCACCTCTATGAAACATCAGATTGGAACTTCATTCAAGAATCCATATTAATCTTCTTAAAACACAACTTTCTGATGTGATTGGCAGCTTTCAATTTCAAAAGCCTTTAATATATGGCTTTTGGCTCCTCCAGTATTTTATCTCTGACTTGCCTCAGGGATATACGTGTCTCTTCCAGTATACTCTGAAACATTTCCTTATACTAGGACTCCTTATTTCTCCACGGTAAGCTTCCTGCCTTTATTTCCATATTTGCTTTCTTATTCTCTACTCATCACTAAGAACTGGGCTCAAATGCTTCCTCCACCCTGAAGGGGTGGGGTCTGGGGTTCCTCTCCTATGGAATTGACTTCTTGTTCTTCCTGTATACTTGAATGGTTTTATTTCCTTGTACTTTGGCATTCCACTATAGAATAGATTCCCAAAAATTTGTAGCTAAAAAAGCCTTTAGGAATTTGTCTAATCTGGTTCTTGTTTTCCTTTGTTTTCCTGGTTCTTTGTTTGTCCTTTGAACAGTAGTCTATAAGTAGTAGGTACTACCCTGTAGGTGCTCAGCCCAAAGGAATATAAATTTTGATTGCTGAAACCCTGCTAAGATGTATCTTTTTTTAAGAACTTTGACTTAAACCCGAATTACTTTGTCTCTCACGAATTGGTCAACTATAGGCTTCTAGTCCTAGTCTCACTTGGTCTATGTTTGGGGTCTTAAGCCGGAGAGTAAAAGTAAATTGTTTTAATTGCTTAAAAACAATTGTTTCTGTGAATAGAGAAACTCTGAGCATCTTTTCACAATTGAATTTTTTTTTGGGTGGGGGGAGGGGAACTAAGTATAAAAGAGATCATTCTTTACTTCTTTTCTTACCTAGTTTTTATCATTGGATAGGTGTTGCCTCAGTCAAACTGAGACCTGGGAATGATTTTATCTTAAATGGGCCAGCTCCAGGTGTCCTGATCTTGTCACTGGGCCTAGATAGCTTTGGAGGAGAGAATGAGGCTGATGATTGTGCACAGCTGTGCCTCACTCAAATCCAATTCATTTGTAAGTCATGAGAGCACCATTCCCATGTCATGGTTCACTTTAAGAATGTAGGCCCAACAAGAGTCCTATATTCTTACAGAAGAACCTGAACACACCTCCCTCAGATAACTCTCATAACAGTGATGTTTCCTTATAGCACTGTTCTAATTATTTGCAATTATTACCTTTTTTTATCCTCACACTGGGAATTGGGGGTAAGTATTATCTCCATTTTGCAGATGAGGAAACTGAGGCAAACAGAGGGTAAGTGACCTTCTCAATTTCATAAACCTAGCAAATGTTAGAAGCCAAATTTGAGTTCAGGGTTTCCTGAATCCAGGTTATGTACTCTAATCCATAGCACCATATATTTACAACTCTAATTATTCTATTAGTATTAATAAAAAAATTTATCTTAAATTGCTTAAATTTATTCAGCTGTTAATTGATTGAAGAAGCAGGACCAGAAATCATATTGAAATGTATAAGTCTTTTTCTTTCCTTTTAGCCCAGTGTGGAGAGCAGACTGTCTTTAGGGTTTTTCTCTATGTTGTGAAAACATTAGGTACTCAGTAAATATTTGTTGAATCAATTAGATTTTAAGTATGATTTAAATCGTTCAGCCAAAGCACTGTGAGATTTTTAGAAGATGTCTTGTACTCCAAGGAGACACCTCACATGTAAATCGATCTGTTTTCCCCTAACTGCTCTAGCCTCTAGTGACTTTTTCTGAACTCTCATGAATAAGAACCACTAGGAAAGACTAGAATTGGCTTCAAGGTCCAGTGCTTAGCCTCTGTCCACTTGACAAAATAGTACTGCCACATATTCTGACAAGTTGCAGGAAACATTAATTAGTTCATGCTGGACTTTTCATGACTTGGGGTTCTTCAGTATTACTCCCTGAAATATACATCTCCTTCACTTTGAGCATTAATGATTCCCATAAGAATGATGTTTTGTCCAGAAATTCTTCACTCCTTCCCACTTCCCTACCCCCTGCCTTTGGAGGTTTTCTTTTGGCAGTCTGATGAAATCTAGGGATCCCTCTTTTTAAAACTATCAACATATATAGGATTACAAAGGAAACAAATTATTTTAATCATATAAATCATGTTATATTATTATTATATATTATATGCTAAGTATTGTGTCTAGAACAGGGGTCCTCAAACTACGACCCACGGGCCAGATGCAGCAGCTAAGGACGTTTATTCCCCTCACCCAGGGCTATGAAGTTTCTTTATTTAAAGGCCCACAAAACAAAGTTTTTGTTTTTACTATAGTCTGGCCCTACAACAGTCTGAGGGACAGTGAACTGGCCCCTTATTTAAAAAGTTTGAAGACCCCTGGTCTAGATCCTTATAACAACTCTTTTTTTCTTTTTTAATTTTTAATTTTAATTTTTATTATAGCTTTTTATATACAAAACAAGTTTTGTATATGGGTAATTTTCCAGCATTGACCCTTGTAAAACCTTCTGTTCCCCTCCTTTCCCTAACTCCTTCCCCTAGATGGTAGGTAGCCTCATACATGTTAAATATGTTAAAGTATATGTTAAATGCAATATATGTATTCATATTTATTCTGTTATTTTGTTGCACAGGAAAGATTGGATTTAGAAAGAAGGTAAAAATAACCTGAGAAGAAAAAAAAATGCAAGCAAACATTAACAGAAAGAGTAAAAATGCTATGCTGTGGTTCATACTCATTTCCCAGTGTTCTTTCTCTGGGTGTAGCTGGTTCTGTTCATTACAGATCAATTAGAACTGATTTGGATCCTCTCATTGTTGAAGAGGGCCACTTCCATCAGAATACATCCTCATACAGTATTGTTGTTGAGGTATATAATGATCTCCTGGTCCTGCTCATTTCACTCGGCATCAGTTCATGTAATTCTCTCCAAGCCTCTCTTTATTCATCCTGCTGGTTATTTCTTACAGAACAATAATATTCCATAACATTCATATACCATAATTTACCCAGCCATTCTCCAATTGATGGGCATCCATTCAGTTTCCAGCTTCTGGCCACTACAAACAGGGCTGCCACAAACATTCTTGCACATACAGGTCCCTTTCCCTTCTTTAAAATCTCTTTGGCATATAAGCCCAGTAGAAATACTGCTGGGTCAAAGGGTGTGCACAGTTTGATAACTTTTTGGGCAGAGTTCCAAATTGCTCTCCAGAATGGTTGGATCTGTTCACAACTCCACCAGCAATGTATCAGTGTCCCAGTTTTTCCACATCCTCTCCAATATTCATCATTATTTTTTTCTCTCATCTCAGCCAATCTGACAGGTGTGTAGTGGTATCTCAGAGCTGTCTTAATTTGCACTACTCTGATTAATAGTCATTTTAGAGCACCTTTTCATATGATTAAAAATGGTTTCAATTTCTTCATCTGAAAATTATTCATATCCTTTGATCATTTATCAATTGAAGAATGAATAGCTACTGTTTGTATTTGAATTAAGGCATTGGGGTGACAGCTCACAACTTTTGTAAGATAGATGAGTTTATTCTCATTTTTACAGCTGAGGAAACTGAGACAAAGAGAGGTTAAGTGCTTTGCCCAGAATCACACAACTAGTACTTATCTTCCTATCTAAGAATGGCTTTGAATAAAAGTTTCTAGGTCTAGTATTCTTATTCAATGTGAAGACTTCTTCCTTTAGTCCAGCCCTTTTCATTTTGCAAGGGAGGCTAATTGAAGCCACAGAGTTGGAGGAACCTGCCTAACATCAGTACTGGTTAAAAGAACATAGCAAAACAGAAAAAGACACATTCCAATTTCCCCTCTCCCTACTCTCTCTTAGCTCATGGTTTGTTGGTTGGTTGATTCTTCATTAATTCATTAATTCAGTCTGTCTTCCTCTTTTTCTCATTCTCTCTCCTTCCCTCCTTCCCTATTTTTCACTCTCCCTGCTTCCTCCTCCTTTCTCTTCGCCTTACCCCTCTTCCTTTTCCTTATCTCTCTCTCCTCTTCCCTCTTGTGACTCCTTATTTATGTTAATCTATTCTTGTGACCCCTGTGGAGCTGCCCATAGACTGTGTTCTCCCGAGGTGCTCCAGGAAGTCTGGTTGTCACTGTAGTAACTGTTGGTCATTGGCTAAAGAGGACCTGCCCTTCTGCTCCTAGAAGATCAGTTGGTCATTCTGTCTCCCTCCCCATGCCAACTTGCCTGAGTTCAGCAGATTTACTTCTATAGGAGTTGCCAGTTACCCAAGTTTTGACTTGTGTTTTTTTTTTTTTTAATTTTTTTTTTTTAATAACTTTTTATTGACAGAACCTATGCCAGGGTAGTTTTTTACAACATTATCTTTCCCTGTCATTCTGGCCAATCTGACAGGTGTATAGTGGTATCTCAGAGTTGTCTTAATTTGCATTTCTCTGATCAATAGTGATTTGGAACACTCTTTCATATGAGTAGTAATAGTTTTAATTTCATCATCTGAAAATTGTCTTTTCATATCCTTTGACCATTTATCAATTGGAGAATGGCTTGATTTCTTATAAATTAGAGTCAATTCTCTATATATTTTGGAAATGTGTCCTTTATCAGAACCTTTGACTGTAAAAATGTTTTCCTAGTTTATTGTTTCCCTTCTAATCTTGCCTGCATTAGTTTTGTTTGTGCAAAAACTTTTCAATTTGATATAGTCAAAATTTTCAATTTTGTAGTCAATAGTGATCTCTAGTTCTTCTTTGGTCATAAATTCCTTCCTCTTCCACAGGTCTGAGAGGTAAACTATCCTATGCTCTTCCATTTTATTTATGATCTCATTCTTTATGCCTAGATCATGAACCCATTTTGACTTGTGTTCTAATGCTATCATTTTCTCTTTGTGTACTCAACGGTTGACTATTCAGAATTTTCTAAACTATTTAATTGAAAGTTTTAGGATGCCTCATTTTCTTCATTCTCCACCATCTCTTTTGAACCTTCTATATAATATAAAATGACATTAATTGTTTTGAATCCTAGCTCAGCCAAATGACCCAGTTTGATGTGAGAGGCAATTTGGCATATACCTGTAAGCTCCCCTTGCTCTGACCTCTTCTGTGATTGTTCTTTTATGCTAGACTTTAGGTCTTTAGACTTTAGACTTAGGTGGAAGCATCTTAACTTGAGTGGTTTGTCTGCCTTTACAAAAGCTCAGCCAAATTTTTGGGAAGCAAGCATAACCTGTTTTCTCATAGGTATTTATGAAAGCCTAGAAAAAAGCTTAGGAGGAAATTAAGTTGACTCTTTTGGGGAAATGATATCATTGTCTAGATAATCAAACACACTATTGTAAATACTACTTTTTCATTTAACTTTCTCCCATTGTTGATTTTGGGCACCAATCAACTTTATTCCCCGAGAGAATCTTTGATCCAGTATCCTACCTGTCCTGCATGTCCCACAGACAAGATGATGTGCCTTTCCTTGTCATTTTATTTGGCTGCCCCTTATTTCTGTCATGTTGTCTTTCCTCTGCTTTTGTCTACTAACTTTGATGGTTTTCTCCAAGTCCCAACCAAAATCTCTCCTTTATAGGAAGTCTAACGTAACTTCCAGTGCTTTCTCTCTATAAATTATTTCCTATTCTATTTATAAGTTTCTTTGCATAAATTTATTTGCATATTGTCTCTTATTAGATTTGTATGCTCCTTGAGGACAGGGATTTGCCTTTTGCCCTTTTTGGTACCCCCTGCTTCTCACAGTGCCTGGCACCTAGCAGGCATTGAATAAATGTTGATTGATTGATGGATGTCTGCTTTGATTGAGATGAATTTATCTAGATGATCATGGCATATGTAGTCTTTGTTCTTTATTATTATTTTTTTTTATTCTTTTATTCTTTAGTTTTGGAGCATTTCTCCTGCCCTCCAGGCTCCTGTTCATCCATAGCACAGTAGTTTATTTTTCTCCCTGCCTATCAGATATTGTAGATGACCTGGGCATGTGTTATGTGGTTGTATGTGGAAGTTTAGCAGAGAAGAAATACATACATTCAGAGATTCACAGAAACCTGTTCTGTCTCTTGTCTCTCCTTCCCCTGATTTTGCATTTTCTTCTGGTGGAGTGGTCATTGTTCAGGAAGGCTTAAAAAAAGTTTGTCTTCTGAGATGAGCATGTTCGTTTCAACAGTCAAAGCTGCGTAGAGACTTCGTTTGGCTGTCCTGATTAAGGACTGTGGTAGCTTGGTGAAGGATGATTATTGGAAATGGAGAAGGTGGGAAAAAATGGAGGTTCTCTCTCAGCTATAAGAGGGAAATGCTCTTTGTATCTGGGGAACTTTAGAAAAAGCAAAAATCCCTTGTTTATACAGATTCATTTATGTTACCTCCTGCCTGGACCAATTTATGTGTTACCCTTCTGACCATTGCTTCTGTGGAAAAATTGGGACTAGGTGAATATCGCCATCAAGTGGCTGCCTTTAGTAGTGGAGTGAGAGTCCAGGATACCAGTGGACATATCTCCCCTTCAGTCTTCTGCCCCCTCACTAGAAAACAGTCTTAAAGGGACTCCCGTAAGAAAGCTGAGAATGCAATTGAGCTGGAGGCATCCACAACCACAGCCTTATGGTCCTCTTGAAACAAATTGATGAAGACTTCCTGTACAGATTTTCTCATTGTCACTTCTGCTTGATGCTTAGTTGGTAGAAATTGAGAGAACTGTGTAATTATCCTTGCGTTATCTCTGGAACTGAGGATCAGTTCCATTTGTTGGTACCATTACAAGCTTTGTGGGTCCTGTAGCCTTCTTGCTTGTGTTGACTTGGCCTTCTAATGGAATTTGGCAGAGTGGGCATTTTGCTATCTTCATAGTCCCTATCCCCTGATAGAAAGAGAAGGATTAGTGTGGAAGGGAGTGTGAAATTCTGAAAGTCAGCCAACATGGAAGATTATTCATCGCTGAAAGTTGTGACTTTTGCCACAAGGTAGCTATAGTTCCTTAAGAAAGAAAAAGCTTTTCAGTCAGTCAGCATCATCTGAAGCCTTCCATATCACATTGCTTTTATAACAGATACTTGCTACATTTTAGGAAGCAAAATGGTGCATTGATAGCTTAGGGAGTGTTGAGATAAGGGTCAGGGTCGGGGCTTTTCCTGAAAAATCTCTTAGTTAAATAAGGTTATTAGTAGTAGTAGCTCTGTTTTTGAGAACATTTTCTTCTTTGGGTATGCTGAAGAGGATACCAGAACATAGTGATAAAAATGTTAAAATACAGTGCCAAGATGTTGAAGAGGATTTAGAAAAAACAAATCCCATGATTTCTGGTCTCTAAGACCCTAGAAACTAGCTCTAAAGTGAGAAGCAAAAACATGAAATAATACTATCTCAGTGGTCAAATGAAATGATGGGCACATGTTGCAAATCTACTAAGAATTTAGCTCAGAAGTAGGAGTCAAGGTAGTTGACTTTATGGAAAAAAAAGAGGATTTAAACTGGGCCTTGAACTTTGGATGGAAGTTACTTAGGTGTTGATTCTAGGTAAGGGGAATTATTAGTATGGTGTTTGGTGAGGCAGCTTGGCTGGCCTAGATAGTTGTGAGGTTAGCAGAGGCAACTTCAGGCTGTGGAGTTTAGTTTTCAATTTTTAGGAGTTAGGATTCTTTTCTGTTTTTTGTACAATGAATTTTGAGTAGGGATGGGATTGGATCTGCCCAGATGCTGTTGTGGCTGGTGAGATGTCAAAGATGAAGGTACAAAGCTAGAATGTGCAGGTAATTCTGCACATTATTCACTATTGAGCCATTTCTTTTTCCTTAATTCAGGGTGACTTCAATCCTTTTGCTCTGTAGTCCTTCTACTACTCATCCATTAGTCCAGGAACTTCAGAGCAGCTGGTCTCACATCTTCAGAGGGAAAGGAGGTAGATATGTTAAATCATATTCCTCCTATCCTCCAAGATTTAAGAATGCCAGTCCTTGTCCCTGAGCATCAGTCACCATATTGCTCAATTATTATTCAAATTTATTCAAATTTCAAATTCAAATTCAGAATTATTCAAAATTCTTCTAGCTTCTGAAACAAATGGGAAGAAATGAGGAGCATTTAAGAAGAGAGGCAGAGGAATATTGGGACTATTGTAAGAAAGTTTAATTCTCAATTTTAAAAAGGCATTCTGGGATGTGTGTACTTGTTCTTCTAAATTTTTTGATATCTCTGCATTTCTTTATATCCAGGTATTAAACTGAGCACTTTTACCAATATTAATCTTATTTGTCCTTCAAAACAATGCTTCAAGGTGGGTGCTGTTATCTTCGTGATTTTCATTTGAGGAAACTGAGCGACTTCCCCAGGATCATGAGTGCCTGCGGGTAGATTTGAATTTCCAATTTCCTTTGTAATCCTATGTAATTTGTAGTTAAATTTCCTTGTAATACTCTGTATTTAGTTTAATTTAGAACATTATTCTGAGACTTATGTCCATTGATTTCAATGGACATTTTTTTGACTCCCAAATCATAAGGGAATTTCAGCATTTAGGTAAGCTCTTGTGCCTCTTCCTTGTTACTTATGGGAGCAAACTTGAAAGGGGCTAGGCACTTCCACTGTCTTCTGACCAATTGCCATGAAATGGACTGGTGAGTGAGAACATAGCTGAAAGAGCAGAACAGTCTTAAAGAAGAGGCAAGATGCAGTAAGATAGTTGGGACTACTTGTTAGCATTTTCCCATCAGATTGGTGATGAACTCTCTGAATCCAGGAAAGCCTACTTGAAGAACACCAGCCTTCTACAGAATAATTCTAGCAGCCATCTTTAAAGGGAGCTCCACTATACATAAAAGGAACCCCTCTTTTGCAGCATAGACCACTGTCGTCACTAATAGGCAGGTAAGCCTAGGAGCCCCAGGTCTAGCAGTATGCTGGTTCTAACATAGTGTCTGAAGCCATTGCACAGGGTTTACCATCATTATGGAGATTGTATTTTAGTACATGGCTTAACGCCTGCATCCTTTTCTCCTTTCAATAACCAAGGCTACTTGAACAATCAGAATAACACATTTTCTACACCAGTTCCCTGGCATTGTCAAGTGGCTCTATACCAGAAACTGATAATGGAATCATAGGAAATGAAATTTGCAATACTTAATCTGTTTTACCACTGTGTCCATAAGCACTGTGAGATCTTTTCATCTGATGTTCAGATGAAATCTCTAGATTTTGCCTCTACATATTAGAACATGAACTCCTTGAGACCATATTCTCTCTTGTTTTTCTATGTGTATCCCTAGCATTCAGCATTGTGCTTTGCACATAGCACTTAGTAAATGTTTTTTAATTTTTAATTTTCTCATTCATAAAATGATTTAGTAATAAACATTCAGCTGCTTACATATCATTTGAGGGGGGGAAAAGTTGTTAAGTGGGTTGGAAGGGGAGACATTTTTCTAAAGAATTTGGTATTTGTGGTGAGCTTTAAAAAACTGGCCTTTGGAATGTATGGTGCATAGCACAATGCCTGACACATAGTAGGTGCTAGTTGAATATTTAGCACATTCAGTCATAAAGCAATGGGAAATAGTGTGTTTGTCCTTCAGTAGGGAAGAACCTGCTCAGAGGTGTCAAGTTATATATGATGCAGGAGTCAGATGGCTCCACTTGATACCCTTGAATGCCTGACAGTTGAATTTGACCTATTTGGGAGACAGACAGTTGGATGTCCTTTAAACTGAGGAGTAATGTGTCCAGAGGTACCTTAGGTGGGACCTGGGTTCAGGAAGACCTGAGTTCAAATACAACTTCAGACATTTAGTACTTGTGATCTTATTATTTCCCTGAACCATAGAGTAGACACTTAATTGTTGTGAGATAAAACCAGATGATATTTGTGGAGCATTTAATTCAGTTTCTGGTGTAGTAGGCACTGTACAAATACTTATTCTCCATTTTGTGCGAGAAATCTTCCTCAATGCATAATTGGATGTATTCTAGAGCTAAGAAGGCTTGTGGTTCTGGATGGGAAGAGATTTGGTGGTAGTGACAGTGAAGTTGGCAAGATTCGGTGACTGACTCACTTTTTTCTTAACCTCTCAAGGCAGAGATTAAACCCATGGTTGTACACTTGTTGTGCCATTAAAAAAAGAGTGGAATCTGGAAGAGAATCTGAGGAATAAGTTTAGAGTGAAATAGAATGAACACTATTTTAGCTATGTTGGGTTATGCTGTGGGACAGCCACATCAAAAATTGAAACTGTGTAGAGTAGGGTCCTTTGGATCTCTGAAGAGAAACTTAGGACTGAGACATACATAGATCAGTTGTCTCAGTCCTAATTTTCATTGAAATGGTGAAAGCTGCGAATTGCCTGGCACCTAGGAGACACTTAATAGATGATTTTTGGATATTGGGGGGAATGGAAATGCAGTTCACCTTACCTTCTCTTCCATAGGCTATTGGAAGGAGCCACCGATTTTGTTTCTTACATGTGAAAAAGTGTTGGTGCCATATTAGCATCACGCCATGGTGCATAACTTTTCTAAAATGATAGGCCATTATTTCATTTATTCACTGTGATGGTTGTGTGTAACAATGATAGGTGCCCATTCAGACCCCTCTCTTTTCTCCCCCCCCTTTTTCCTTTTCCTTCTTCTTCACCCCATCCTTCATCTTCATTATCCTTTAATCATTTTTAAATGGGAACTTTGGTTTGCCCAAGTTGGCAAATTAGAAGAGCTGCTTTTGGTTGGTGTTGCTAGATTGGGCAGCAAAGGCTTCCAGAGAGTTGGTAAGATAGATTAGCACTTAAGGAAAGATACTTGATGGTAGAGGAATTGTGGTATACTCGTGAAATGAAATACCACAATTCAATGAGGGTCACTAAGTGTGCAGACTTAGGAACTACAAAGTTTAAAATAAATTACTTGTTCCTAAGCAAATTAGATGGTTGTATTGATGTTCAGTGTCAATCTTTTTAAAGATTTTTTTAAATAAAGGCAAATCAAACTGTGAAAAATTAAAACTGAAAGACACTTAGCAAATTTCTTGCTTGTGGTACATCAAAGCATAAATGAGCATCCTTTCTCTTGAGATATCCCATTGTGTCTGTTGGCCTTCCACTCTCCCCTTTTCAATTTTCCTTTTGAAAGGTAGACCACTACTGTGTGATAACCGTGCATTTTAAAATCAGATGGAGTCAGGAATTCAGGTCACAATGTGTGCAACTGCAACAGGAAGCCAGCCAGCAATCTCTCCCAGCCTCTCTTCCTGCCCCTCTGGCTCCACCCACCAAAATCGTCATTTCCTATACAACACATCAGGATTTGCAGAGAGAGTGGGCGGGGCCATTTTTTCTCCAAGCATATATATTAATAGAGTATAGCCCAATTACTATGTAGCCTCACGTGCTTGGGACCTCAGTGCATGAACTGGAGCTTCAGCCCATTACCCTACTGTCTGTTAGTTTTCCCTTTACTAAGGATATAGAGAACATTCCTGGGTAGCAGGGATTCCAGAGTAAATTTCTCAGTCATGGCAGCTAGTTTGTGCAGTGGATAGAGCCCTGAAGACCCGAGTTCAAATGTGACCTCAGACACATAACATTTCCTGGCTCTGGGCAAATCGCTTAACCCCAATTGCCTCAGGGGCAATTGCCCTAATTGCAAGATAGTTGGTCAAACAGCTAATTTCCAGCTTTATGGTCTTGTAATTCTAGCCTTTCCTTTTGTTTAATGTTTCTCTTCATTTTCTATAGATAATCAGTTTTTCTTTAGGCCATAAAGTCTTGCATTGATTCTTGAGTCTTCCTCCTTTTCCCTCCTTCTACCTCCCACACCCCATCTCTCTTGCTCTCTCTCTCACTCACTTTCTGTCTTTATTTCTTGTACCTTTTAGTGGAGTTCAAGACCAGTTTTTTTGTGCTGTACCTAGTAAGTATGTCTGGGTGGGAGAGGGAGAAAATACTCTTATTTCAATTTGTGAAATCATATTACTGCAGTGATTTATTTCTGTCAGTAGACCTGAGTTTAAGCAGTGTCTCTTTCATTAACTGCCATTATTCCTTCTTTAGAGGCCCTTTCCCCACTCTAACATTTTGTAATTCTGTTATCACCCACCATATTCATTTGTGGAACAGTTTAGATCTTTTTGTTCTATTTATTATTATTCTGTCTAGCATCCTTATCCATAGGTCACCTCCTTCATAGACTCGTGTGATCACTGGCATCAATAAAGCCCTAATAATCTGGCTCCAAGCTATCTTTCCAGGTTGATTAGACATTTTTCATGTTATGTTACATGATGCACCTTATTGTAGCGTATGTGGAATATTATCAACTTTTTCAAATGTGGTTTTCTATAATTTTTTATCTCATTGCCTATGTGTTCCATTATTTGAATGCACCTGATCATCTCCACCTCTGTGAACCCTTATCTTTGCTCTTGTCTATGCTTGTGTATAATACCTCTAAGAAACTTTCTCAGATTTCTCTCTCTATGTGTTTTTCTCCTCATTCCTTCTTACTGCTCCTTTGGTTCTACAAATTTTACATTTATTTCATCTGTGTTCGTGTGTTCTCTCTGTCCTCTCTTGCACCCTTCATTAGCTGGGGGAGGGGGAAAGAGGGAACATATGTCCTCTCTTCAGTGCATAGAAAAAGCTTTTATGTATAATTGATGCTTAAATGTTTATTGCATTGAACCAAACTGAATGTAACTTGCACCCATTGTCTCAAGCCAAGTTCACTCTTGCCTCTAGCAACACTAGTTCGTTGTTGTAGACCTTGAAATGATTGAATCAGCAGGGGTTGCTGTTTTACAACAGACTTGCCAAGGGGTGCACTCAGCCTGGTTTTCTCCTGACAAGTGGGCTGATACTACTGTTAAATTTAGTTTCCCCCATTCATTGTGCAAGAATGCTGCCTTACTCCCTTTTATTGTCTTCCCTCCTTTCTAAAGGCAGTGGTTGAGCTCCATCATGCAGTCTGGTTGGTAATTTAAAAAAAAAAAAAAAAAAAAAGTTTGGGCATCCTATAACTCCTCATTTAAACCTCTTTTTCCCCTGCATAAATTTTCTTAAATAATGACATCAGCTAAGATACAGCACCTTTTGGATTTTCATACTGCTTTAATTTGCTTTGATTTTTACTAGCTACCCTGTGAGGGAAATTGATATTTTCTGGTAAGTGACCTACTCATAATTACATACTAGAAAATAGTACTTGGAATAGGGATTCAAATCCCAAAGGTTTTCTGATCTTCAGTACAATGTTCTTTCTGATATGGCCATGACTTTCTTTGTACCATTCCAATTTGCCTTTATGTCTAAGAAAGTGAAATACTGTGAATTTTGTCCCGAGTTTCTTGTCATTTTATTTGGGCAATTATTTTCCAAACGTCAGCATAATTTTTATTTTTCAGGACCCAATTATTGGCAGATCCCTCACGGTGACGGTGTCAATTCTAAAAATAATCAGGGTGAGGAGGCATCCCTGCTGATATTTTTTAAAAATATAAGCTTATTAGGAAAGAGATTGGCTTTTCAATCATGCCTAAAGCTGTGTTTAATACACTAAGGTCTTTAAGAAATAAAAAAGCAGTATTTTATTCTTTAAACTCTGTAAAACTGATCTAAATGGACAATAAAGGCCCATTGGGAAAGTACATTAAAGTAATTTGTTTTTGAGATATATATCACTCAGTCTTGTGTATTGCTTTTTTACATTTCAGAGAGAACCAAATACTTAGCTAACATAAGGGAACACCACTCTTTCTTGCTGAGATCCCAATTTTTCATATTTGTCTTAGCTACTTTTGCCAGATTTATACGATTCCTTCCCATCCCCTTCCTTCCACTATGATGACACCAAGACGATTCCATCAATAAATATAGTGATTAATTTTTATTATAGTTAAATGTCTAGTCTGTTGGCCAAGAGTGGTTTAATTATGACTATCCTTTTTATTTGATGTATTAGCTATATATATATTTAATATATACAGGTTTAAGGCTTGTTCTTTAAATATTGTGTTAATAATGTATTGTATCAAACCACATTTGAGTGATAGTTGTTACAGAGTTTTGGCAACCCTGTTGCTACTTGTTGCTAATTCACAACAGTTTATGTAGTGTGTATTTTTCAAGAGCTCCTATACATCTTTTGTAGCACTCTGACCAAGTTTTCATTTATCAATAACATAATCAATTATTAACAGCAGTCCCCATTACATTTCATTTGTAGTTCATGCTCTCTGACCAACATGTGGGTGAAATTTTACTTATATACAGTTCCTTTTGATATTCAATAATAATCAAAATGCCCTAATGGAATCAGAAGGAAATTCATCTTGTGCCAAGTTTTGCTCTTTAGTGTGTTATTGTCTTAGCAAGAATCCACTCTTTCTATAATTTTAATCCACAATTTTTTTCTATTTGACATTATTACTTCTCTTAACATTTATTGCTACAATAAATTTACTTTAATTCATGTTGTGGATATAGTTTTGAAAGTGTGTGTAAAAGTAATATATGTATACTGAAGTCCATTTTGCTATTGACTTTCATAGTAGCTCATAGCGGCTGACATTTATCTATTACTTAACAACATTCCAGGCAATTATTATGTCATCCTCATAATGACCCTGGGAAGTTCCATGTTATTATCACCATCCCCACCCCCCTTTATGGATGAGAAGATACCAAGACAAACTAAGTTTAAATTACTTGTTCATGATAATCCAGTGTGTGGGACACTGGGTATGCCAGACAAGACCACAGGCTCAAATCAGATAAATTAATGAGATTTCTCAAGGCAAAAGCAGAAAAGAATTTTATTACAAGAAAGGGTGTCTCCCTCCCCACAAGCAGTTAGGCAAGGAGAGGCCCAGTTAACAGACAAGAATTATAGAGGGGCCTGGCTAACACTCCCTATAGGCTGGATCTTTGTCATGATTAGCCAGGACAAATAACCTCATATTATAAGTGACAAATGAGGAAAAACTTAACCCAACCACCATCTTTAGGATGACTAAATTTACCTTCTATGGGAATTTCAGTGCCAAGCTGGCCCAATGTAGTCTCCCAAAGAAAAGTTCCCACTCCTTATAAACCACTTAATCTTTAGAGAAAGAAACCTGGATCCCAGCTGACCCTCACTCAGTCTTTAGAACACTGTCCCCATCTTGTGAGACTGCTGTCACAGCTCACTTCATTCACCAACTAGTATGTGTCTGAAGCCATAGTTGAACTTGGGTCTTTTCCTAGCTGCTATTTGTAATATTCCTGATAACATGGGAGGTGCATTCTTAGGCCCCATATTTTGTCCTAGTATTGATTAGAGATTGTAACTTGGAATACTACCATTTGCTTCAAGGAACAACCTGCCTTTGTCTTGTGTCAGGAAAAGGCCATTAAATGATAATGTTGGAGAGGAGAATTTCTGTTGGGTGATGAAGTGATAAGCCAGAAATCCAATTGTATTATGTTAAGAATTCTAAATAATGCTGTGGATAGCCATGATTCCAGAAGAATGTTAACCAAGTATGTAAACGTACCTGAGAGGGGTTTGGTTCAAGTCCCATAACAAGACTCCCATTTTCAGATATGGTGATGGATGGAATTTGTTTACTTGAGCTGCATATTTTCCACAAAAATTTCCTTGTGTTTCTTCCTCTTCTTCCTCCTCCTCTTCCTCAATATGGAGAGATGAGAGAAGAGACAGCAGGGATAGGATTTCCTAAGAAGAGATAAGAATAGGAGACCAGAAAGAGTCTGTGACAAGAAGGCTAGCTTTGAAGGTTACACTTTCAAATATGTGAGAAACATTAGTATGATAATTTGTTATATACTTAAAAGAAAAGTAAATTCTTCATAAGGTATTTGAAGTTCCTGTAAAATCTTTGCTTGTGTACAGAAATGTTCTTTTTACTTCGAATTGTAGTTTCTATGCCTTAAGAATCTAAGATATAGAAGAACTATCAACCATGATCGTATTTAGATGGTAAAGATATTTTTTCTTTTTGTAAGTATAGTAAGAGTTCATCATATTTATAATTAGGAAAGAAACTACCAAATACAAGAATTGAACAATTCTTGAACAATTGAACAAGAATACAATTGAATTGAAGGAGAGAGAATGAGAGAAAATTCAGACTTTAGGAAAAGGTGGGATAGGATGGTGTCATAAGTACATAAAAAGAGTTGTACTTAAGGAGAAGGGCCATGTCTTCTCCAGTAATAGAGATCTATTGTTTTGATGTTGTTTTTGGTGTAAGTTCTTCGTTATCAAATGGGACAAATGAAGGTGATCTCTTGACCTGTAAATGAATTGGATTTAAATGAGGGAATGTTAAACAAAGCCACTTTCTCCTCCAGAAGGTTATACAAAGCCATCAATCTCACTTTCTCCACTGGACCTGCTTCCCTGTCCAGATAAGATCAGGACAACTGGAGATGCTTTTGTATGCAGTGGTCTAGAGATCAAGGACTTGAGAAATGAGTAGGTAGAAAAGAGAGGAAATTCCTAGGGAATGACAGTAATTTTTCACTTTGGTCAAATTTACTTTAGGTAAATGTGGTCTAGTTATAGTATGATTTCTTAAAACTTTTTATAAATTTTGACAAAGCCACTGGAATACTCTTATCTTTTTCTCAATTGAAGAAGTGAAGGACTCCCCCAAATTCAAAATATTGTCTTATTTATAAGGAAGGTATGGAAGAAATTATTCTATACCTCTGCCTATTTATTAATGTTACCAAAATGTTATAAACTTTGCTATGGGAAAAGATCTATTAGTCTAAACCCCTCAATGTTTAGATGAGGACATTGATAAAAAGAATTTAAGTGAAAGTGATATTACTGTTGTCAGTGGGGTAGTGACTGACCTGGGATAATACCAAACCTTTCATATCCAGACATGAACATAATGGTAACATACACATTTTAGTGTTGCATATCTTCCAGTTTATCTATTTGGATAGATTTAAGAGTTAATTAGACAAAATCCAAGCTTCCTGATGGTAGACATGGCAATATCAACAGCCTAGCAAGGTGTTGGACACTTGATTGATATCTTAATAAATGTTTTTGAATTTCATGAAATTGAGATACTAACCAAGGGAATCTGTGCTATTCTTTTACTGTTATAACTGTGTGGTACAGTGAAAAGAGGTTGAGGATTCATCCTGCCTCCAATATCATGAGCAAATTGAGTTAATTTTTATAAGCCATATTGTTCTGAACCTTAAATTGACTAGAACCCTGTAAAGCCTCTTCCAGAGCTAGATCTGTTATTCTTTTCAGTATATTTTCTACCTTCAGTTTGAATAGAATTCATTATTTTTCTTCTGGTGTTTCAGGTGGTTAGTTTTCTTTAAAGCTCAAAACTTTTAAGAGACTTCAGAGATCATATGTTTTTCCCTGTACCTCATCTGCAGTCATTAGAGAATCATAAAAATAAAAGCATCAAACTAAATAATTCATTCAAAGAGGAGTTGGTACTTGGGCCAATGTCTAAACAAATTTTAGGTAATAAAAATTAAATTAGCAAAACTGAGCAAAACCATGGCATAGTGAGGAAAGGCAGTTATGGTACTGCATAAAGGTCCACCAGACCTGGAATTGAGTCTGAACTTGGACACTTATTTTCTGTATGATCTTATATAAATCAACTAAATTTTCTATGCCTTAGTTTCTCATTTGCCAAAAGGGAATAATAATGTAGTAACAGATTTTTTTCAGAAAAACATTTTTATATTAAACACAATACAAATACAAATACAAATGTTGTTTTTGTCACATGTGACTCTTTGTGATCCCTTTTGGGGTTTTCTTGGAGAAGATACTGATTCCTTCTACAGCTCATTTTTACAAATGAGCAAACTGAGGCAAACAAGGTTACGTAACTTGCTTAGGGTCAAAGTTATTGAAGTAGCTGAGGCAGGATTTGAACTTTGGAAGATGAGTCTCCCTGACTCCAGGTCCAACACTTTATCTACATAAAGTGCAGCATATAAAAATATGTTTCTCCAATATAAAGATGAAATACTGTCATTGTTTTTGTCACAGTGCTATCTTAAAAAAATCAACAAAAAAAGAAGGTATCACTCTTAAAGTTTCATGTATTTTTTGAGATTTACATAAAGTAGGAAGGTTCTCATTTTCTGTCTCCCCCTCTTTGTTTCTCTCCCCTTTCTTGATCATAAATTTTATATCACATACTCTTTGTTTTTCTTCCCTGTATATATAATATTTGAATTGTCAGTACTTTTTCTTTTTCCAAAACAACTCTATAAGACACACAAATTTAGAATGGGAAGTTGTAGGTTTTCCCACTCCATCTCTTTGTAGAAGCTAAGTGTTTCTTGGTATGTTACCACACATTAGTGTGATAAGCACAGATAAGGGGCTTATGCTTTCATCTGTGTGTAGGGTAAAAAGTTTTGAATATTGAACATTGAGATTTCATCCTATAGAAACCAAGCTAGATTTGTCCCTTAAGTTTTGGTGCTTTTTCACTTTTAAATTCCCAACAACATGCTGTTACTGATTTTAGATACTGTCTGAGGAGGGACTAACAGTTTCTTGCTAAATAATTATTGGATATTATATGCATAAATTCCATGGTAAAATTCCAGCTTCCATTTCTTTAACACTGCTTCCTGGGTAAAATAATTTATAAATCTGCCCACTTGCTGCTTGCTACTACACTATCCTCATCCACTTAAGTAAACCATCATTTGAGGGTAGAGTTACGGTGAAGATGTAGTTTATTTGTCTAACAGGTCTCATTTGGGTTTTCAATTTTCACATGATCTTATGGTGGACAAGTCATCTTAGATTTTATCTAGTCTTATTACAGATAAGAAAACTGAGAAATAAAATGTGTCCAGTTGTATTAAGTGACAGATTCATACATCTTAGTTTTTCTACTATATCTCTCCCATTCATAATTTTATAATAGGAGAATTTTTTAAAAATTATTTTTAAATTTAATTTTTTAAAAATTTGTGTAAAGAGCAAGAACTTTGAAGAAATATACTTGAGGCTCAGTAAGATTTAGTCCTATAACAAGGTGTGTTAATTAAGTAGAATTGATAAAGACAATGGTTATCTAGTTTTAGGGCTTAATATAGTTCTACAGGATTGTCACCTATGATGATGTACTTATAATAGAGTGTATATAAGAGCCAACAAGGTCTGGAAGGGACATTCCATTTCCCACCACTGTGGTGACTGGCCTGTCTTCCTTCATTTCTCCACTGAGACCAAATCCTGTCTGAAGGCCCTCCAGAAAGGTAGGCAGGCCCCAGGTGAAGGAGATAATAAAGATTTTGTACTTTCTCCTTGACTATTCTGGTGGTAATTGCTCTGCTGAAAACGAGGCTGGAACTGAGACTTCCAGGAAGCTAACCAGAGCATTACAGTTTTGTTTTTTGGTTTGTCCTGGAAGAATTTGTGTCTGACCTAGCTTGTGCGATCCGAGTTTAGAATAGTATGTTTTTTAAGAATGATGTGTTGTTTTCTGTTTTTGTTTTGGTTTGGTTTTGCTGAGGCAATTGGGGTTAAGTGACTTGCCCAAGTTCATATAGCTAGGAAATGTTAAGTGTCTGATGCCAGATTTTAACTCTTTAAAGTCTTCCTGACTTCGAGGTTAGTGCTCTATCCACTGTGCCATCTAGCTGCCCCGAGAATGATGTTTTAAGTAAATAAAAATGCACAGAGGAAATTATTATTAAAACAGGAAGGGCACACACGAGGCCATGAACCCCAGATTAAGAGCACTCAGTCTTAGAGAAACAACAGACATCACTGAAGGGGGAAAATTCTCTTGGCTTTTATGTTTTGGTCCATCCTAAGCCCCTCTCTGTGATCTCTTTTGGTCTCATTTTCTTTTGTAAAAGGAAGAGGTTGTTGGACTGGGCAGTATATAAAGTCAGCTGTATATTATATGGTCTCTTGGAAGAAAAGCAGGAAAGGGTTACTCAACTCTCCTGTATGCTTTTAAGTAAAGGTAGATACTGAGACATAAAAGTGTATTTCAGGGTTTGGGAGGAAAAACAAATAGCTTGTTTTCTTGGGGAAGGAACAGCAAGATTTCTTTTCTTCTCAATTTTAGTTATGTTTTGTATTTGCCTGAGAAGCAAAATTTTGAAACTAGACCCTTGGATTCAAATTCAGCTGCTAGGTGTTGTTTTTGTTGAGGTGTGTGTTCCTTGAAATGACATGGGGCAGAATGAATTGATTAATCTCCTCCTCTTGGTTCCCCTCCCTGCTAACATCCCCATTCCCCACCCCCCAATTCCCCACTCAGCTGACTGGCCACACATAATTGTTTTCTGGAAGGACTTTTGCTTAGGGGAAGAAAAGATGGGAGAAAACAAGATGCTATTTATTAGATTAGATCAGTTTACATATATTTTGGCCAGGCTGGGTAGCACTGGCCCATGTCTGTTTTGTACTATTAGCTCATTTTGTAGCTAATGAAGCACCATGGTGGCTGGAATGGATGGGAAGGAGGGTGTGAGGGAGGAAGGGAAGGACGGAGGGAGGAGCCTAGGGAAGCATGTGGAAAGAGATTTCTGCAGTCTGTCTGGAGAACTGCCCAGATTCCCCAGCCAAAAAAACAAATAAAAATAAATAAAAGGCAAGTGCTGAATGACACAAATTATGATATTAAGTAGGAATATGTTATTGAAAATGTGTCATTCAGCCAGCTCTCTGCTCATTGGGGGGGGGGGTTGAGGGCTGGGGGGGGGGGTGCATAGTCTGGCAAATCGGATCTGCAGACAATTAAACTGAATACTATCCTTTCAAAGGTCTTTGGAACTGTGGGGTTTTTTTCCTCCCCTTCAATGTAAATGTTCCGTAATCTAGGGATGAGATTTTTTTTTTTTTTTTTTTTTTTGGGCTGCTCACATTTCTTTAAAAAGAAAAGGAGAAGGAAAGAAAGCAACCCATGATAATAAACCTTCTGAATTTTGCTTCTGTCATTTTTTTAATGGGGGGGGTGGAGGGAGGTGGCTGTATTCTAGAGACCTCCTCTTTGGTGTTAGCTTCTTTCCATCAACATAAATAACCTTTTCTCTCCCCTCCCCCTCCCAAGCCATTGCTATTCTTGCTGTCCTATTACTGTGCTGAATCTGCACTGCCGGCTGCTTATTACGTACACCAGGAGGATTGTTGACAAGTGCTCTGAAGCCTGCCTCTCGCTCTTTCCCTCTCTCTCTGTCTGTCTCTGTCTCTTCCTCCCTCCCTCCCATCTTCCTCCCCCTCTCCTTTCCCTCTTTTCCTTCTCTCCCCCTCTTTCCTCTCTCTTTCTCTCTCAGCAATGATCCGGCTCTGAGGATGGCTGTTCCACGGGTCTGTCAGGTGCAGTGTTTGGTGGCTTGTCTTGAGGAGCCTGGGATAGAAGGTGTGTTCCTATAAACAAAATGAAATCGAGCACTAGATTTTGTTTTAGGTTGATGTGGCTTTTGTTGAGGGAATAGGCCTTTGTGGATTTCCCTGCTGGAGTCCTGATTAAATCCATTATGGGTGGCAAGGTACTATATAGGAGTATATAAAATATTGTGATTTGCTTAATATTAATAATTCTTTCTTCTTTGATAGCCTCCCCGGGGGGCAGTGTGGGGCCTGCAAAGGTGTTGTGGAAATTTACAAGGGGAGAAATCACGCTGTTAGCTCTGCTGACCATTTTGGTCAAAACTGCAGTGTTAACCAGGCACCCATAGGTTTGAATATTCCTTTCAGGACCTGCCATGAATCTAGCCTTCTTAATATCAGTACTTATTTTATATCATTTTAGGCATTGTAGATAAAATACATCTAACAGGATGCAAAATGCATCTGGCTGTAGTGAGGTAAGTAGATATCATAAATTTCATCTCCCTTCTCCTCCCTCTCTTTTACAGCGTCACCGACAGGCACTAATGCCCCTTCCCCTTTAAAATGGTGTGGGAAACTGAGGCATATTAAGAGATGTTTTTATTAAGAGTGATTTCTCTCACGATACATATTATCTTAGATTTGGGGAATAAAAAGAAGCTTTTTACTCCTACTCTAATGCTATTTCTTTAGTAATAGATGTTTTCAATCTTATTGCATAGACTGGATCTTGAGTCATTCAAATATTTGCAGATATTAGTTACTGGAATAGATTTTCAATGTATCTCCTCTTTCTCCCCCTCCCCCCCCATCCTTACAAATTTACTCCTGTATTACTATAGTTTCATGTCCTTCCTATCCCCTGCTTCAAGTATAATTCACCTTGAAGGAAATCTGGCTTAAGTGGTGATAGGTCTGACTGAACTTTGAACCTAGATTTACAGTCACCTCATTTAATGCTTTTAGGCATAATAGTCTTCTTTATTTAAGTCTTTCTGGAAAATGCGTGAATTGATTGTCTTGATGTAAAAGTTTGGTTACTTTCCTTCATTGATGCTCTGAGGTCAATAATAAAATGTACATACAGGGCTGTGAGTTCCTTGGAAAGGGAGTTTGTACAAAACCTTGACAAAGTTCATTCCTAGGAAGGCTAATAACTAGTAAGTGCTGTTTTCTAGGCAGATCTGTGTCCAAATCTGGTCTCTAAAACAAATTAGTTCTGTGACCAAACTTAGCACCTCTGGGGTTCAAACTTCCTATCTTATCCATACCTTTTAGAATGTAAACTTCTTGAAAGTAGGACTTACTTCATTCTTTGTATTTCTATCTCTTGAGTCTAGTAGAGTGCCTGTCATAACACGCAGCCAATAAATGATTATTGATTGATTGACAAACTACTCACAAGATCTGATCTGTCACATCAGATAAGATGTATATTCAATGGTGTATAAATTTCACTTTCTATCTTTATTCTATTCTCTATTATTTATTCTATCTTTATGTCTTAGGAGAAATATAAAGTGACACAGGTGTCTCTGGCATTTTTCCTGAAAATTTGAGTACTCATTTGAGTTTGTGTAAATCAGATGAGATTTAAAATGCTATGAAGAGTAGTGTATTTGAAAAGCAATCTGTGTGAAATCTTTTAAAGAGAAGTATTTTTTGTGCAAACTTAAATCATCAAGACCTATTATTTCTCTTATAGGAATTCATATCTGGATATGCCAGATTTTTAGAAAGGGAGATACCATTCTGTTTTCTAACTCTTAATTTTGAGGTAATTCATATTCCCAACCCCCTCCCTCCCATGGAACAGAACAAAGCCATAATGGTTCATTTCCCCATATTGTTAGCTTTCATTTTAAAACATTACAGATGGCTCCTTTTCCTTTTGGTCATATTTCTTTTTTTTCCTCATACCAGACCAAATCTTATGGTTGGTAGGATTGTGTTTTTTATTTTGCAATTGTACATCTCCATAGGATTACTTTTGGTATGCAGCTCATTTGCTCATGCTTGCTTTCAAGGCATGTTTGACAAAAAATGGGGTGTCCTCCATTTTTGGCTATATTCAGAGTAAAAAGAAATTCATGTAGGATGATGAGGATGGTATTGGATGATGAAGAAGTCAGTGGATTCTGTTGACCATTTTGGTGACCGTGAACAAATTCTATTGTTCTCACTTTTTCCATTTGTAAAACAGGGAAATTAACTTTGGCACCAAGAAGATCACTTTCTAACTCATTCTCTTTTCCCCCTCTATTTTTCAGATCTCCCCCTGTTTCTCAAAGTTTGGATTGCAATATGTCCACTAGGAAGGAACATAATGTTGCAGGAACTATTAGCAGGAGATAATTGGAACTTTGGGTAATAAGGTTCAGAAAAGGCTCATAAATATAACCACATTCTTTTAGAGACAATAGCCTACCAAAAGTTTCCTGTTATTCTTGCACAATTTGACCAGAAATCAGGTGAATAAAGGTAGATGTTTCCTTGGAGAATTGAGATAAGTGATGGGGTATTCAGAAAAGAAATTCATAAAATTGAAAGAATAAGTGTTCTTGACTTTCCCTGTCAGGGGCCCTTTGACTTTCAGGTGATTGCAACCTTTTGACCCCTTTTCTGAGTAATATTTAAAAATGGACAAAACAAAATTCATACAGTTAGAAGAAATAAGTTATTTTGAAAAACCATTCATAAAATGTTGGGAATTTAAAAAAAAGAAATTCATAGATTGCAGATTGAGAAGCTACCTTCTAGAGCAGAACAGTATATAGCAATATAATACAGAAGTCACACAAAACTACACTGAAGTAACAGCAGCCTTCCTTTATTATAAAATTGTACATTACCGGAAGTATTTCCTGTTTTAGGGAATTGAGGAATAGAAAGTAGGTAATGTTTGGAAGAAAACCAACAGGAGTAAATTCTGATCATTAGGCTGATCGGAATTAAAATATTTTTTCTTTCTTTCCTTTTCCCATTGGGTCCAGGAAACCTTTCCTGGAAATTGTTGGAAACACTCCTACTCTCACTCCCTTGTGCATTTGTCACATTTCTGTTGCATTGTTTCTATTCCATGGTTGAGGTCCTGGAGAGAAGTGCTGGAGAAATGTAATCCTGTATTCTCTCATTCCCCTGCTCCCACACTGTTTATGATCATCATCTCTAGATTTTTGAGACTGTTAGGAAATTATAGGATTTCCACGAACCTTATCAGTGTATTGTAGAAGTCTATCCTTTCCTGAACAATAGTTCTTTCCCCCTTGTATTGCTGGTTTCTTTTCTCGGAGAATTTACAAATCTGTTGCCATCTCAATTGCAGTTGTGTGACTTTTTGTCTTCCATATTGGATCCAGAGCACCTTGAAATCAGGAACTGTTTTTTCTTCCCTTTGTATCTCCTGTTCTTAGCACAGTATCAGATATGATGTCAGTATTCAGCAAATACTGTGGCTTTCGAGACTGTTCTGTTTACTCTCTTGTTTTGTTTTTGTGCACACGTGCACTTCTGCTGTAGATTAGCACAAACGAGAGAGAGAGGGACAGGAGAGATGTACAGAGACAGAGTCACAGTATTGTTGCTTTTTGGTCATTGTAAACCATTTGCCTGTGTGGTAGAGTGGTAATAAGAGACTTTCCTCAGCATAATGATGCTGGATCTGCTACTTTACATTATTAAGTAGTATATTTGGGTTGGTTCTCTGACTTTATGTAAAAAATTCAGGCCTTCCCCCTTCCAGACATTTGAAGAAAGATTGATCAAGTTACTAGCCTCTGGCTTTGATTGAGGTAGGTTATTTTAAATGCCCTCTGTGGAAAGGGCCATGCTATCTTGCACACATAGTAGGTGCTTAGCCACTGAAAATAGTAAGAGGACCCAAGATACAATTCAATAGCTTTTTGTTGTTGCAACAAAATTATTTGCTGACCTAGAGCTCTTGGTTATTTTTCAGGAATATTGAGAGATGCTCATGCTTAAAATTTTCCTGACTAGGATGCAAAATGTACAGACAAAGGGAAGTTGATAGTCTGTTTCATTCCCTTTACTTGGAGGCCATTTTCAGTAGGAAAAGTAATAAGTCTTTCTTATAAGATGAGATATTGTTACAGCCTTCTTTTTCTCTCCCCAATCCCTTCTCCTACACCTCAATTCTCCCCAAATCCCTTCTCTTCTCTTCCTCCCTCCCTTGTCTTGGTTAGACATCTTGCTGCCTGTCCAGAGTTCAGCTTTTCCTTTTCTCCTTACCTTTATGCATGTACTGAGAGTTTAACCAGTTGATCTGACTGTGCAGTGACAAAAGAGTCTCTGTGTTTAGACCAGCTTTTTTGACTTTTAAGTCTCAGGCCAAGATTCCAATAATGAATAAATAACTTTTGATGCTCAAATTGTTGAATCTGTGAACCTAACCTTTCCTCTTCTGTCCCACCCCATGGCCTTTCTTATTCTTCAGTCTCCCCAGGCCAAAGCAGGGAGCCAAAATCATTTTTCTTGATGTTATCTTTTGTTGTTGTTGTTTTGCTTTTAATTCTCTAGTGGGATTTTCTCAGTAGAGGCAAACTGAGTATTCTGCTCACCCTAAGCACCTCCAATTCCAAAAGCCTTTCTAAGACAGAGGAGGCAGTGCTTTCACTAATTCTGAATTTACACTTATATATAAAAAGAAAGATTGGGCAGCAACTGTTGGAAGCCTGATGGTGGAAGCTTGCCGCCTGTTTAATATGTAATGTGATACCTTGTCTCACTGTGACAAGGTGACAGATGGCTTTGGCTCTATAAAACAGAATTACCTTTTGTGCATCTCTTGCTCAATACAGTAGCTCTCCCTAATATGCTAATTAGTTGGGTGTGCTACAGATGTTGTAGAAGTCCTGGAACAGCTTCAAAGGTCTCATTGTTTTCTCTTTATTTCTAGTCCTTCTCTAGATCATGATTTTGTGTGGTGGGGGTTGGGGGGTATTCTTGAACACAGGTGATTCTTTTGAGATTATTGTAATTGTTTTATGGATGTGTTGTGGGGGGGGTGAGGGGCTGGGAGGAAAGGCAGGAAATAGTTCTTAATCTTTTCCCACGATAGGAAAAAAACACAATTAAGAATAACAGTAAGAAAAATTTACTTCAAATATATTTGTAATCTGAGCCTTTAGGTAGTAAACTATCTTGAATTTTTCACCATAACTTCCTACCCTCTTTTGTGTTTGAGCAAGGGGCAGCAAGATGCTAATACATGTATAACTTTAGCTGGTCTGTCCTGCCTATAGCCCCATAACCTTTCTTTCTTGTTCATTATTTTTCAGTGCTGGGGAAAAAGCAGGATTCAAGTTGCTATATTGAGTTGCCAGTTAGTAGTCAACATTTCATTTCTTGCTAATTTGGAAGGTGGATGGAAAAGCTACTGGACCTGGCAATCATTACTGATTACAGGGTGCTGTTTTCTCTTTGTTTTTCTTCTGGTTTGGAGTGTCTGTTGCACAGGGCTTGACTTGATCTTTGTGGTATGGAGTCAGTGGAGCTGTGTCAGGCCCTGTTACAAAGATAGACTCTCCCATTTGTTGTTCTTGGTATGGATGGGCCTGTAGTCCTACAGGACTCCAGGGTGATTGTACTGCACCACGTGTTTCTTTATCCAGAGATATAATGGAAGTGCTTTAATCTGGTGGATATTAATACAACAGAGAAAGATAAGGGTCTGGGGAAGATTGGGATTTATTTTCTCTTTATGAAAAAGAAGCAAGGGGTAGGGCACAACTAAAATATAGGTGAGGGATTTGAAAGATGAAGTCTTTTATCTTAGTTTTCTTCCCTCACTCTGACTAAAAACAAATGGGACTGAAGGACAACTGCCTTGCCTATCAGTTCTACTTATATTAACGGGAAAAGGCCCAAAGCGTTATCTGAGTGGCTTAGATCATGTTATAATTATGTCTATTCTGCCGGGTGGCATTAGTCCCCATCGTGCTGACCAGCTGTTTGGAAGGAAAGAAGGACCATGTGGTCCTGATTGTGTGGCTTGTATTTTAGTACAAGTTAAATCTGATTCGTGTTCAGTAGACTAGAGAGACATAAGGAAGGCCTAGCCAAATGTTTAGGATGCTTGCCCAGCAATAAAGGTGATTTTTCTCTGCAGCAGTATTGGGGATTTTTATGGAAGATGATTTACCAATTAATAAAAGTTTTTAGTTTTTTCCCTTGTAATGATATTGACCTTCTTTTGTCCAGGCTACCAATGGGCAGACCCCTATTTTTTCCCCACATATTTTCCTGGGGGGAAAAATAGAACTCTGTATCTTTTAAATTCGTGACATTCTGTTCGTCAGGTGAAATATAGGACATTCTACTTTTAGGCTAGTTTTCTTACCTGTGAAGTGAATATTTTAGGATGTTAAGCCCCCTTCTAGCAGTGTGGCTTAATGTGTAAGATGGAGTCAAAACAATCTGGATTCTAACCCTGCTCCAGATGTTGATACTATCAGGTATCTCCCAAGATAGACTCTGTTTCCTTAAATATTAAAAAGAGGAAAGAATATTCCCTACCTAACCAGGATATTGTGGAATTCAAATATATAATGCTATCATTACCATTGTATGACAATTTCTGTGTTCTAGAACCTGCACATTGTTAGTAAATAATGACTTGTGGTATATCCAGCTGACAGTTACTTGGATTTATCGGAGAACCTTAGTTTTTTCACCTTAGATTATCGATTTTAATGGCATATAAATCTTCTTCTAAATATTTTCATAGCCAGATGCCATGTAGTCACATTTTCTATTTATTTGAAAGTAACTACAGTAGAGAGGCCTCCATTTTCGCTGCTGAGATCCTCTACCATCAGTTTGAGGAATCATTTTTAATGATTATTTCCATTGGGAGAGGTCTTCCATAGTTGCAGTTTGTGAATTAATATATATATTTAGACCTCAATTCTAAAACATTGTGGAACCCTTAACAGCCTCCCTCCATGTCGTTTAATTTTTATATATTCTTTAGTAATTTCTAAAATAAGATTTTCTAGATAATTTTAAAATAAAAATAATTTAAATATAGTCTTTGGCAATATTTTTATAACCCAAAATACAGTTTGGTAATATTCATTAATCTAAAATATGATTATATAGATCAGGGCTTTTTAAACATTGTCTACTTTTTGCCTGAGAAATTGTGACTGTGGGTAAATAGTATATCAGATAGACATACAAATCACACATTTTCTGATAATTATAATTTAATAATTCCCACATCAGCTATGAGATCTCATTTGGAGTCACAAACAATAGTTTAAGAAGGTAGCGTATAGATATTTATTAAATATAGATCATTAGCTCATCTAGAGCTGGAAAGGACTACATGGATCATATAGTTTTACCATTTTTTCCCTTTACTCTTTTTAAAGCAAAGTCAAAAAGACTAAGAAAGATTAAATTATTTATACAAGGCCACATAGCTTCTATGTAGCTGGACTGGGACTGAAACCCAGAAAATTTGTTTTCTTTATCTCATACTTTTCACAGAAATATAAATTAATCTTGAGATTTAGATAGACATTACAAATTACCTATAAAAATTGCTCCTGAAAGCAGGAATTTATTCTGTGCTATATCTTTAAGAAGTTAGGGTCTTGATGCTTAAACCTCATTTAACAAGCCATTCCATTTTAAAAAATATAAATATTTTGTTGATTTCCTTTAAAAAAGCCATTATCATTTTTCAATAACTCCTCACCCTCACGAGTTTTTAATTTTTATTTTATTTAAAAAAATTTTTTTTTTATTATCAAGCAAAAGAAATCACCATATTACTCTTGTCTGAAAATGTATTCTTTTCTCATCTGTAGTTCTCTTCTTTGCTGGGAGGCAGGAGGTTTGTTTCATCATCAACTCCTGAATTCGGAGTTAGTCATTTTGTTGATGAATTTTCAAAAGGCTTTTTAATGTCATTTTCCTTTATGCTGTTGTCATGCTATTTTTGTTTTTTGCTTTTTATTTTACTCTGTATCAATTCATACAACATTCACCCTTAGAAAATTTTGTGTTCCAAATTTCCCTCCCCTGTCTCCCCTATATGGTAAGTAATTTAATATAAGATTCATGATTTCTTATGCCATAATATTGTTTTGTTAGCTTAGTGCAATTCAGTTCAACATTTCTTAATAGATTAATCACATATTACTAGTTTCTTTGCTATACAAGATGCTGTTAGAAATATTTACGTTCATACAGGACATTTCACTCTGTTTCACAAACTCTATGAAAAGGTTGTCCTGTAAATGGGTCAGATTACATTTTCCATTTTTGCAAAGTTAGCTGTTAAAATGTTGCATTTAGCTAATTTTTTTTTAAAAAGTGTATAAATATGTATACATATATTGGATCTAACATGTATTTCAACATAATTAGCATACATATATTGGACTATTTGCCAGCTAAGGGAGTGGGTGAGGGGAAGAAAGTGAAAATTTGGAAGAAAAGGTTATGGAAGAGTCAATTTGGAAAAATTACCCATTCATATGCTTTGCAAATAAAAGCTTTAATAAGAATTTTTTAAAAGACTCTATAGGCTATAATAAAGGTGAAATTTTGAAATATGAAAAAAAAAGTTAGAGGCTGAATTGAAAGTTGCCTTCTCCAACATTCACTCTGTGGCAAATTTTCTTTATTCTAGTTGATGATTGTCTTGAAATATTAAAAAGTTCCCCATAGATTGCCAAATTTCCTTTACCCTGTATTTTCATACTTTATTGCACATCTGAATCAGATTCTTATCTTTTTGGGATTTCCCATAAATTTTCACCTATGTTATACAATGGAGTGTTAGATATATAGTTAGAATCAATTGACATGTTGATTGATTTTCTTGAATTGTTTTTCCTCTTTCTTTTTAACTTGATACTACAGGGGATTGGCTTGCTAAGGAAAGATAGAAGAGATGTTCAGAAGTAAAAAATGTTTTAAAAACATAACGTTTATAAAAAATGTTTTCAAAAATGTGGGAAGTATTGTTTTAACACAGAGAACAGTGATGATATTTCATTTAGGAATGGTATTTTTTAAAATCATTGTAGCCCTGATTATGTTAGATTTTTAAGCAGACATATCATATAGTTGGTTCATTCTCAATTTACAGTTTAGGTCTCTTCACATATAAACTATAGTTATTCTCTGTCCTACTTGTACATTAAAAAAAAAAGCTAAATGCAGGATTCTTGTATCTTTGTTAGCTTTCCTTATCAGCCTGAAAATTCTTGCTTCTTGGGGCCTTTTTGTCATCCATTATATTATATGTCTTTCTCAGCTTTTTTTCATTTGAAAATTTGAGGAAGTTTACTTTTTAAGTCATTTATAAAATTGTTGGAGTGGACTGAAATAATTTTAGAGCTTTTTGACAGTGAGTAGGTGTAATGTAAATGAAGTAGTGAGTAGAGAGAGAGACACACACACACAGACATAGTTAAGTAAAAGATTCTTTCTTTCTTTCCCTTTCCTCTACTAATACACCCATCAAACTTCTCCAAATCTGTAGACAAAGAAAGCACCTTTTACTTTCTGATGAGAGCAAAGAACAGGTTTAGTGAATAGGCCTTGGGAGAGGTGAAAGTACAGGAACTTACAGTCAGGTTGATCAATTTGAAAGTTTGAAATTTTGGAGACGAGTGTTTTTGATTGATAGTAAGGAGTGCAACCTAGAGTAGAAAATGTGGAGATGATTTATTATTATTAGTCAATGAAAGAAGAAAATATAATAGCAAGGTTTTTGTTGAATTTGAAAGTTTCCAAGGAAAATTTTAGGAGATCGGGATAGGATATTTATTTGTTCTGCAAGCAGCTTGAAGGAAGGGGAGTATGAAGGGAGTAGAGAATGTCTTGATTTTCTTGAATGATGATAATAGGCTATCGGAGGTTGCAGTTGGGAGTGGGGAGTTTATGCCTCCTGCCCTTGTGTATCAGTGTAAGAAGTATGATCAGTGAAAGATTATGTGTTGGAGAAGGTGTCTAGAGATAGAATGAGGGGAGAACAATATTTCAATTAATTGGAGAGCAAGTTAAGTGTTTGAGCAGGAAGGAGAGTTAATTGACTCCTTAAAGGGTATGAGTATAGAAAAATAGAGCAGAGGAGAATAGTCACTAAGAAGATACATTATGAACTAGAATTTAGGTATGGAAAAAGCTATTTGTACCTTATAATGGTGGTGGTTTGGGACTGACCTTGTTTGGGGAGAGATTGGGAAAGAGAGTTAGAAATTGAGAAAGAATGAGAATTATAATTCTAAGTTTTTACAAGTGGATAGACGAGATAACTACTAGCAGGGGTCAAAGGCTGAGTGATAAAGGGAATAGTAGTTATGGGGGGTGGAGAGGAAGGGAAGTCAAAGAGGCATCACTACTTTCCCCTCCTTTATTTTTTCTCTATAATCAACTGCTTATGAGAACTAAATAGTGGAGAAATTTACTTTTTAAAGAAGAATAAGTTTCCCCTTTTAAGGAATACAATCTTGTCTTGCAGTAACACATAAAAAATTAAATGCCTTACTGAGAACTTTCTTAAATCATGTGATACATGGCTTCATATTGTTAGTAATATCAAATAAATTGTCCTTTATGCAGAGTTTTAACATATGGAAATGGCTAGAAAATCACTGAGAACTGAAAGTATTGAATAAATAATTAAGCTGGACATTACCATATTGTTAGAAATGTTGTGATTTTTCTTTTGTGGGGTCACTGATAAGCTCCAATTTACTCTTTAAACCAGAGTTCCTCAAAACACTTTGTTGAGTTATGATAGCATCATTTTCCAAGGAGACTTTCCAGATTCTAGATTTAATGCAATGGAAAGAACTCTAGATGAGGTATTAAAGCTATCAAATCATGGCTCTTTCCATCTACTTCTCTGTGGAATTCCGGGCAAGTCATTTACACCCTTTGTGTCTTAGTTTTTCTCCTTTGTGAGATCAGGGTAATCTCTTCCAGCTCTTAATCTTTGATCATGTTCAAGTTTATGTTAAACACATTTCATAATTATACCTCATTATCACTTTTTTAAAAACATCTTCTGAATTGTAGGATGTTGGTGGATGATATTGAATTGGGGGCAGTGCTCCAGACAGTTGCAGAATTTGTTTTGTCAGTTTTAGTTTTTTTCCCCCCTTCTTGTTGAATTACTTTCTCATTATGTATGTTTTTCTTTATTATCTTATCCTCCAGATATGAACAGCAGAATATCGGTTCTCATATTCTGTAATTGTTCATCCCCCTGTGAAGCTTCTGCTTATTTCCCAGGCTGCAAATATCATTTGTATCCTAGTATGCCACTTTCTGGTGTTCCTTTAACCATGACATTCCCTCTTCTCACTTGTAGGGCTCCTCACTAATGGCCAATCTAAGGGATTAGGACCAGCATCAGAACAGTCAGAGAATGAGAAGGACGACGCATCACAAGTGTCCTCAACTAGCAACGATGTTAGTTCTTCAGATTTTGAAGAAGGGCCATCAAGAAAAAGGTCAGTGTGTGAGAAAATTGATTATATTAACTACATATTTTAGTCACATACCATGTCAGTATTTATAAATGATCATAGTAATAGGGTGAAATGGGGATCCTGCTTTTTTGTTTTTGTGTAGGTTTAGAGACAATGTCTTGTACAAAGTTTGTTGAAATGTTGGGAATTCTAGAGAATGGATTCTGGGCTTTCTGCAGTTGAATTAGTTTATTTTCTATTACATAAGAAAGTAAGGATTGGCCCACATCCTTGTTTGAAATAATAAGGATAATGTGTTGTATCTTTTATTCTAACCTTACATCAAAATATAAGCCATGAAGGATATTCTTAAGGGCCTGAAAAACAAGTTAAAGGCTTCACAGAATCATTTATTGGTAGTGATAGAGATTCTCTTCAACTGTCTTTATCTTTATATATTCAAAATCCATTCACTTTTATTTCTTTGACTGTTACACGTTTTAAAATTTGATTTTGTTTCTTGACCTTTTATCTACTTGTCATCTTCTTAACTTTTTACCCACTTTAGGGTGTTTTTTTTTTTTTTTTTTTTTTTTTTTGTTTTTTTTTTGTGGGTTGTGTGTGACCTCTAGTAGAAGACATTTCTCAGACTAGGTTCAGTTTAAATATTTGCAAGGGCAAAGAATTCCCTTCCTCTCTGGCCTTCTTCCCTTCCTCCAGATTTGAGCTTACTTGTAGAAAACTCCACGAACATAAACTGTTCCTGAATAATTGAGTGTGTTAGGAGGAAAGGATTAGCTTGGTCACTTGCACATAAAGAATCAACTACCATCATCTTCTAGAATATGAAATTTACTGTCAACACCTAATCTAATTTGTGTATATTGCTTACTTTAAGGGGTTGGGGATGGGGAGGAAGAGGATCTATCCAAGGAAACATTCTTGACAGAGTATTGGTAAAGTGTGATCCATTTCTAAAAGTTTATACTTTTGTTCAGAAGTAATTTCCCTTATATATTGATTGTCTCAGACATGGAATTAGTAGTTTGAGCTCCTTTTAATACTAGAAGGCTTTGATCTGATGTTCATTTAGGGAAGGTTGAGTGGGAGTTGGAGAATTTAGCCTTTGAGGTTATGTTAGTACTACTTAAATTTGATTTCTTTGTATTTTTTGTGTTAATGTTAATATATGCAAACAATTCCCTTTTCAACCTTAATAAGATCCTTGAGAATAGTTACTATTTGATTTTTGTCTTTGTATTTTTTAGCACCCAACATTGTATCTAGCGCACAGTTGGAATTTTCACTGTTCTTTAATAAATTCTGTGAAAATGTCAAGCATTATCTTTAAAATTTTTTTTAATCAATGAAAATCTGTTTTCTCGGGCCCCTTCTCACCCCCCTCCCCCCAAATAAAGAAAATGAAATTCCTGTAATTAGTACCAAATCAGTTTCTCTTTGGCCTTATTTAAGTGGGGGGAAAAAGTACCCTTGGATTCTTGAGTCTATAACATCACTGCCAGTAAGCCTGTTTCATCAGGAGACCATGTTTGGTCTAATTTTTTTCTCCCATTATAGTTCCTCAGTCTTTCAAAGTTATCTGTCTTTTCAATATTGTTGTTGTTTGCATTTTTGTTCTGGTTCTATTCATTTCACTTTACATCGATTTATATAAATCTAGTTTTCTTTGAAGTTATCTTTTTCATTTTTTTTTAAAAACAATCATTTTTATCAGATTTGAAAATTATATAACTTTTTCAGCCATTTTTCAGTGGATCCATCTGGTTCTGTTTCTTTCCCATTCTCTGCAACATATTTGTGTTTCCCCCTTTCTTTTTTCTCTTTTCTTTTTGAGTATATAGACCTAGTAGTAGTAGTATCCTTGAGTAAAAGGGTATAAATTTTGGGGCATATATTTTCCAGATTGCTTTCTGGAATGTCTAAGAATGGTTTACTGCTACATCAATAACGAGGTAATTCGCCTGCTTTTCCACAGCCCTACCAAACATTTTTCATTTTTTATTTTTGTCATCTTGATCAATCTGATATATGTGAGGTCAAACTTTATAGAGTTGTTGTACTTTTCACTGTTCTAATTGTTTTTTTTTTTTTTTAAAGAACATTCATAAAATGTGGTCATTCATAGCTTGAATATCTAACTCATAAAGCTGTTTGTTTATGATTTTTAAGCATTTATCAAATGACAATGAGTCTTATTTATTCTTTTAAATTTGGATATGTTTTCCAAAGAGATCTTTATCAGAGAAATTTGCTACAAAGATTCCCTCCTCCCACATCCCTTCTTATTTTAGATAGCTTGGGTTTGTTTATGTGAAAATGTTTTAATTTTACATAATTAAAATTATCCATTTTCCCTTCTGAGATAATTCTCTCCCTCTTGTTTACTCACAAAATATAATCTAAAAAGTAATTTTCTTCTGATTTGTTTGTGATGTTACTTACTCTTCATATTTTAGGTCACGTACCCATTTGGGATTGATTTTTGTTCACATTCTTAGATGTTGTGTACCTGGTTTCTGCCGGTCTGCTTTATAGTTTTTTAAAACTCTGTGCTTGATAGATAAATGTTTTTGGAAACTGGGGTGACAATTATCAGATAAGTATACCTGGGAAAGTTTGAAATATTTTTTGGCTCAAATTGGGAAAATAATTGATGTTCATAATTATTTTCTCTTGCCTTGCCCTCTCCCCCCCCCCCCCCCCCCCCCCCCCCCCCCCCCCCCCCCCCCTTTTTTTCTTTTTTGCAGTGTCAAAAGCTCGTATAATCACCTTGAATTGATCATAAACATTATGAAAGAGAAGTTAGTTCTGGCCGTAAACTCCAGAACCATGTTCATGTTTTCATATTATTACCTCATTATAAACTTTATATGTAATGACTGTTATCTCATTGAAATTCTCACAAGCTACTAAGTCTAGAGTTCTACATTTGGAACCAGTCACTTGATTGTCATATTTTGTTCCATAGTTTGATATAGTATGAAAGAGTACAAAACACTGACAAGTGCCAACAATGTAAGGTTAAGTGGTAGTCAGGATATTTTTTTTAACAGCTAAGATATTTCTATTCTCTTTTCACTTTTGAATTTATTTTATTTATTTTTGAATAAATTCCAGGATACTGGAAACCAGTATCCTCTTCTCTTCACACACCTTTCCAAATATGGGGATAAAAAGACTAACAGGGGTAAGTTATATGATATACAAATTCTAGCTTTATTTAATGATCAATGGTAGATTTAAAGGATTTTCAGTTTTATAATGGAACTTTCTCATTTAAAAAGTACAATTATGAGTGATAGCATGTTTTAGTGGACAAAAGAATGGATTTGAAACCAATGGTCCTGAGTTTGTCTTTCCTCTGCCCTTTAATACCTGTGTATTATTTGGTATCACATTGTTGGAATCTTTACAAAGTGTTAAGCCATTGGAGTTGATTTGATCTTAGAAAGAGATATTTTGGGCCAGAGCTTGAAACAAGGTACTAAGTGGAACTGATAGAACAATGCTTGAGTTCACACCTTTAGAGAGCTCATAAGTATCTAAGTACTCAATGGAGTTCACACTTTGGGGCTGGCTTACTCTGAATTCACACCTCCCTTGAAGTTCTTAGGACCAGAGAGTACTCTGGGAGATAACCCATAATCCCTGCCTCGAGAAGGAGGAGTTGACCTTTGGGAGATGACATATATATGGAGGAAGCTCTTAGAACTAAGTAGAATTTCTCCCAGAACATCGACGGGGCTTTGAGACAGAACACTCTGGAAGAAAAGCCTACAAGCCCTTTCTTCGAGGCAAGAGAGATCTATTGCATCTTCCAACTTGGTGCTGGCTGGAGGCTGAAGAAAGCAGAGGCAGAATCCAAGGACAGAGCTGCAAGATCTCTTGAAGCCAGGCAGAGAGTTAGGCCTCAACTAATCGGGCTAATTTGGAAGGAGAAATAAAGTTTGCATTTTTACCAGCTGGCTGCTATTTTGAAGTAATTATTTCAATAAGGCTGCCTTCAGGAAAACCTCCACATTAACCTATCTGGATTTTAGTGTAACCCATAATAAAATGAGGTGTTTGTTTCCTAAAGGCCTTTTAACTCTATGCCTCTGTAGTCTTGTGAGATCCAGCCTTTTGGAATTCTATGACTTTTGTACTGAGTTTGGTGGTGGTGGTGGTTTTTGGTAGTGTGTAAATAAAGGTTTTTTTTTTTTTTTTTAAATAACTTTATTTTCTAAAGATATGCAAAGATAGTTTTTAATATTCAACTTTCCAAACCTCCTGTTCCAATTTTTTCGTGGCCTCCTCTCCCCCCCTCCCCCGCCATGCATAGCAAGCATCCAATATAGGTTAAACAATTCTAAACATATTTCCATGTTTGTTATGATGTGCAAGAAAGATCTGATTAAAAGGTGAAAGAAATTTTGAAAAGACCAAAGAAATGAAAACCAAAAAAAAAAGTGAAAATGCTATACTTTGCCATTCAAAGTCAAAGTCTCCACAGTTCTCTCTCTGGATGCAGATGACTCTTTTCATCACAAGTCTATTGGAATTGTTTTAAATCCCCTCATGTCCTTCATAATTGATCCTTACCCAGTCTCGTCATTGTGTACAATGTTCTCTATGTTCTACTCACTACACTTAGCATCAATTCATGTACGTTTTTCCAGGTTTTTTTGAAATCCACCTTCTTTTCAGTAAATAAAGTATTTAAAAAGTCTAGGGTCCTGTTTTCAACAATTGTTTCTCTCTTTGACACATACATGAAGAGCTATATAGAGTCATACTTGCTTGTTGTCAAAAGTGAGGTATGGTCTGGAGCAGTGGAGGTAATCTCTCCAGTCATAATATTTCTGGAGAATAAGAACTAGTAGAGATGGGATTGTCTGCAGAAGCATTTTTGGGTGAAAAAGATCCCTGGTGTTATATTTTCTTTCCTTCCCTCTCATGGTAATTCATATTTTATTGTAAAAAAGGTAACAAAGTATGAGAGCATGCCTGCTATGATGTGAGTCAGGTGCCTTGACCTCAAATACCAGCTCTATCCTTATTACGCATGTGACTTTGGAAGCCGGAGACTTTGTAGGTTTGTTTCTTTTACAAAATGAGGGCGAATTTTCTACCCTCCCATGAGCTACATGTTGGGGTAGTGGGCTGGAGAGAATTTTTATATTTATTTAAGAAGCTATGCTAAAACTCACGTCAACCAGGTTGTCTTCTTTATAAGCTGCCCCCTTCATTTGCTTCTAGTCTAGTTCTAGGGATCCAGTACCATTCCAGTGTCAGTGCCATGCTGGGATTGTCCTGAATTTTCTCTCACTTGAAACTCTTGGGCATGTGATTCAGTATCAACAAGTTTTTTGTCTGTGTCCTAACTCTTCACGACCCCATTTATGGTTTTCTTGGCAGCTTTGCCATTTCTTTCTCTTGCTTATTTTGGAAAATGAGGAAAGGGGCAAATAGGCTTAAGTGACTTGTCCAGCTGATAAAGTGTGAGGCTGCATTTGATGAGGATTAGTCTTCTGACTGTGTGCCTGGCCCCCAGCACAATTATGCAGTATAATTATTGCACTAGTAAACTAGGAGTAGCAGCTTTTTGAATGTGGAGGCTGTCAAGGTCATTCATTAGATGTGAGACCTGAGGCAAGTCAGCTCACCCATCTCGGTCTTAGTTTCCCCATTTGTCAAGTGGGCATAATGAGAGTATCTATGCCCCCTTTGTCTTCTTATTGTAAGGAATAAATGAGACAATATTTTAGAAAGCTCTTTACAAATTTTGAAATGATTTTTAAATTTATAGCTCTTGCTATTTAGCCCCTGAAATACAATAACTTTTCTGATATTTTACTCTTGTTTTGTACATTGGATATCAGAGTTCTTTTGAACACATAGGAACACAAATCATATAAAATTTTTTTTTCATATTTTGTCAAAATTTTAAAATGTCTTTTCCCAGTGGTGTTTTTGTTTGGTTCTTCAAAGAACCTTTAAAGAACTTTAAATATAAAAAAAAACTCCTTAATCATGTGTTTTTTAAAAAAAGACACCTTAATTGGAGTTCCTCTAAACTGGAGCCATGGTCACTTAACTGAGTCAGTCATTTGCTGTTTAAAAGAAAGCAATGAGTAATGGCTGCTATGAAAAGTACAAAGGTATCTTCAGAGACATAACTGCTTCCCTATAAAGAAAATAAATGCATGTGTATATGAGAGAGAAACGTTGTATTATTGGTTGTGTGTTGTGATGATATGTGTGTACGTATAAATTTTTTATGTTTGTGAGAGATCTATTTTTTAATATTATACACATACATTATATAAATCTTTTTATTTTGTGTGTTTTTTCTTTTTTCTTCAATCTCCAAATCCCCACAATTGAAATAATAAATTGAAAACACAAGTGGGTATATTAAAAAAAAAAAAAAAAGCATTACTTAGTTCTTTTCAAGGTAGTGAGTCATAGGAAGATTATTATGGATAACTATTGAAAAGAGGGAGTATGGTAGAAATTTTCTGTCTTTGCAGATAGACAGGACTTAGCTGTGCACATATACAGAAAGTGAGGTAACTCTGTGGTTTAATTTGGGGGCCCAAATATTGTCTGGCAGTCTATACTTTGTCATCTCTATACTTGTCATCTCTTCCCCTCTAGCATTTGAATTCAGGATATATATATATATATATATATATATATATGAATTTTGATGCTTCATTTTTTACATGCTAAAATATAAACCAAAAAAGGTTTAGATCTTCTGAAAAGGTGAGGGTGAGCCTTCTTTATTGGGGAGGGGGGGGAGTCAAATTGTTTTCTTTTGATATTAACAAAGACTAGCATTATTCTAGGCCTTTGATGCTGCTCTCCCAACCAAGCCTAAAGGGGTTTAATCCTATTAAATATGTTGATTTTTAAATGTAATGGGTTTTTTTCTTTTTAAAGGAAGCCATAATTGAATGCTCTGTAATGTGAAAGACTAGGAGTTCTTGCAGCTCTCAGTGCTTACAGGTGATCCTTCACCTACTGTTACTTCTTTCTCCATATTACTTTATTCTTTACTTTCTTTTATCTAATTGTTTAAACTATTAAATGACTTAGTGAACAAATTCCTTGATTTCAAACAAGGTAGGTCAAGAATAATTAGCTTTTTTATTTTGTCAACTACCTTATAAATAATTAGATTTGGAATTGGATGCCATCGCATCTTTAGGGTTTTTGATAGTTGACACGATTTGTACAGGGCCAGAACTCTGGAGAAGTATACTTTAAACAAGGATAAGGTGTTACCTTAGTAGAATTGATGAGATAATGGTTCTTTAGTACACATATACTTCGTATTTAGCATGGTGATGTAATCGTTCTCTAGTTCACACATAACATGTGTGCTGTAATGATGTGTACCAATGGGGTTGAGAGGACTAGAAATGAGATGTTCCATCTTTGACTGACTATCCTCCTGGTGGTTCTCCTGTTTACTTCACTCCTCCACTAACACCAAGTCTTGTCCTGAGATCCTCCAGAGAGCTAGCCTAGACATTACATTTTTTTGCCCAATGTGGGGCACTGAAAGAAGCAAACTACATTTTGAGGCCCTGGACAAAAGGCCCTACATTCAGCACCTCAACTCAGTGTAGTCCTTGTGACCCGGAAATAGGGTGAGTAAACTAGTCACTTTCGGCTTTCAGCTGAAATGGGGCAAATACTAAGTAAGAAAAGAGCTTTCCTTCTCACCCCAAGGGAAGTGTGTAAAAAGCATAGTAAGGTGAATAAAGAAGCAAGGTTTGTTAGTAACTTGGGAGCAGATCATTGGACTCTTTAGAAATATTAGTGTGCAAGTCTCCTTGGTTCTCTAAGAAAGAGTCAGATAAGTGAAAACTAGTGGGAAAAAGCAACTTTTTGAATATTAAGAAGAAAATGGCCTTGATTCAATTCCTGAGGAAACATTCTATATATATACAACATAATACAATTGGCTTTAAGGAATCCCACAAGTTTTAAAATAAGGAAAAAGGAGAAAGAGCAGGAAGGAGATGGTACTGACAAAGCAGCTGAAAAGCATGAAGTATTGGACAAGAAAGGAGTTGAGTATAGTGCTGATGAAATTAAGGAGTGTGGCCTCAGCACAAGCCCTTAGGGCATTCCTCATCTCTTGACTGGCCTCCCTCAATTTCTGGGTGGGGGAGGTGGAGGGGCAGTGACACAATCAGCCCCACTGATTCAGCAGCTTTGTCCACTCCCTAAGACAACATTACAAAAGGCACTAGTTAAAGCTAAAGAGAAAGACAGGATACATCTGATTTGAGAGTAGAAACTTATCTGTGATCGAAGAGTTTGACTCTTCAGGTCAAGAAAGAAGACACACTCCTTTTAATCTAGAAATTACCAAAAATTTGGGTTGCTCTCTTTATGGTTTTACATTGTCTTAAGAATTTGGCTTTTTAAGTTTTAACTCTAATGATTGGGAACCTATAGCAAGGAGAGGTTTAGAACTGGACAAAACTTGTGAATTTCTGAATGTAGTGAGCTCTGTAGGACACAAGCTCAACAAAATAGGCAACCTGAAGTTAATATACCAGTCACCTTTGGGCAACTAGCAGACTTTATGTCTTTATGCAGACTAATTATCCTTTGACACCATATGAGCAAATTGCTTCTGCTGTTATCAAAGCATGGGGCTCCCTCTCAGGAAAGACAGGATAGAGGGGAAGTCTTCACAAAAATAATATAAGGAACAAATGAACCTTTGCTGATTTTGTGAGACTTCTGCAGACAGCTGTCACACAAACTATTGGTGAAAATGCAGTAATAGAAATAATGATCAAACAACTTGCTGAGGAAAATGCTAATGAGGTTGTAGAAGAATTATACTGGGACTGTGCAAGGATGCTCCTTTAGAGGAGATCATAAGACACTGTGCCACAGTGGGCACAAATGCCTTTTATACCCAGGCTCTGATACAGAATATGGGAAGATGGGGTCCTTTTTGGCAAGGGACTTCCAGAGAGACTCATCAATGCTTTCAATGTAGTCAAGTAGGACATCTGAAAGCTCAATGTTGGCATAGAGACAGAGTGAGAAAACAGGGTGGGAGAACAAGACCCATTATCCCATGTCCAAAATGCAACAGAGGCTTCCACTGGGCTTCAGAATGTAGACTGATTCAGGGAAACAGGATGAGGGGCCCAGCCCCAGGGCCCAAGGCAAAAAAAATACTTGGGGCATGATGGCAGCCAATACTACACCTCGAGGGCCTTTAGAAATTCAACACCCAGACATGACCAATCAGTGATGAAGCAATCTGATGGGAGAAAGGGATTACAATTGGCGAGCAGTGAAGAGAGTGGCTTCATGTGATTTGCTTAAGGAAATGTGTCATGTGGGACACAGAGCCAGCATTGAGACCAGAAGGACTTCACTCAAGACCTACTTTCAAAATACACTTGTCCCTTAGTAAGTTGTTTAACCTCTGAGCACTATAGGCAACGCCCTAATACTTTAAGTTGCAGAGAAGGTTCTAGTCTGCACTAATAAAAGAAGTTTCTTGACTCATGAATTGACTCTTATACTATTAACTTCTTGATTTTTGACAAAGATGCACTGACTCCAGCAGACAGGTTTTATTACCCACTGGGTTAAGGGCAGTGTCCAGTGTGAGCAGCTCCACTATCTTTAGATACTTGCCAGGTGATGTGGAGAGATCCAGAAAGTGGTGAATGGAAGGGACTGGGGGGAGAGGCTTTGGTTGTATCTCCACAGGTGGAGAAGGAATCAGATGGGTGCCAATGAGCCGTATTTACCTTGTCCTTCTGAGAGAGAAGGAGCAGACCCAAGAAACATTGGGTGATTCCATTTCTGAACAACCAATGAACAACAAAAAGTGTTAATGAGATTCTTACAGGACTTCAGAATCTTCAGGAATCATTGGATTCCCTGACACATGATGAGACTGAGGCAGGACTTCATGAAGTAATGGACAATAAATTGCTTTTGGACTACCTCTTGGCTGCTGAAGTAGGTGTATGTGCGAGTGTTATTTATATACCTTCGTTTTAGGACTATGTGTAATTCCTCATGTTGATTCATATTGTTTGCTACATCACTACTAGCCTGTGTTACATCACTATGTGCTTGTGTAATACTTCCCATGCTGATGGGTTTATGTATACCTGTTTTAAGTAAGATCCTTCAGATCTTACCTGTTCTGAAGGATCTTACTTAAAACAGGTATGCAGAGGAAACCTGCTACCAATATTGGCGAATTTAGGAAAGTTGTGTTCTAAAACAAAAGAAAGGGTGAGATTTACAGGGCGGAACTCTGGAGAAGTATACTTGAAACAAGATGGCAACATCTGATGATGATTTCATGGTTCTTTACTACACATATAGTTAGTACTTAGCATGATGATGTAATAGTTCTCTAGTTCACACATTCAGTATGCTGTAATGATGTAATCATACCAAGGTATATAAGGGCTGAGAGGACTGGAAATAGAGACATTCCATCTTTGGCCATTGTCCTGGTGGCTCTCCTGCCTCCTGCGCTCCTCTGCTAAGTTCAAGACTGGGTTAGATGGTGACAGACAGAAAATGTCAAGGAGGCAATAAAGACTTGCAACTCTATTCCTGTCCATCCTTGTGATGACTTATCCTGCTGAGACCAAGGCCATCCAGAGAACCTCCAGAAAGCTAGCCTGGACATTAAAGTTACTGTAAAGAGTTGTTCTTAACCATCTTTGTTTTTGAAACAGTCTGGTGAAGTCTATGGACTCCATGTCAGAAGAATATTATTATTATATAATTTAAATTTTTTCCTTAATTATTGTAAGGTCCATGATTTCTTCTCTCCCTCTTTTCTCTCCCTCCCTGAGAAAACCATTTGATGTACATTAAACACATAGAAAATATACCTGTTAAAACCCCCAGTATAATAAAGAATATATTTTTTAAAATGTGTGCTTTTATCTGCATTCAGATTCTATCCAATCTTTTCGAGGTGGATAACATTTTTCATCATAAGTCATTTGGAATTGTTTTGGATCACTACTGAGAAGAGCCAAGTCTGTCATACTTGATTATCTGGATGGAAAAATATCTAATTTTCAATAAACCCTATGCATTCTATTTTAGCCATTTGAAAATACTCTTAAATCTGGAAAGACATGATGCAAAAATGAAGTTGGCAGTACCAAGAGAACAATACCTGGATGGACCAACAAAGGACCACAACTAGTCCATGATCCTCTATTAAGGACCCCTGTTCCATTTTGTATAATCCCATTATTTAATGTGGTATAGTGGAAAGAAGGCAGAAGGTAGAGGCTAAAGATTTCCTCGATTCCTTCTCCTCCCCCCCCCCCCCCCGTGTGCCATAAATTAAATTACTCTGAAACTTAATTTACTTCTTCAGTTAAATAATAGTGGTGCTCATGGCAGTGATGTTAGATAAATAGGTTAATTTTTATAAGTTTATGTATGTATATCATTTTCCAGATCACCACCACAGCCACTTTACAGATAAAGACACACATACATTATTATAATTTTACATGTATTCATGATATATAAATGATGTATTGTACATTCAGTTGCATGATATCTAAATTGCATCCCACTTTCCCTGTATGTGTTTATTTATGATGTGTGTATATATATGTGTGTGTGTATTTTCTTTTATTATAACATAACAGCAATGCACACAAATATACACATATGCAGACACAACCAATTTTGTGTGTGTGAGAGAATCATATATAGCCAATAGTGAGAAAATCTATACAGTTCCTCTGTATGGCTTCTCCCTTCTACTTCCCTCCCTCTCTTCTCTCCCCTCCTCCCCCCAATGCTACTGAAATAGGGAGTGAAAAAGTGAGACAGGAAATGTAACCACTGGCTGCACTTTAGCATAGTCACATTTTCCTTAACCCACAGGTTTCATTCAGCTTCCCCATTCATTTAAAAGCATACTCAGTACTTTAAAATAATTGAATGGAGGGAAATATTGCTCCAGGCAAAAAGTTGCAAAATGAATAAAGGCATTAGTGGACTAATATCTAACAGTAAATCTGACTCAGAAGCAGAATCTTTGAAAATGTGATTCTCTTCTCTCCCCCTTCCTTCTACCTCCTTGCTCATTTTCTAATATGGGCATCTTGATATTAGTGTGCCTTTCATGAATGGGTTGATTATGTAGATACTATGTGTAGAGAAGATACCTCAGGTCATGATGGTAGCTCCTGGGTTTTGTTTAGTTTTTGTTTTCTTTTTTTAAACTCATATTAACAGAAGCTTCTATCAGTGATGTATTTATGTTTTTAGTTTACAAAGTAGTCCTAACCCTCTAATTTTTCAAAGTAGGAAGTTTAAGATATTTCAAGATACCGTGATACCCGAGGTCACACAGACAGTAAATAGTAGGTCGTACTCTGATTTCACTTGCAAGTGCTCTTTGATGTCAAAGCTGATATTCACATTCAGATCTCTTAAGTCTCCTATCCTGTGATATTTCCAGGGACAACCATTTTCTAGAAGTGCTAGTTAAAAGGTTGTCCCTTTAATCACTGTCCCTACTTCCCACATCTTCCCCACCCCCCATTTCATGAAGTAGAATAAATTATCACTATAATTTAAAACTTTTATTTGAAATACTCATGTAGAATATGAAATGTTTGCTTTGTACAACTTTCATTTCTAGTGTCATGAGAATATTGAGAACTCTACCTTCTTAGTCTTAGAGGATTAATGGAATAGGATGGAAATGAATTTCCCTCATTTTTTTTGGTGTTTTCATTTGACCTTTTGCTCAAAGGTTATTTTTTTAAAATATATTTTATTGATATTTTTGTTTCATATCACCTAAACTTGCAACTTTGCTCAGAGAGCTATGCATCCAAAAAAGAATTTTCTTAAAGAGTTGAAGAGGAAGAAGAGGACCCCTTGAAAAACAACTCGGTGGAACCATCTATACCCAGGGAGAGGACTGTGGGAACTGAGTGTAGATCACAATATAACATTATCATTCTTTTTGTTGTTGTTCGCTTGCTTTTTGTTTTCTTATTTTCTTTCCTTTTTGATCTGATTTTTCTTGTGCAGTAAGATAATTGTACAAATGTTTACATATATTGGATTTAATATATTTTAACTTCCCTCAGTATCCCTCCTCCTTTTTCCCTTTGGGGCGAGCCACCCCTACATATCATATTATATTTTCTCTAAAGAATGTCTGGGAAACATGTGCAATTCACTCGATCATGGACCTCCTATATCTGCAGAGGGATGAGAGGAAGGCATTTTTGTAATGTGTGTTTCTATTTAACTTGATGGAGTTAGTCATTAGATATATATTTTTTTGATTCTCCTAACTCTACGCAATACATATTTTCCCATGTTTTTCTGCATTTATTGTTTTCATCATTTCTTATAGCAAAGGCCACAGTTTAGCAATTCTAGCATCAAAGACTATTTCCTTTGCTTTTAATTCTTTGTGCTCACAAAAAGTGTTGTAAATATTTTGGCATGCATGCAGGCTTTGCTCTTGTAAATGGCCTCTTTAGGATATGTCTTTAATAGTGGAATCTGGGTCATATCAGTGACCAATATTTGAATAGGGTATATACTCCTTCTTTCTGCTAATATTTGATAAAATGACTTAAACAGTTTTTTAAATAGTGTTTTATTTTTCTAAATACAATGCAAAGATGGTTTTCAATATTTACTTATGTAAAACCTTGTGTTCCAAATTTTTCTCCCTCTCCCTACCCAAGATAGGAAGTAGTCTGATATAGCTTTAACACATGCACTTTTTCTAAATATATTTCCATATTTGAGAATAATTTAAATAGTTGAATATTTAGTGTTCATAATTGAAGTGTCCGAATTCTAAAACGCTAACATAATACTTTAAGATTTGCAAAATGCTTTGCATATATTCTCTCATTTTGTCCTCACAACACCTCTGAGAAACACCTTTGCAACAAGCATCTTATAACTGAAAATAACAATTACTAACATTTATGTTGCAAATTAAAATTTATAATAAACTCATTTTAGCCTTACAGCAACCCCAGGTAGTAGATACTATTATTATCCCATTTTACTTAATGGATAAACTGAAGCATAGAAAGGTTAAATTTGCCTATGGTACCCCAGCTAGGAAGCGTGTAAGGCAGGATTTGAACTCAGGATTCCTTGCCCCACGTGTTGCATCCTATGCATTTAACTACCCAGTAAAATAAAATGACAATAATACTTTATACCAATCACAACATTAAAGGGATGCTATAATAATGATTACTAATTTTTGGAGTGCCTACCTCGTAGAATGCTGGGCCTGGCATCAGGAAGACCTGAATTGAAACCTGGTCTCAGAAACTTAGGGCAAATCATTTAAATTCAGGTTGTCATTAGAGAAGGACATGGCAAACTACTCCAGTATCTTTGCCAAGAAAACCCCCTGGATAGGTTGGTACATAGGGCACCAAGGAGCAAGCTGGACCGAATCACAGGAAAACTGCTAGTGCCTTACTTATTATACATGTTATCTCATTTGATCTTCTCAACACATCCTTTAAAGCCTTTAAAGGCAGTCCCTTGATCCATATCCTGGAAGTAGGTGCTGTTATTAGCCCCATTTTATAGTTGAGGCAGTTCAGAAAGACCTAAGTTAATTGGCTTGGCTAGAGCCATACTGTTAATGTCTGAGTTTAGATTTCAATTCAGGTCTTCCTTACTCCATGCTCAGTGGGCTCTTATGTCCTGAGATACCTGGCTGGCTCTATTAGTATTAAATGCTTTACAAATCTCAATTTTTATCTGTAAGTAATTTTTCTAAAGTCATACTGCAGAAGCTGAACCTCAGGAAGTCTGTGAACAAAGGAGGAGAAATTTGTTTTTATAAATAAGTGAGCTCTTCCTTTTTTGAGTCTAGGTATCTCCCTCCCTCCCTCCCTCTCTCCCCCTTCCTTTCCTTCCTTTCTCCCCTTTTCCCTTTTTTCTTTCTTTTCTCTGTCTTTTTTCTTTATTTGCTTTGATCATTCTTCTAGGCTTTGGTGTGAAGGGAAGAGGGAAAAAAAGGGAACTTAACTTGTGGGTGGTGGGTTGTAATTAATTCATTTATAGGCTATGTGCATATGTGAACACGCACATGTTCTTCTCCGTCTGACCAGCACCTATATTCCTTAGATTCACCTAAAGGGTTGATAAGAGATCTTTTCTTTGGAACTCTTAATTTTTTTTTTTTTCAGATGCCAACATGATAAACAGATTTGCATTATTTTCTTTTCTCTCTGATGTTCCATCCAGACAGAATTACTAGCTATTTCTTTGATCTGCTTCTTTCATTTATGCAGACTGCTTCCTATGTCTGGAATAGACTTTACTTTGTTGAAACTTTTCTCTTTCTTGAAGATTTAGCTCAGGTGCTGTCTCTTTTGTGAAACCTTGCTGTCTGTTAAATCTCTCATCTTCTCTTTTTTGTCTTCTCTTAGTTTCTTATTATAGTAACCTAACTCCCTGGAGGAAAAAGAGGTAGGTCTCTCATTGTAATCTTTTTATTCTAAAGGTTTAACATACAAACAAATCCCAACAGACTCTTTGTATTTAAAAGACCTAAAATTTCTACTTTCTTACCACCATCTGATTCCATGACTTTTGTCAAGCCACCTTAAGTTTCCACATTGCAGTGTCCAGAGGATCCAAATATATAATCTCTGAGAACACTTCCACTTATATTCCTTGTTCATTATCTCACTCCATTTTAGTGGACCTCTTTATCTCCCCGTTTTGGTAGAGGATCTTTTATATTTAACTGCCACTTTTCTGATACTCCCTGTTTCCTCCTCCTGTATAGCAGTACTATTTTTAAATTTCTGATGAAAAGATTCGTATCCTTCCCAAAGAGCGTTCCCTTTAGTGTTCATCCAGGTCTCTTCTTTCCTCCAGCATCTGCCTCCATAATCTTTTCCCTTCCTTTTTCCCTTCCTATTTCACTCGTCTCAATCTTCTTCCCTCTCCAATCCATCCTTCACATCATTATCTAAATGTTTATTCTAAAGCAGAGGACTGACTTTTGTCACTTCTGCTTAGAAATTTTTACAAGTTATTACTTACTCCTCTGTTTGACTTCCACAACCTGGTTTGAACTTAACATGCCAGCCTTATTACATATTTGACCTGTCCTAGAATTCTTAGATTAGATTCACCTAACCTGGCTTATTTGCTATTCCCCAAATGGGACATTTCTTTTCTGATGGCCTAGTCTCTGAACAGGCTTACCCTATGCTGGAAATGTACTTTCTGCACACCTTTACATGATTAACATAATCTGCAATTAGAGGCTATTCTGCATCGATGTCTTATATCTCACCCCCAAATTAGCTCTTTATATATCTATATGCTTTCATATTGCATTTTGGTTTTGTTTATACCTGTCTTCCATTCTTGACTGTTAACCCCTCGAGGGCAAGGATTGTGCCCTTTTTTGTCATTACATTGCAATGCTTAGCATGGTATCTGGCTGGCAGTAGATTTTAAATAAATTTTCCTTTTTGGTTGATTGCCTGGCCTCCCAATTATAACCTCTTCTCATTTTACTTCCTTTGAGAAGGAATTTTATCTTTGAAACAATTTCATTACTGATGAGGCCATGTTCTTTTCTTTTTTTTTAATTTTTATTTTTGGTACTTTGTTACCTTGGAGATCAAATCCTGGAATTTCACTTCCGCCTCTCATGCAAATTATGATCTAGCATTGCTTTGTGGTTTCCATGGAGATGGCTAAGCAGCAGTTTTTCCCCTCCCTTTTCTTTGCATCAGAGCTCTTCATTTTCTCATGTGTCTCTGTTTTTAGTTTCTTCTATAGTCAGCCTTTCCTTGTATTATTTGCCTTTCCCCTTTTGCCAAAAACGGGAAACATCCTGATTTCACAGTAGTTCTCATCCTTTTGACAAAATCTGGCCCCATTGTTGTCACTGGAGCGGATATATGAACCTTGATGGGGAAAGAGACAATATTTTGCTGATTACTGACATTGAAATGAAAAGCAACCTCTGCTTTGATCGACATACCTGTGAGTAAGCAGATGTTACCGTCAGCATTGTGACTGTCGTATTTTGGGGAGGGGGGTAGTGGGTCACACCCAAACATGTGTTGCTATTCCTGACTGCAGGCTCAGTCTTGCTTTCCATGGCATTTCATCGTTTGGTCCAGTATCTCAATTAAAAAACTTACACATTGTTTGGTTATGATAAAGGCCAAGAATACCTACTTCTCCTTTTATTATTTTTTTAAATATAAAATTCTTATTGGTTGAAATATGCTAGTGATTGGGGATTTGGTCTTCACAGAAAGAACCTGGATATATCACAAAACAGATGGATTTGGGAAGAAAATTTTAGTTGGCTTCTGCTCATGCTACCTTACAAGAGCTCGGGAACCCAGCTTCAGGAAGGCAGTCTGTCTGAGTTTATTTATTAGATAATTGGCTAATTGTGCCTAGGTATTTTCCATCTTTGTTTTGTTCTAATTGAACAAATATATTCATTGAGTGCATTGTATCCACAAGGATGTGCCTGGAATGGACTTTGTATTGAGTCGCTGCTGATTCCTCTGTTAGGGGAGGATGATTGTCTTTCTTTCACTCTTGTGCCATGTGAGAGATAGCCACTGGGTCACAAGGATTCATTATGGAGTAATAAGTAAATCTGATGCATCTTATGTTTGATACCAGTGTAGAAACAGCTCGATGTTGATTACTTGATAGATGCTGGGAAAACAAGGCTTGTGCTTGGCCTTAGAAAGACTTTCTGCACTTAGTAGCTTTGTGAATCTAGGCAAGCCCTGCTCGTTGCAAGTTTCCTCACCTAAAAAGTGGTTGTAATCATAGGTTATAATCACAACATTTTTGTGATGCTCAAATGAAATGATATGTAATGTACGGTACGACTTTTTAAGCATTGTACAACTGGATAATAATAATGTGTGGTAAATTTTTTATCCTGTATTTAATCCTATTATGTCACCTTTCTAAAGCTGCATCCAGTTGTTGTTCAAGACAATGTCTATTAATTTTAATAGTAATACATCAAAACATAATTAGTGGCAAAATATAAGGCATTTTAGAGCTAAATATGTTTTGATTTTTGCTACTCCTACATCTAAACTTAAGTATAGATTTTAGCATCCTGCCCTGCTATAGTTGAACCATATTATAGTAACTATCAAGAGTACTGGATTTGGAATTAAGAGAATACCGATTAGGATTTTGACTGTTTCTTTTTACCACTGGTGTGATCTCAGACAATTCATTTGCCTTATCTGGACCTTGATTTCTTCATAAAAAGGAGTATATTAAAGTCCCTTCTATTCTAAAATCCCCATAATCAACCTGTGATGCTCTAATATTACCTGGGCACATTAAAGAGTGTATTTAATTTTCTCCTTTTTAGTTTAATTTCAGTTGCTTAAACCTATTGTACCCTCCTCTCCCAAAATAAAATAATCTGATCACTGAGTTGGCCTTCAAGCCTGTGTTTGGTATTCAAAGTCCTTTATCACCTGGTGTTTTCTAATGCTTTTTTATTTTTCTTTAACCATACCCCCTTATATTTTGCACTCATTCTGTGACATTGACCTCCTTAAAGTTCCTCAAAGTACATTTCATTTTTCTGATTTAGTACATTTTCCTGTTATTCTTCTGTAGCTAAAATTCTTTTCTTCATTTTTGCTTTTGGTCATCTGTGGCTTCCTTCAACTCAGCTAGCATTTAATTAACATCTATTATATGATAGCCACTGTGCTAAGTACTGGGGTTTCAAAGAAAGATCCAAAAAATTCCTTGTTCTCAAGAAGTTCACAGTCTAAATGGGGAAGATAATATGCAAACTATGTACAAACACTATATAGATAGGATATATTGGAAATTGTATGCCCTCAGTTGAGACTTAAAGAAATGCTGGGGAAAGTAGAAGGTATAGAGATGAGGATAGATAACATTATATACTTTGGAGATAGCCAGTGAAAATTCTTGTTTGTATATCCTTATTTGCATAGCATTAAACTGCCTTCACCATGCAACTAGATCATGTTAGTTTCCTTATTGTGATGAACTTGGAGAGAGGTGATGTGGTTGCATAGAGGACCCTTCTAATTCTTCTTTCTTGGGCTTACTCTCTTGTAACCTTATGATAGCTATAATTTTCTACTCTAGTTCAATTTTAGTGAAACTAGTTCAGTAGTGTACCTTGAATATAGGGTATCTTAGAATTAAGTATCATTCAAGTCTTATTTTACTGTCATTTTACATTGTAAGGCAGGGTCATACCTGAGCCAGCTCATATAGTCAGCCGATTGTTAAATTAGTAAAAGCTAATTAAACCAGAGCTTGATTATTTAGACTTCTCAAGAGAGAATGTTAATAATACCGATTAACCTTTTTTAAAAAATAGATTTTTATTTAAAAAATATATTCAAAGATAGTTTTCAGCATTCACACTTGTTTCATATTTTTTCTCTCCCTTTTATCACCCCTTCCTCATGTGCAGTTCTTCTATATATATTAACACATTTATCATGCTACACAAGAAAATTCAGATCAAATTGGGATGAAAGATGAAAAAGAGAAAATAGCAAACAAAAAAGGTGATGAATATACTATTTTTGTGAGCCTCACTCAGTGCCCACAATCCTCCCTTTGAATGCAGATGGCTCTCTTTATTACAACACTATTATAACTGGCCTGAATCACCTCACTAGCTATGTATGTGCCCTAGGTAAGTCAAGTCACTTAATGTGTTTACCTCAGTTTCCTCATTTGTAAGATGACAGTTATAGTACCTACCTTCCAGAGTTGTCGAGATGATCAAATGAGATATTACACAGCGCGAATTTGTTAGTGTTAGATATTATTTTAAACAACTATTATTAATTATTTGTTAAGCACCTGCTTGAAGCTGAGTTAGGTAGTACTAATAGAAAATTGTCCCTGACTTTGGAATTTATGTTCCATTGGTTTGACAATTTACATTCCTAAAAAGGAATTTTGTTCATAAAGAATTCCATTGGAAGTTTCCTGTAGTGAGCTTTCTGTCTTGATAGTTTTTCATATCTTAAGAAACATGCAGATTTGTCTTTGAATTCAAATACAGATACAGAAAAGCACGTAATATCAGTGGTGTCTATCTGCCTGCCTATCTTATTGTCAAGAAGCAACGTGTAGCAAAGATGAGTATAATGGGTCCTCAAACTACGGCCCACGGGCCAGATGGGGCAGCTGAGAACGATTATCCCCCTCATCCAGGGCTTTGAAGTTTCTTTATTTAAAAGCCCACAAAACAAAGTTTTTGTTTTTAGTATAGTCTGGCCCTCCAACAGTCTGAGGGACAGTGAACTGGCCCCCTATTTAAAAAATTTGAGGACCTCTGGAATAGAAAAAAACCTCATCCATGTTTCACTCCTAACAGAAAAATTATTGAAATTAGGGTGTTATGGTGTGCATGTTTGTGTGTGTGTGTGTGTGTGTGTGTGTGTGTGTATATAATATATATATGTATACATTAGGATTGATCTGTATAATTTTTGTGCATAGCCATTTGTTTTTGCTTATCTATGCATATAGTGCATATTTGCTAAAAGGAATGTTTATTTGAATGGTAAGGGTTGGAGGGAAAGTAATGGATTTCTGGTAATTTTTTAAACATTAAAGCTTAATTTGGAGGTGTTACCAGAGTTGAGTGGTGAATGCTCTTTAAGGTAATGTATGTTAATCAACTATTAGTTTTACTTGTTTTACTTTATTACAAGAGAGTTCTTATGGCATATAATGTAAGTGTAATATATTTTTTAAAAGTACCAGTAAAATTAAAAAAAAAAAAAGAAAAAAATTGTACCTCTATTAAAAATGACTGATTCCTCTTCATAGACTTGATGAATTAGATAGAAGGTACCATATACAGATCCTCATCAAAATTAAACTTTTGCTAAGGAGAGCACCATTTTTTAAAAAAGAGGTGTGAAAGACTGTGCGAATTTATCCTACTCCTTGCTTAAGATAGTAAGGAGGGCAGGGTATGTACTATTTTTAATACAATTATATTTTTCAATTCAAAAATAGTATCTTCCCCTTCCCACCAAATAAAGTAAATATATGTGTGTGTGTGTGTGTGTGTGTGTGTGTGTATATATATATATATATATATATATATATATATATATATAAAACAAATATGTATAGTTAAAACAAATATGTATATTGTCAGTAATAACAAACTGCCACACTTTCCATGTCCAAAAAATGTCTTACTCTGTATCCAGAATCAGAAAGTGAGTAGCATGGTTTATTTGTTCTTGATGCATTGATCAGAATTCTTGAGTTTGTCAGAGTTCTGTGTCTTTACTAAGTTGTTATTACTATCTTGATTCACTCTGCATCAGTTCCTTCTTCCACATTTTTCTGAAACAGTTCTTACATCATATATATCATTACATTAATATGCCTAATGTTAAGAGTCAGGTCAATTCTCCAAGAGCCTCCACAGCTGTGGATCATAACGTCTGAAGGAGTTGTAGGGCAGCCTTTGCTGACACAGATGTTGGTTGGGGAGTAGGTAAATAAATTGGAGGCAGAGGAAAGGGGAGAGAAGTCAGACAATGCAACTGCCTCTCAGTCTCCTTGAATCATCGTCATCATCCACTCACAAGAGGAGATTCTGCATTGGGCCTCCCAACAGGTCTCCTATGAATTAAAACAGCCTAATTCCTTCATTTCTTTTCTAATTCATTGGTGACCTCTCGGTTTCTAGTTCTTTCTTATTATGAAAAGAGTGGCTATTAATATTTTTGTAAATATGGCTCCCTTTTTGCCTTTTTTTTGGGGTGTGGGGTGGGATTTCTGTGAAATATTGGTCTAATAGTATATTCCTTGTTAAAAAATGGATAGCTAATTACCTTTTTTTTTTTTTTTTTTTTTTTTGGACTGAGGCAATTTGGGTTAAATGACTTGGCTAGGGTCTGAGACCAGATTTGAATTTGGGTACAATTAATATTTGAAAGAAAGTCATAGAACCACTAGCAATACATTATCCCTTATATCTCAAATGAGAAGATTTTGAATGGAATTCTTCCTGTCAATACAAATGATACCAAAAACAAGCTTATTGATATGGGTTTGACAAATTTTTGACAAAATTGACAAAATTCTTTCAGAAAGATCTTGGTGAAATACTTGAAATATAGTAGATACTCGACATACTGTTTTTGTTGTTTGTTTTAATTAAGGAAAAGTAGCAGTCCTGTTTTTCCTTCTAAGAAATGCTCACAAATTAGCTCAAAGTGGGTAAATGTGAGTCTGTCTTGGTTCTCTTAGAGGTGATGGTTGTCTCCGAGTAATTTAGGCAAATGTGCTTTTTTCCTCAAATACAGACTCCTGTTCTACTATCTAGAAAAACTGAAAAATTAGCAAACTTTGCTTCATCATTTTAGCTGTTTTCTTAGATTTTTTTTTGACAAATTAAACTAAACAGAGGAAACAGACTCCATCTTTGTTCCCTTATATCACAGAAGAAAAATTTTTGACATTTTATATTTTTCTAAATATCCTAATTTTAAGGCCACTTAAAGGATATTAAAAATCTTCGGTATTTGGGGAAAGAAGGTAACTCAACCAATTTATTTATCTTGAATATAACAAAATAAAAAAAATTCTTTATGTAGTTTAGCATCTATTCTTTTAAATCTCATGATTGCATGAGTTAGTCATGATTAGACTCGACAACTTCTGATTTTATTCTGAGTCTCAGTTTCCTTATGCAGTAGTACTAATAATATTTTCATTATTTACTTCATAGGGTAATATTAAGCATAAGACTATCTAAAGTTTTATAAATTCAAGTTTCTTCTATTAGATATTTTGAATTAAGTCCTTCCATGAAATAAATAGCAGGCAGGAAAGGTTGGGGACTTGCTCCCTGAGGTAATTTTTGTTTACTGTCTGTTAATCATAATAATAACAAAAATGCCTGTTATGTTGTGCTTTGATACTTGCAAAGAACTTTATAAATGTTATTTGCTTTCAAATTTCTGTGAGGTAATGTAATGCAGGAGAAACTGAGGCAAGATACAGATTAGAGAATATTTAATAATTTATTAAATGGAGAGATTTACTGGGACCATATGTATCCATGGTTTGGTCCCATTTCTGAATGAGACTATCATCTCCAAGAATCCAGCACACAATCAGAGTTCTCAATGACATATATACACGTGGCTCAGATGCAGGAGGTAGACTAGAGGCAGGGTTGGAGTGAGGGTGCTGAGAGCGGGAACACGGGACTAACAATCTGGCTTCACGAGTGGGAGGGCATGGGTGACATCTCTGTTCATTGGGATTACAGAATGGTTAGAAGCACCCAACATTCTGATAAGTTGTAATGGGGAGAGGCATCCAACATTCTGCCAATGTCTAAGATAGAAAGTCTTTCTCCTTATCTGGATCATCATGATAAGGAGGCTGGGGTGGTGTTGCAGGATTAAGCAGGACAATTTAGGGAAACTGAGTCAGGATAATAAAAGAGAACTGTGGCACAACAGTAGATCGTTTATTCATCCCATTTTATAGATGAAAATTCCAAGACACACAGCAGTTAAAATGACTTTCTCATAGCCATTAAGCTAGAAAATATCTTCAACCTGGAGGACTTCAGATCCAGAGCTCAATTTATGTTGCCTACTTAGTTTCAGAAAGTTTTCTTCCATTGATCTTGTAATCTTAATGATTATACTACCTTTTTAAAATGTTTGAATTAGTACTCGCACTTTATCCTTTGGAAGCTTCATATGTGACAATGTTTGGTAATGGGAGAAAAGGGGTTATAGTTGATCACCCTCTCTATCATTCTCTGACTCTATTACCTCTCTTTTTCTGGAAAGGACCTTAAGTCATCCTGGAAATGACTTAAAGTGATCTACATTTAATTTTACTAAGTCTCAAAGAAATTGACTTGTTTTAAGGTCACATAATAAGGAACTCTTTTCTCTTTTCCTGAATATGTATGGTTAGCAGAAGCTTTATATGAAAGCAAGTGATCTGCTGCAGAATTCTATTCTTCACTCAATGCATTTTGTTCCATATTTTTAAGCGCTTGCTGTGGTGCCAGGTACTGTGCATCCCCCAGATATCTTATTTGATCCCCACAATAATACTGTGGAGTAACTATTGGTATGATACCCATTGTGTAGTTGAAATGCAGGCACAGGTTAAATGACTTGTTTAGGATACAAATCTAGTGTGTGAAACTAGTTTTGAACTCAGGTCTTCTTGACTTTAGGCCTTGCTCTTAATTTAATGAAGTGCTGTTGATTTTAAAAGTTTGATATGATTAGATTGTATGCTTCCTATTTTATTCCAGAGGACCATAAACATTAAAAGTTTGTATTGTGAAGAGTAATTGCTGAGTTATCTTTTTTCCTCCCAACCAGTATTTGTGTCTTATTTCCTTTCTATCACCTCTACCCCTCAATAATTGAAAATTACATGTTTATGATCATTACTAACTCTTGGCTATTTGTCTTGAACCTACTTGTTTTTTGTAATCTTCCTTTCACCCCAGATGTTTATATCTTTTCTGTCTTTTGATTGTAGAGGTGGTTTAAATTTAGTTTTTTCAGTTGATCTTTCCTGCATGTCTGTACTGATCATTGTATAGACAATAGCCCTTAATCTTCTTTCTCTCTCTCTCCCCCTCCCACCCCCCTAGTGGTTGGGGTTAAGTGACTTGCCCAGGGTCACACAGCCAGGAAGTGTCTGAGGCCATATTTGAACTTGGGTCCTCCTGACTTCAGACCTAACTGTGCTCTCCAACCCTGCCCATAAGCATTTTACTAGTCATTTTGTTAAATAACCTTTAGAAAAAGAAAGAATGGCAAAAACCAGCCTTGTGGTCTCAAAGAAAATCACAGTCTAATGGAGAAGGGGAGGCAACAACGAAACTGTGTGCAGATAAGCTGTATGTAGGATAAATTGGAAATGAGTTGAATTTCTTAAAGTGAAACAATAGCAAATGAGAAATGCCTATGAAGTGTGCATTTAGGCATTAACTAATAAATTTAGCTATAATCATTTACAAAACGTCCTTTCTGATTTTACGTGAATATTTTTTCTCAAAATAGATTTTATTTTATTTTAGTTGACAGTGACAGCTTCTGGCATTCTAATATCTGAATAGGGTAAAAAGGAAGGGCAGTTGTGATGTAATTGTAAAGGTTGCTGTTTACAGAATGTTAAACATAGGAAACCAATTTTAAGTTTAACTTAAGAAATTTTGCAGTCAATCAAATTTCACTTATCACATTTCAAGGGATTATCTGATTTATTTATTTTTTTTTTTTTGGTTTAATTTTATTAAATGAGTCCATTAAATATTTTCTGTAGGGTTAAAAATAGCATTTACTATTGCAAAGTTGCAAAGATCATGTGAAAAAATATACATAATACATCTAAAGCTCTTTGTAAATGTTAAAGTACTTTATTATTTTTTCAGTATTAATAACTAACAATTCTATGCCTTTAGGTGAGTCACTTTCTGTTGTTCTGCTTAATTTTCTTCCCTGTAAAACTCTAGAGTCTATGATTTAATCATTTTATCTTCCTTCCAGCTCTGAAGCTGCTTCTTCTAGAACCATGGGAACTAGCTCAGGGCACGTAAATAGGTTTTGTTTAAGATAAGACAGTTAAGCAATTAATTTGGAACCTGATGGTCCTATTTCAATAACTCGTAGTCCTTCTATTATGATATGGGTGAGTCCTTAAACTAGAATTTTTTGAGCCTTTTGATTTTTTTCCCCCCTCATTTGTCTAATTTTTGGTTAAGATAATTTAGGGTGAAAGATCATTAAAAGTTATTATTATGTACTACATGTTTTTTGAAAAATCTCCACACTTTCTGTTAAATTTTCAAACAGCTGGGGATTGAAGCATTAAAAAAAAAGACTTTTCTTTTTTATTTAGTATTTAGATACTTGGGAAGAAATAATACATGCATACACAAAAAGGGATAAAAGTTCTTCAATACAGCTGGGATATGTGACTTTTATTCCATTGGTATATAATGTCACAAACACTGCATCTCTCTGAGTTGCTATGTCCAGAAATCTTTAATACATGTTGTCCCTTTGTGCAAAGAAATATTGTTAAGCTGATTTTGAAAGAGTAGGTCTGTGGTCTGTCATCTGTCACCAGACTTGGACTCAGAAGCTGTCCTATTCATAAAGACCTCTTGCATCTTTGTAACAGTTTTGGAGAATCCAGGATCAAGACCTCAATGTTCCAAGGACATAAGAGGACTAGGAGCTCCTGTGAAAGATTAAAACAACTCATCTGTCTCTGTTTCTACCCCCTCTCCACCCAATTTTATCTTTTTTGTTTGTTGTATTTTATTTTTCCAAATATATGTAAAGATGGTTTTCAGCATTCACCTTTTGAAAAGCAAGTGTTCCACATTCCCTCCCATCCTACCCAAGACAGCAATCTGATAGAGGTTGAACATGGGCAGATTTTCTAAATATATTTCTATATTCAGCATACTGTGCAAGAAAAATCAGGTCAAAAGTGGCAGTGAAGGTTGGGGTGAGTGTGGGGGTAGGGGTGGGGGCTGGAAACAAGCATGAGAAAAATCAAGTGACAAAAACAAAGTGAAAATCCTATGCTTAAATCCACATTCAGTCTTCATAGTTTTCTCTCTGAATGTGGATGGCACTTTCTATCTGAAGGCTATTTTACTTGAATCACTTCATTGTTGAAAAGAGTCAAATCCATTACAGCAACTTATGTTTCGACGAATGATAAATTTAAAGAGGGGGATCACTTCTTCTTTTGGATGGGGGGGAGTCAAGTAAGATTTCTTTTTAAAAAAATGACAAGATGAAAAGCTTTATACCAGGTATAAGTGTGAAATGATGTCCACTTTGTACAGGTGGCAGAACGTAAGGCATAATCCAGGGATGAGAAACAATTCATCCTGGCTAGATTATATAATATTAATCTAACATAGAAAGGTAAATTAAAACTAGATTTTGAAGAGCTTTGATTGTTAAGTTTTGAAGATTTCGTTTTACTTTATTTGGGATGGATAGGGGTACCCCTAAAGATTTTGAGATGGGAATTGATGTAAAAATTACTTTGGCGCTGGTATGGATAAGAGTGGGTTCCAGAGGGGAAAGATTAGAAGCAGAGAGTCTAGTTCTGAGTCCTATTTAGAGTTATCTTGGAGACAGATAGTGAGGGATTAATTTTCCTAGCAATAAGATTAGAAAGAGCGAATGAATTGAGGGACAAAGTGGGAGCTGGAGACAGGCATTAACAGTTGATTGGCTAGGTGAAGCTAAGGAAGAGTTAAGAGATAGATAGCAATTGACAGAGAGCGCTGGCTCTGGAGTCAGGGAAACTCATCTTCACATATGTTCACATATATATCCTCAGACACTTACTAGCTATGTGATCTTAGGCAAGTCACTTAACCCTGTTTGCTGCAGTTTACTTAAGTGTAACCTGGACTGGACAAGGAAATGGCAAAGCATTCTGTTGTCTTTCCCAATAAAATCCTGAATGGGGTTACAGAGAATTGGGTACAATTGAACAATAATAATAAAATCTAAATCTTAAAAGTCACTTAATGAAAGTTTTCCAGGATGCAGTAGTATTAAACGCTCAAAAGAAACATGGTAGAAGTGACTGCCGGTGGGATAAGAGAAGGGAGATGGTTGGTAGTGGAATGGTCATATAGGGTCAATATCTTAGAGCCATTTTGGGTCTGAGGTCCTCTTAAAATCTCTCTTTTTGAGGAGGCATGAGAGGAACTATTTTCCTTCCATACTGATTTATACATGGTTTTAAAGTGTAAAGATAGTGACCCTTTTACAGAGCTGATCTTTGGCAGGGATTGTGTAGTTTGGCATTATATTGACACAATTGAAGATGGATATCTCTTTGATGGAGAAGCTGGAGAAGTTAAAGAGACTAGTTATAGTCTTGTCACTCCCAGACTTATGAATACAAATCTGAATTTTACCATTGTTCCTGCATAAGTAAGCATTGATGAAGCTAGCAGCAAGGAAGAAGAAAACAAATACTTAATTGCTTTTGCATCTAGCTATGCAATGCTTCTGGGTAGTTCAGATGGTAGTTTTCTAGGTTGCCATAGTTCCCATGCATATCATTATTTTCTGGCTACTCTAACCACCATTCAGGAAGAATTGAAAAGGCAGTGTGAGCTCAGGAAGCCTAGAAATTTTTCTACCTTTTCTTTTCCTCCCCCTTTAGGGAGAAAAAAATTTCTCCTCCTTTGAACTTCTTCCCCTTCTCTTTTTTTCTATTCAGACAGCCTAGCTTGTGGTAGTCTTGTTGCACAACTTGAAAAGAAGCTAGAGGAAAGTTGATTTAACAGTGGTCTTTGTCCAATTGACTACAGAGAAATGGCTATTCCATTTCTGGTGAGGGGTGGAGTTGGGAAGTAGAGAATAGGATCATAAAAAAAAATGTTGGATAATGATTTGATCTTGTGGATAGCTTAACTAAAAATAATTATTCCTAATGTGAGAAAAAGGTTGATAGATTGGAGAGTATCATTTGGATTCTAACCCTAAATTTTTTCCCCTCTTAACTTCCTGCCCCTCTGCCTTAACTTTCTTAACCCCTGCCCTCTGTACCAGTTTAAAAAAAAAAAAAAAACTACCCATATTGTTGGGGGGCTATAGAGCAGAGTGAATTTGTAATTACAGACCTGATGGCTAATTTTGATTTCATAGCTCATTTGTTTTCATTGATAATAGTCCTTGTTGAAAGATTGTAAATGATGATGTATTTGAATAGTTTAATATCACCACATATATGTACATATTTTCCTTCTCTTCTTTCCCCCATAAGGAGGGAGAGGAAGAAGGTAACTGTATTTTCTTGATTTCTAAAAATGGTCACTGTACAACATCTTTCTTTTCTTGCTCAGCCTTTCCTTTTTCACTTTTCTTTCTTTTTGCCATTTTTGTTTCCTAAAGACGCATAGTGAAAATACTGGTTTATCATACCATATGGTTTTTTAAGTTCTCACATTCCTCCATTGAAACAAAGCAGAGAGATCTGATTTCTAGGTTGATGGTGCAGTAGATCTCCTCTGGGGTTAAGCTGCCCCAAGCAGTCTGACCTTGTGACTTTACCACTTCCTGCCTCTATACAGGGAAATGGTGCCAACAGTTGCAGTTAATGAAGAGCTCTTTAAAGCCTTCACTGTTGCTAGTGGTCCATATATAACAGTATCTTTACCTTGCTTTTCTCCCCCTTCTACCCCACCCCCCAGAATGGCTTGAAAGATTGGGGGTATTCCTGGTGGTCTGCTGAACCAACAGCTTTGGGGGAGGTAAAAAATGAATGAGAATATGTAACACAGAACAAAAATATTTGGAAAGAGTAACAAGAAGCCCAGCAAGCTGGAAGCTTTCCCCTTATGTTTTCATCGCAGATCTACTATCCTCAGTCACAGAGTAAGAGTTTTCTGTTACTAGGTTTTGCTCAGTGCCTTTGAAATGGCTGTATATATAGAGATCATGTCCCAAGAAAGACAAATATAGCAGCTTTGGGGGAGAGAGATTTCTGTTACTAGACTTTGTTTAGGTTTGCTTTTTTGAACACTTATATATAGAGGCATCACATTCACCTAGGGAGATAGAAAGGTCCTAGCATTTGCTAGGTTGAATGCCAGCCAGGCACAACTTTTTCTTCCACATGGGAAACTTTTCTTGTAATGCTGTTAAAATTTAGTCTGACTTCTCTATCAGGGTTGATTGCCAGGGCACCAGCTAAATTTGAGGGCTCTTTTAATAGATAGGATTATTCTTGGAGTGCGTGATACTGTTTGAGTTGGAAGATGTTGCTTACTATATAGTCCTGGTTGCCATGTCTGGGTCCATCAGCTCCTCTCTGCCCATTTGGGGATGGGTAGGGTGGGGGTGGAAGAGTTTAACAGATTTCAAATCCTGAGACCTTAAAAGGAAATAGGATGGGCCCATAAGAAGCCTTCCTTGGGCTATTGTCCTCTTCTTAAGTCTATTTTTACATCTCCCTCAAGAGCCTCTTGTCATTGCTTTGTGTGCAGCCCCCAGGATTTGTTGGATTTTCTTGTTTACAAAAGACAGGCCCATTCTGGCAGTTGGTGTAATTACAGTAATTTTCAAGAAGGTGAAAAGAATTGAGGCACCGAAAGAATGTGGGAAGGTGGGGGTGGGGTGGGGTGGATCAGATTAAGTTCAGGGGGCTCCAGATTACAGTAAGATCTCCATGTCAGCTCATTCTGGTTCAGCGACTCAAAGCCTTTGGCCGGGACGTTTCCTTGTTTGCCAGTGCAACTTAGTAACCCTCTGTAACCTTGAACTGTTGAAATGAAAACTTAAAATGGTGTTACTATTTTTGCCATAGGTGTCATTACAGGCATTTTAATAAGACTAATCCTGTAGTTTTATTTCATTTACTTTCTGGTTTTTTGGTTCTTTTCCGAGGTGCCACAGCTGCCCTCTGATCTTTTTTTTTTTTATTTTTTTTATTTTTTTATTTTTTATTTAATAGCCTTTTATTTACAGGATATATACTTGGGTAACTTTACAGCATTAACAATTGCCAAACCTCTTGTTCCAATTTTTCACCTCTTACCCCCCCCCCCCCTCCCCCAGATGGCAGGATGACCAGTAGATGTTAAATATATTAAAATATAAATTAGATACACAATAAGTATACATGACCAAAACGTTATTTTGCTGTACAAAAAGAATCAGACTCTGAAATATTGTACAATTAGCTTGTGAAGGAAATCAAAAATGCAGGTGGGCATAAATATGCCCTCTGATCTTTCTGTGCTGCCGCTGTGACTCTTGTAATTGGCACAGCCATAGACTAATAGCATGTGATCCTGGAAACCAGAAACTGCAATATAATCAACTTCACTAACAGGGAAAACTTGGGGCTATGTTTTTCTTTTTAAAGTATTATTTTGAAAAAGAGACCCACAACTGAAAAGTCACAAAAATTGCTGTGTTATCAATATAGTCATTAGTCATTAGACTCATTGGAGTGAGAACTAAATTTTTGTTCTTCATGATCATTTGTTTGGACTGAACTTCTTTAGGTTTTTCCATAAGAAAGATTATGCAGATTATGCAAGGCCTCTATTAATCAGCTAAATGTGCTTTTTTAAAAAATATTTAAATACTGGGGGCAATACTTGAGCAACAAATTATATTCCTTGGTAGAACTAAAGGTTAGGATCCCTAAACAGTAACTTGATAAATAGAATAGTAGCCAGGGATGGTTGGCACTTGGGCTGATTCCAGAGAAAGAATAATAGGATCACAGATTTAGAGCTAGAAGGGACCTCAGAGGCTTTCCAATTCAACTTCCTCATCTTACAAATGAGAAAACTAAAACCTCAGAGATTTTTGACTTGGCCAAAGCCACACAGATAGTCAAAAAAGGAAAGCCAGGATTCACACCTAAGTCACATCACTCCAGATTCAGAGCTCTACACAGGAGAGCATTTTACTCTTTATTGCTATCTTGGTATTCTTATCGTAAAACATTTTTAGATACAAAACTCTTTAGGGTTATCATCATCATCATCAAATTTTACCTTAGTTACCAGCCTTATGGATCAGATTAGTCCAGAAATTCCTCTAGTAAATGGTTTCGTAAAGAACTTTTGCCATATTCCCTATTTCTGTTCTCATTTCCCCCCAATAAAATCTTTTTTGGGGGGTGGACTGGTAATGGCAACAACATTTTTGACTATTAATCAACTCTTAGAAAGGGAAATCTTTCATGAGTAATTGGGCTCCTCAAACTGAAATGAATTGTGTGGGCGTTTCTCTTATTCCTCCCAAATCTACCAATTTCAATTCCAGTCCTGAAATAGTCATCAACAGTAAACACACTTGGCTTTGGGAGTGAGACACAGAATGGGCACATGAAGGATTCCTTCTAAGGAAGGAATGACCCTATTTGCTATCCTGGTCTGAAGTCTCTACTGCCATCTATTGACTTTTGTTGGTCCCTGCATGGACTTCAGAGGAGATGGTAGTTAACTGTAAGTTCTCATTTCTCCTTGGCCTCTCCTCGTCCCTCCCCTCCCGCCCCCCAATGCAATTTAATAAAACGAGCTCTTTGTATGCTAGTGAAATCATTGTCTCTGAGCCAGAGAATCAGGAGAATGAGTCAGGTGAATGAGTTTTCCTGTAACTTGGTTGAAATAGAAGTGTAATAACTGTTGCCTTGGCTGACTAGACATTAGAAAAGGGAGTTAGACCCAGCACATGACCAAGTTGCAGATTTTTACCTGAAAAATTTCTATCAGAGTTATGCTTTTAATTGTTATTTCATTGATGAAAGATGGTTTTTCAGTCTCTAGCAATCATTTATTAAGTCCCTACTATGTCCCAGACATTGTGCTAAGCACTTGGGATACATTACCCTATATATATGTAGTTCCTTTCTTGTTCTCTTGATCCCCAAAAGACAGGAAATGGAATGCAAAGTCACCCCAGGATTAAGGAAGATGAAGATTCTATCAGTATTGGTACCCTCTTATATTGGAATTGTGTAACTATGGGTAGGACAAAATATGAGGTGCTGAGTGTGGAGCCATTATTAGTTACCCTTACTAGTATTATCAGTGCTTGGGTTATGATGAAATAAAAAGCCAATTTGTTTAGCATTTTAAACTAGCTGTTGCTTAGATTATTACTAACTCTTTTTGAAGTGGTTTCCATCTTCCAGTCTTTGTCCTCACTTAGTCATCTTTCACATTGCTGTTACAATAGGAGATAAAGGCTATACCCATTATAGAGGAGAACTCTCAGATAAGGGAACTCCCTCTCCCTGCACAATCTAGCATCTTCTTTGCATTTTATATCAATTATCTAGATCAGGGACTTAACCCAGGGTCACGTGGCCAGGATGTATTTTGAGGCAGACCTAGAATTTTAAGTCTTCCTGACTCTTCCATGCTGTCAAAATAATTTTCCCCAAAGTATCTGTCTGAACACATTGTTCTTCCTTCTCAGTAGATTCATTGGCTCTATATTACTTCTAGGTTAAAATCCAGACTTGTTGGTGGGGCATTTCAATCCTTTCCTAGTCTGATTCTATCTCATCTTTCCAGCCTTCTTGTAATCTGCTTCTTTATGCTGTTTTTGTTCATACTGTGTCCTTACTGTTCCTTTAACTCAGTACTTGCTTTGCTTCATTTTCACAAACTTTGTTCTTTCCCAAATCTCCTGAAAGATGCCTTTCCTCCTCATATCTCTGCACTGTTTAGAATCGCTCATTTCCTTCAAGTTCATCTGTCTTCCACAGAATTAACAGAATTAACAAAAAACATATGATCATCTCAATAAATGCAGAAAAAGCATTTGATAAAATCCAACACCCATTCCTAATAAAAACACTTGAGAGGATAGGAATAAATGGACTTTTTCTTAAAATAGTTAGGATCATATATTTAAAACCATCAGTAAGCATTATATGTAATGGAGAAAAACTGGAACCTTTTCCAGTAAGATTAGGAGTGAAACAAGGTTGCCCACTATCACCATAATTATGCACTTTTGTATTAGAAATGCTAACCTCCACAATAAGAGTTGAGAAAGAGATTAAAGGAATTAGAATAGGTAATGAGAAAACGAAATTATCACTCTTTGTAGATGATATGATGGTATACTTAGAGAACCCTAGAGATTCTACTAAAAAACTATTAGAAATAATTCACAACTTTAGCAAAGTTGCAGGATACAAAATAAATCCACATAAATCCTCAACATTTTTATACATCACTAACAAAATCCAACAGCAAGAGATACAAAGAGAAATTCCATTCAAAATAACCCAAAATTTCCTAGCTTCCTCCATCCTCCCCTCCTTTAAAGTTTTCCTTCTGTTCATTACCTCCAATTTAATCTCCTTCCATGCTTCCTTTTTCTTTCTCTGCTCCCTTGTTCTACATTCTCCCTTTCCCCCTTCTCTGTCTCTGTTTCTCTTTCTTTGTCTTTCTCTTGCACATGAATGTGCCTTTTTCAAATAATTTTTTCATGTTACCTTCCCCATTAGACTGAGCTCCTCCTTGACACCAAGGACTGTTTTTTATTTTTTCGCTGGTAGCTCCAGCATGTAGCATATAGGGTATGACACAGAAGGACTGACTGATTCAGATAATTCCATATACACTCCATTCCCTCAGTAGAAGCCAAGCTTCTCTAGAGAGCATCTAGATTTTTCTTGTTTTCTAATTCCAGTACATTAACAATATGTATTAAACACACCAGTTACTTATAAGTATTGCATTGTTTTGTAGTTAAGGGCAATTAACATTAGGGCAATGTACTTAGATAATTTCTTCCTACCTTGAAACCTAAAAATGCATGTCAAAAAATCTTTTGACTAGTTACTGACTTTTAATGTATTTTATAGCATGCTATAATTTTATGTTAACTCTGAGGTGTCCTTGTGACCCAGGTTATTCTTACCCCATTTAATTTCCTCTTTTGGCCTCGTTATCCCTGCTTAAGACTTGCCAGCTATTGAGTATCATTGTTGAGAATAGCTCTCATGGTTCCTCACTCTTTGCTGGGAGCTGGGTCAGCAAAAGAAGGGGTCATACTGCCCTGGTGAAGCCAGATTTCACAGCTTTTCATGGCTAGTAAACAAGAATAGGCAGTATTCCCATATAATGGAACAAAAGTCCTCTGCCATTGTTTCAGAGAGGGTTAATAATGGTTCCCCTCACACCTCACATTTGTCTTTGTAAAGACCAGGTTTTTATGTGAGCTGATTGCTTTCAAGGGCTTCAATTTTCTGTGCATTTGGTGAAATTTTGATGTTTATTTTCTTCAATGATTTGAATATTATGGTTTGTACATGTCACTGAACAAAACAGACTATGTATATGTACTGCTTGGGGAAAGAATCTCTACTGACACATTAGGTTGTTTTTAGTTATCCCAGGAATCATCAAAAAAAAACTAACTCCTTCCCATATTGAAAAAAAAATATTAAATTTTTTTTTTTTTTTTAAATTTTGGAACCTTTGAGGAGAGGCACATATAATGTAGAAAAATTACCTAGTAAATCAACCTTAAGAAGTTGAGAACAAAATTTAAAGATCAAATACAATCACAAGTCAGTAATTTGTATTATTCTAGAAAATACTGGAGAATGTGACTTATTTAGGGCTATACTTTGGTCTCTCTTGTTTTAGGATTCTTTATTTTTCTCTCTCTCCCCCTAATGTCTAAATTAATGCCATTTACAAAACAAAAATCCTTGGAGTTAGAAAGCGATTTCCCCTCTTGGTGCTTAAGCACACTCAATGGCCGTTGGTTCCCTGTGATCTCATATGATCTTACAGTTTCTTAAAATTGGAGAATGTATACTCCTATAAGCAATATTCTTCATTGGGAAAATTGTTACAGAATCTTATTTGGGAAGTAATAATAGTTAACATTGACAAAGTGCTTATTATGTGTGACATGTTGAATGCTTTTCAATTATCTTTTAATTTGATCCTTGCAACAACCGAGGAAGGTTAAGTTTTCTTATTATTCCTTATTCCTGGATGTAGAAATTGAGACAAGATCACATGGTTGGTACATGTCTGCAGTTGGATTTGAATTTAGGACTTACTCTATTCCCAGTGCCCTATCTAGTGTGACACTTGGCTGCCCCAGTACCAACAAGTCATTCAGGCTGGCCAATCTCATTATTCCTGGTGGCAGTCAGTTCCATTTTTTGCTTCTGAGAAAATATATATATATATATATATATATATATATTTTAATATATTGAGTTTCCTTGATGCCTCTCAGCGGCTTCTGCTCTTCTTCCTATTTCTGTAAACTGGGGTCACACAGAGCAAGTCCACTTATTTTAAGTTTTTCAGGCTGAAGATCTTTTGTTCTTTGAGCTCCCTGGCATAGTGGATAGAGACATGTACATCCTGGCAGAAAGACCATTTTTCCCCGGTGCCCCTCAGACAGTTGACTGTGTTACTATAGGCAAGGCTCTTAAGTTCTTCCAGCCACAGTGTCTTAAAATGGTGGATAACAATAGCCTTCCTCACCTGTCTTCTTAGGAAGATTAAAAGAGATGATGAAGGTAAAGTTGTAGGCAAACCCGCCCTAAAAGCATTATGTAAATTCTGGTTTTTATTCTTAATGTTCTGGTGGGACCTGGTCTTCTTCTGGACTAATGTCTTCTCAATGGCCTTGCCTTCTTGAATATTTATGTTTTACTTGTCAGTTTATCCTTTCTAAAATTTGTTGTTCAGAATAGAATTTACATTAAATATTGTTTTCTTATAACCATCCTGGTGTTCTAATTGTTTAGGCCTACACCATAGACCTCTCAACTTCAATTCTTCATGAAATTTGATCTGTGTTCATCAGGGTCTTTCAAATTATTAGCAAATATTAATATGTCATTATGAAAAGGGCCGATAATGGATTCTCAGGATCAGTCTGCTAGTGGTGAACCTCCCTCTAAAATGACATTGATCTGTACCATCCTCTCCTTTTTATGTCGTTTTTGCTAAAGCAGTTTTGAATTTCTTTACCTTTTACCATTATCTTGCCCTAAAGGATAACATGAGAAACTCTTCAAATGCTTTGATGAAATTCAAGTTTACTTTGTCTACAGTCTAGTGGTGACCTACCTGGCTACCATATTTTAGTGCTTCTGTGCATTCATTGAGATGGATATTCCCTCGGGCGCATGCCAAATGGAACCCATCTGCTTATACTGCCCATACTCTTACAAGTCTAATAACCCTGTCAAAAAAGAAAATGAGATTAGGCTTTCAAGGTCTAATATGAAGAAGGGAGAGGAATAGACTGTTTTCTGATGACCAACTCCAATGCCATTTACCTTAAAGCACACTGATCTCGGATTGTTTCTGTGATTCTATTCGGGAGGTTTACTATATGGATGGTAAAAGCTTGATAAGAGCAATTCAACTCTAAATCAGGTATCACTATCCCCTAAGGAAATTCATATTTCTCCTCTGTGCTGTGTTGTGCTGTTTTCTGTTCTGAATTGAAAATGGATAGTACTTTTTTTAAAAAATAGTTTTGAAACTATATATACTCCAAATGATCTGATGAGTGTCTTTAATATCTGGGAAGTTTTCTACTTGTATAAATAATATTGAATTCACTACAAGTAATTCATTTGCACTTTGTTGTTGTTGTTGTTGTATCAAAATATAGACTTTGGATTTTGATAGAAGCTTAATTGTGGGAAATTGTCAGATGTTTCATCCATGTAATTGTGACATTATTAGTATTTTTTAGTGTTTAGGCACCTTTGAGGTGATGTCTATTGTCTCTGTCTCTCTTAAGTTCAAGAATATTAGAACTCACATTTTCTTTCTTTTTTTTTGGGGGGGTGCTGTCATTTCAATTTGGGAAGCTTTTTTCCTATGTAAGGAGCGCCTCTTCTTTGCTGCATCCTCTTACTAAATAACTTACATCATGCACACATAAACCAACTCTTATTCTTTTGAGAAGTTGCCAGATTTGTAGTGTGTCTGTTTGGTGGTGGAATAGAGTGGGTAATTATTTTGGGGATGGAAACACAGGAAATTTTTTTGAATAGGCCTTTCAGTAACTTGGCAAACCTACAGAGCTTGCTCCCTTACCCGTACAAAGAGTGCAGCCATGCTGGTCATTCTCCGTTTGCCAGACACAAAGTGTCCTGTTTTTGAATGAACAGAACCTCCCCTCCCACCCATTCTGCTGCCTTTGTTTAGAATTGGTATGTAATCTAAATAATTGGATTTACCAGCTTAAGTTTTTAATATTGGAAAATTAAGTTAATAAAACGGTACTTTGGAGCACACACCTCTTGACAGGGAACAGCTGTTTATGGTGTTGATTTTTCCTTTCCCGATTACCATCCCTCCATCCTCACTCCTGAAACAAAACCTAACAACTGTTTTTATAAACTTCTTTCAAGGATTGTAAACTAGAAAATCCTGGATAGAAATGGAATTTAATTAACCTAGAAATTGTTATTGTGCTGTATTTAGTGCTACCCTGGAGATTAAGTACATAGATATTAATAAGCTGGTTAACTCTATACTCCCGATAACCTGGGAGGAAATTTCAGAGAACCAGTGCCATCCCCGGGTATCTCCTGATGGCAGCTTGCCCAGGAAGCTTCTAAGTGCCAGTGATTTCAAAAGCAAAACAATGAACAATTTGGCACAAGTTCTATCAGTGGGGATTGGTGAACTCTATTTACATAACAACTTTTTGCCATTTGCTTATTGAATTCAACAAAGTGCTCATTTCCCCCTTTTTTGTCTTTATTCTTTTCATATGGTTGTTAACAATGGCATGATGCCACTGCTCTGATAAACTGTCAGGGAAGATATTTTTCATTTTCAGGTAGCAAAGGACAAATGGTAAAACAAATGGTAGTCCCCTGCAGCTTTAATAACACTTTTAGAGGTCATTGCTACAGCGATGATGGATCTGGGAGACAGTAATGCCTGTTCACCAAGATCTTAGGGTGGGTTGGAAAAGAGAAGAATTAGGAAACAGGAGAGACAATTGTTTTGAATTCTGGTTTGAAGTAGAACAGTCATGCTACCAGAGTTGGCAGAATTACATTCTGAAATACTTAGATTTTGCAGGGGAAGGAAGTTCCCAAATAGTGATACACTGTTTCATATGTATTATCCATATTTTGAAAACAAGATCTCTAAAGTACTTTCACACCTATTATCTTATATTTTAGTATAATACCACTTTAGAGCAAAGCCAGGCATTAAATTTTTTTCAGTTTATGGATGAAAAACCATAGCATAAATATTTAACTTCCCACATATTGGTTTTCATGCCATCTCTAATCAATTGCTTTTTCATCTAATCTATTATTTCTCAATCATCTTTAAATGGACAGTTCTCATATGATGCTTATAAAATAAGGAAAGGGAAAAAAAAGGATTTGAAGGAGAGAGTATTTATATTAAATGGTCAGTTAGGTAACTGGGTGAATAAATGGTCAGCTAGGTGACACAGTGAATAGAGCACTAGGCCTGGAGTTCAAATTTGTTCAAACAAATCAAATCTGTTGTACCCAGAAGCTTCCAGTCAGATTCTGGGTAAGCTCAGTTTTCTCATTTGTAAAATGATTGGAGAGGGAAAATGGCAAACCACTCCCATGTCCTTGCTAAGAAAATTTCCAAAAGGGTCACTGAGTTGGGCACAACTGAAGTGATCAAACATCAAAGTTTATATGAAAATGCATTATATATAATATATTTGTAATAATATAATATATATATATATATATATAATATATTATACAATAATATAATAATTATTTATATATATATAAAATGTTGAATAGCCCTATCATTGAACAATGACTTTTGATTATCAGCCTGCTAGCCTTGGTAGGAGTTATAATGTAGGAAGAAAGGAACTAGATTTGAAGTCAGGAGTCTTGGTTATTAACTTTACCAGTTGTGTGACCTTGAACAAATCATTTTGTCACTTCAGTCTCTCAATTTCAATTTCTTATTTGACATGAGTGATCCCAGCAGAGGACTGCCCAGTACGATGTGACTCCATCAGAGAAGGTGCTGTGTTTTATGAGCAAATCAGAATTAAGTACTCAGAAGAGTTGCACAAAGTTAGAGATGCTACCCCAGATGTTTATAGGGACCGTGTGCTACCCTTGGCAGAACATTCTAAGTTCATGTTGATCTGATCAGCCACAGCCGGACACACTGTAACTTGACTCTTAACATAGTGATACCATTTTGGATCCTTTTTCAGAAGGAAGGACAACAATCAACCAATAATTTTAAATATAAGAATATAAATACATATCTGTGTGTTGTTGATATCTTTGATCCCTGTCCTATTAGATCTTTTCTTGCTGAGGCAATTGGGATTAAGTGACTTGCCCAGGGTCACACAACTAGAAAGTTTTAAGTGCCTGAGGCCACATTTGAACTTAGGTCCTCCTGACTTCAGGGCTTGGGGTGCTATCCACTGTGCTACCTAGCTGCCCCTACATAATTTTTTTAAGCTAGTGCATATATAATCTATGGTCACCTTTATCCATTGGTTGGTTATCTGATTTCCTCAAAACCACAAATCCAAAAAAAATATTGTTCTCCTCCCCACACTCCTTTTCATGTCAAGAATGTTATCCATTTGGAGTTTATTTTGTAAAACACACTTTATACCTATCTTTTATTCTTCTATTAACTGAATTTCCCTATGTCTCTTATAAATTGCCCATCTAGAATGATCCTGTTTGACAAAGAATAAAAAAGGAAAATTATATGCAGTTTAGCAAAACTGACATATCTATAGTTCCCTAATTTTCCAAAGATGGAATGGAGGAGGTATTGCTCCTAGCTATTCTTTAAGTTGAAAGTTGATTGTTACAATTTCTTCAGTATTCAGTTTTATTATTAGAAATATTATTTATATTATATATAAATATAATTTATAATATATTATACAGTATAATATATTATTATAGTATAATAATTATTTTATTACTTTGTTCTATTTATGTGCTGGTAATCAGTATCGATTGAGTTCTGCTTGTTTATATATATTCATATGTCTTCTCATGTTTTGCTGTATTCCTCATTTATTGTTATAGTACAATAATTGTGCATTATATATTCATGCACCACAACTTTTTCAGCCATTGATGTTTGGTACATTATTTTAATAATATAACAGAAGACTGTTATAAATATTTCAGTGTAAATGGGATTGGTGTAAGACCTTTTTGCCAAATTACTTTCTAGTTTTCCTACAGATCTTGTCAAATATGGAGTTATTTCCACAAGTATTTTGGATTCTTTACTGAACATTGGGTTACTGTTGCAGAGTACCTTTCTGTTTTCACTATATAGCCTTGTCTTCTGATTTATTTTTATAATTTTTAATCAGAACAAAATAGTATTATAATTACTGCATACTAACATCTCCTACTATCTTCCACCATTATTTTTATTTACTCCATTATTTGTCTTGAGATTGTTAGACCTCAGTTCTTTGAAATGAATTTTGTTATTATTTAATTGAAATTTTATTGTTGTAGCATTAAATCTTTAAACTACATTTAGCATTGTGAGTACTGACCTTTCCATGTATTTCAGTTTTCCTTTACATAGAATGATATTTAGACAAATATTTTACACATTTTTTGTTGTATTTTTCTACTTCTTTCTGTTGGCATTTCATTCCCTCTCAGGGGAATACTCAAAAAGTCTTTTTTCTGATTTTTTTCTGATGTAGATCTGGTCTTGACCAATGTCCAAGATAGTAAGCCTTATGTTGTTTTATGTTGTTTATGTTGTTTTCAGTCTAGTTTTCTTAACTTTTTTCTTTAAAAAATGTCCACTACACCCAGACTCACAAAACTAACTCATATATTGAACTTGAAATTCAATAAAATTCACAGATGTTTTTCATGTGGATTTTTTATTTTTTAAAATAAATTTTTATTGCCATGTTCTTTTTGTTATTATAATTATTAAGTATTCTTTGTCTTCTTGCTTTCTGAGAGCCATCTTATATAACAGATATAGTGTTTTTATAGAGAGAAAATAATTACAACAGATTGTTGCATCCAAAGTCTGAAAATATATGCAATGTGCAATATTTGTTATCCTCCCACCTCTTAGAAGGATGGTTTAGGAATGGTCTTTTGTATATCTTCATTTGAGTCCTGCTTGGTTTTTAAAATCTTTTCATTTACTTTTGATTTTTTGATATGTAGTTGTTTTCCACTTGCATAATTGCCATTACTATGTACGTTGTTTTCTTGTGTCTACTTATTTCATTCTGCATCAGATCCACACATTTCTGTATTCGTCAGACATATCATTTCTTAAAACACAATATTTCATTTCATTCATGTATGAACTGGTGGATATCTATTTGGTTTTCAATAATTAATCATTAAAAATTTTCTGCTATCAATATTTTGAAATTTGTGGAATTTTATTCTTAATGATAGCATCCTTGGAATATTAAGTTCGTAATGGAACTGTGGCTTAAAGGATATGGACACCATTTTATTTACAGAATTCCATATTGCATTCCAAAATGATTGTAACATTTCATTGTTCCATCAACAGTGTATTGGTATATTTGCCAATCCCTCCAACAGTAAGTGTTGTTATTTTGGGAGTCATATCTGCAAAGTTGTAAAATTTCCAGCTTCATTTAATTTACTTTCCTCTTATTAGGAATATTCTTCCAGATGGTTGTGGACACTTTGTAGTTCTTTAGAGAAATGTTTTTTCCTATACTTTAGTCCCACTTATCTATTGGGGAACAGCTATAGTCTCAACTTTGAGATTTATTTATTATCCCTTCTCCTATGCTTCCAGTCAAATAATAAGTATCAATATTGAAAATAAATAGATCAATTCAGAGCCTTCTACCCTTGAAAGATTTTTTCAAAGGGACCAATGAACCTATGCCTTTATAGTTCATTATATAAGTTAGGAAGATCTAGTTACCATGATTTGCTTGGATCCAGAAATTCCAATTTGATAAAATGTAGATATCATGTCTTACTCAGAATACACTTATAATTGACCAAAGTATTGGTTAGAAAACAATGCAGTCAGTCACTTTGCCAGTATTTAGAGATTGGATGTAGTCAGAGCCTTTAGTCAGAACATAATGATGATAACAGCTCTGGCTTTGTGGTTAGTTGATAGGAACTCTGTGCTCAAGTTTAGACTTAAACCTCTCACTTTTTGACGTGGAAGATGAAAACTAACACACACTAACACTCCCTCTCCCTCTCCCTCTCCCTCTCCCTCTCCCTCTCCCTCTCCCTCTCCCTCTTTGCCTTGGGAATAACTACTCTTTTTGAATGCTTGAGTGTACTACCAGGACATTTAACCAGTTCAGTTAAGTTCACAAACTGGCCCCATTCTGCAGGAAATTCTATTAGTTGGTTTTCCTTCCTCTTTCTGATTTGTACTTTCCCCCTTTCCCTTTTGAATTCTTTTCTTTCCTCCCCCTCCTCCTCCCCCTGCCCCCCCCCCCCCCCCCAACATCACTGTCAGCGAATCCTCAAGAAATTAGAACAGGGCAGGAATCATTTAATTCATCATCAAGTTCATCACTGGTGGATCACAATGCAGTGATATCAAATGACAGTGTCTGGACTACATACTGCATCTATTTTACCTTTCTTCTGTTTGCCTAAGGGCTTGTGTTCAATCTACAGAGAACCATGAAGCCTTTCCTGATGCATTCAATTACGTGTTATCCTTTTCCTTCTCTAGGCTACATCTTGGGCCCTCCTGCCTTAGCTCTGCTGGTAGTTATTTTTATTTTGTATTTTCATACATTTTTTTTGCATCTCTTCTTTGGAGAGATGGTGTTATGTTCTTTCTTTGTATCCTTAGCACTTGCCAAGATGAGTTTTCCTGACTGTAGGTTTCACAAAGATGCTGGAGTCAAAAGTATAGTTTCCACCCATCTCACCCAAGTGTCTTCAGCATTTGCTTTGTTTTGCTTAAGCCTCAGTTTCTTCTTCTGCAACATGCAAGTCCTGGAGTAGGTAGCCTTTGGGATCTCTTCCAGCTTAAGATCCAGGATTCTAGGCACATTCTATTTCCAGGAAGTCTTCTTGAGCTGTGCTCATTGGTTATACATAAATGTGTCAGATAATGTGGTTTTCCAACAACTTAAGATCTGCATGTCCATTGGGGCACTGGAGACTGTCCTTTGGTATTATTGTTGCCCAGAAAATGGCTTCTGCTTGGAGATTACCATTCAGTTTACACTTCTGATCTGTATACAGTGAAATGATTAATGTGTTTAATTGCATGACACATAAATGAAAGCATTTTAGTTATTTTGCCTAGGAGTGTGCTGGGGCAAAGGAAAAGGGCAGTGAAACAATTGAATTGAGGATAGAGATTTTATTGAGATATAGTATGCAATGAGCTCTGGCTAAAAGCACTAAATTTTTAGAGTTATTAAAACATGCTTTCTTCCTGTGTTTTCAGTTCTTATAACTCAGTCTGTATCAGTGATCAAACAGGCAGTTTCAATGAATAAATAAATTTTAAAAAGCATTAAGTATTTAGCCTGTGAAATTCACTGTTTTGAACTCTGGTGAAAAGTGATTGGGGGGAGGCAGAGACATATAAAAAAGCCTCAACCAGTTCCTAATGTCCAGGAGCTCATGGTTGAATAGCAGAAGATAATCCATAGATTTTAGCTATAAGTCAGATGATAAGGATCCACTAATTTTGTGGATTTTGGCAAAATTGGCCAAAAAAAAAAAATTATACCTCTTTCATATCATTGCACAAAGTCATATTTCTTTTTGATGTTAAACTTTTTAAAATTGCCAAGGATTTTGGGGGTATGAACTCACTTCTTCACCAGTCATGGCTAATGAGAACTAGAACATCTGCAAAGGCATTTAGTATAATTGGGTCAGCTATGTGGAGTGGTGGCTAAGAGGGCTAGCCCTTGGAACTCAGTAGTATCTGTTCAAATCTGGCTTCAGTTACTCACTAGCTGTGTGAAAATGAATTGGAGAAGGAAATGGAACCTCATGTGGGGTCATGAAGTTATTACCCTACCCCCTCCATAGTCTCATAGAAATAGCCCAGTTTTGGATCACTTAATATGGGGTATTATATGACTATATAATTTAATGAGTATTGGGCACTAAGTAACCACATAATGGAATCCTTGGAATTCTTGATGTGCATCTCAAGTTAGAAGAAAAAATGTCCCTAAAAATCCCAAAACTTCACAAATGGCATGAACTATCCATTAGTTTAATTACTTTCAGTGTCATCCTTTTAACTGATATTTGTCATGTTTTGCTAGCATAAATGGTAGCTGTCTGGGTAGAACTTCATGTTATCATTTGTTGTCACCAGCAGGATATTCCTCATCAGGTGGCCAGCCCTCTGATGATGAGCTCTCTGAAGTTAGCTCACCTGCCCTTCACCTCACAGTTGTCTTGGGCTATGATTTATAACATATCCAGCTTAGCTTAGGATCCATTAGAGCATGATTTCTAATAGCATAATCTTCCAAACTTCACACTTTGGCAAGGCTTCTGAGTATGTCCTTAATGGGAGATTTTCTTGTCTTAACTTCTATGAAATGTGTTCTACTCTACCTTCAATTGTTTTCCTTCTCCATGAATGTTAATGAAACCGAGGTCCTTAAAAATTATTATAGAATTACAGAACTTTTGAGTCAGAGATCATCCTGTTCAATACATAATGGAATTATGAAATCTTTATCTCTGTGACACACCTTCCAAATGGCCATCTACTTCTCACAAATCCTTACTTAGCAGGATTTCACTCTTTTATGAAGTAGCCCAAGATATTTTTGTATATCTCTATGATTACTTTTACTACATTGGTGGAAAGATTCTAGTTCTAGTCTTGCTTTGTTGTCCTAAAGAAATAAATAAAACTCATTTTGTATGAATCCTCCTGTAGCACCCACCCTGTGGACTAATAACAGAAGAGAGAATATGGGAATCTGCACATATACTCTGCAGTGATGTCATTCATGAATGAATGAAACAAACATTTAGTAAGCATCTGGCTGCCCTTGACAGAAAAGTATAATGGCCTCTTGTCTCAAGAAATGCTTACATTCAGATAGAGGGTGTTGTGTGTATGTATCTTATCTCTATGCATTTTTTTTTTAGCTATAAGTGAGTTAGAAAGGGGCCATTTTCCTTAAAGGGCCATATAACAATGCATCTTTAATGTCTACTTTGTCTACTGCCAAGGATTTTGGTAGCAAGAACCTTCTTTTCATTGTTTTGACTACTGTGAGTGTAGAGAAGGCCAAGGCATTCTTCTGTAAGAATTGATTGCCTACATGCTGGATATGGGTCTGGCCTGGAAATCAGACCTCTGTTCTAGAGGCAGTAATCTCCCTGTGGCTCTAAAGGTTTCTGTCCTTGAGGTTGAGGGCAAAGTATAGTCAAGATGGTGGCAGTGATTTGACATAGTTCTGCCTCCCAGCACTTCTGTTCTAGATGCTTTTGTGTTTGAGCTAACTGGCTTTCTTGCCCCCTCATCATTTGTTGGGAGTGACCCACCCCTTTTTTCGTAGAAATTTCTTCTCTGTTGGTGAGTTGAACTTGACCCATGGCTGGTAATTTGGAATGCTGGTGCTGCCATTCCTGGACCTCCTAGGTTTGCCTGCCCACTAGTGGCCACTGATGTCTTTGGTGGATACCCCCACGGATGACACCGGCCCCAGTTTGGAAGGAAGGCTGGCAGTAGGGACCACGGTTCCCATGACTTTGTAGGTGTGAGTAGAGGTAATGAGGTTTCCTATATGGATGTGGACTTGCCTCCTATCCTCCTTCCTTTTCCCTCCCTCTCTACTCCTCTCCACTTGAAGTGACTTGCCTTGGCCTTGACTTACCTAGAACTTGATTTTTGTGCGTAGGGGATTATTTGATATGGAAAGTATGCTCTTACTCATATTTTTAATGGTACCGCTTAATCCAGAATTTACAAACTGTGCTGAACCCCATGCTGTGGTCACACTGGCACCTCATAGAAGTCCTAGGAAGATAGGCCAGGGCCATTAAATGTTGTCACATGGTACAAGTTGGAGAAGTGGTTATGTCATCATATTCTTAGTTTGTCTCCTGATCCCAGGATGATCATCTGCTTGGTTGCTTCTCTTTCTCTCCTACAATTTTGGCATTCTGAAGAATGGACCTCACTGACTTGCCTTGGCATTTGGTTGAACCCTACCTTTCTTTTTTCCAGTAATTGTCAGCTCCAGTAATTTCTTTTTTTTTTTTTTTTAATTTATTTTTTATTTTATTTTATTTTATTTTTTTATTTAATAGCCTTTTATTTACAGGATATATGCATGGGTAACTTTACAGCATTAACAATTGCCAAACCTCTTGTTCCAATTTTTCACCTCTTACCCCCCCACCCTCTCCCCTAGATGGCAGGATGACCAGTAGATGTTAAATATATTAAAATATAAATTAGATACACAATAAGTATACATGACCAAAACGTTATTTTGCTGTACAAAAAGAATCAGACTCTGAAATATTGTACAATTAGCTTGTGAAGGAAATCAAAAATGCAGGTGTGCATAAATATAGGGATTGGGAATTCAATGTAATGGTTTTTAGTCATCTCCCAGAGTTCTTTTTCTGGGTATAGCTAGTTCAGTTCATTACTGCTCCATTAGAAATGATTTGGTTGATCTCGTTGCTGAGGATGGCCTGATCCATCAGAACTGGTCATCATCTAGTATTGTTGTTGAAGTATATAATGATCTCCTGGTCCTGCTCATTTCACTCAGCATCAGTTCATGTAAGTCTCTCCAGGCCTTTCTGAAATTATCCTGTTGGTCATTTCTTACAGAACAATAATATTCCATAATATTCATATACCACAATTTATTCAGCCATTTTCCAATTGATGGACATCCATTCAGTTTCCAGTTTCTAGCCACTACAAAAAGGGCTGCCACAAACATTCGTGCACATACAGGTCCCTTTCCCTTCTTTATAATCTCTTTGGGATATAGGCCCAGTAGTAACACTGCTGGATCAAAGGGTATGCACAGTTTGATAACTTTTTGAGCATAGTTCCAAACTACTCTCCAAAATGGTTGGATTCGTTCACAACTCCACCAACAATACATCAATGTCCCAGTTTTCCTGCATCCCCTCCAACAATCACCATTCCAGTAATTTCTACAAATATTAGCACTTTGTTGCTGGAAGTGGCGAAATCAGGAAAACAGGGTATGAGTTCAAGTTTGGTAAACATGATGCCATTTGTGCCTCCATTTCATTTGGAAATATGAACATATATTAGACCAAGCATAAGGCATTTTTCTGCAGGCTTCCTTATACAGTTGAGACTGGTTCTTTAATCACTCCATTATGTACCTAGTCATTACTAGGTAGCTATAAATCCACCATACCATCCTATCATCTAGACCTTATCTATGTTGTCTACAAAGATGGAGTGGAGGCAGTGATGAGGTTTGCTGTGAATCTGGGCAGACTGAATCTTTCACATCCCCGATCTAGTAACCATATTAAAGAATAAGATTAAAAGGTCAAAAAAGGTTAGTCTGTTTTGACTTATGGATGAACCCATGCTGTTTATAGTAATCACTACTTTTCTTTATGAGTGTTCTGAAACCTTTATAAATTGTTCCCAGAGTTTTGTCAGGAAATGAAATCAGGTTTCTAATTCTGTAGTTTGAAAAATTCACCATCTACCCTATACCCTTAAAAAAAATTAGGACATTTGTGTCAGAAGGGATGTTGAGCCTTGCTTCTCCGGGGAGGATGGATGAGGAGCTTCCACAGCTGTAGGGGGATGGATTAGAATTTTTATTTCCTCTTTATTGATAGCTTCTGTTGTACCTGCCCCACCCTAGTGCAGTCCTTCCTCTTGATGGCTCCTTAAATGATGCTCGAGAACTCTCTTCTCTATCCCAACTTTTCTCTTGGCAGTGTACAACATCCTTTATTATTCATGTCTTATAATGAAGTGTAGCATGGGACTTTTGAGGTCATCTGTTTTTATTCCTTAAGGATCACAGGGCTCAGAAGCCAACCTCCTGACCCATCCTTGTATGGATGCTATAGATCCTCCAGCTTCTTTCAATGGGGAGGCTAGGCTTGCTTTTTGGTATGCCCAGCTCTGGGGCCCTCTCCTCAGCTGGGAGGCCATTATCTTCCATGGAGGTTTCTGGCTGATTTGCTTGCCCCTAGTCAACACTTGATCTTAGTTTAAGTTTCCATCGCCCTACTACATGGGTTGTCCAGCATGAGGTGCCTTTTTCTTTAAACAGGAGGAGGAGGAGTAGTTTAGAGTGTAAACTATCTTATGGTATCCCACTCTGTCATCTGCTCTTCATCTGTGTTTGTGTGTTTGTTTTTCATTATGGCTGCACAGGCATCTCATAATGTGTGGCATTTGTTGTTGCTGACTTTTCAAAAAGCAATAAACACATAGCATCCTGTTCACATGCAGACAGTATTTTTGTGAAATTCCTGCACTGTTCCGAGATTATAAATCATAGTCTTTAGCCTCTCTAAATCCTGATGTAAAGGAAATAAAATTGGCACATACCTTTTCTTTTCAGTAAAAGGTGAAGAGTATGTTATTTTTAAAGGATGAAAGCAAACCTCCCCTCCCTTCTCCCATCCTGTAAGGCATTGCTGGGACCAGGAAACAGGATGTAGATTGGCTCCCTTGACTTGGTTCTTAAGTCAAAATATACCTACTGTGTACATAAATAAAATGGTGCTTTTTGATTTGACCTGGCTTTTGAAACTAGGGAGTTATTTTGACAACTTTCCCTATCCACTTGCAGTAGCCCATGTTTTAGAAATCTTCCTTTAGTAGTAAGAATCTTCTTTAAGGATTCAGGCAAATTCTGTGTTTGTATCTACTTTTGCAGCTACTATTTGTTAAGCTAGGAGACAAAGACAAAAATGAAACATTCTGTAGCATGAAGTGAAAATGTGAATATGTGTGTCTCTGTGTGTATACACGCATATATATTTGTGTTCAGTCCTGTGTTTTTACTGATGTGTTTTACTATTTCCTTCAACTCATTTTATAAATGAGTAAACTAAAGGAAAAGGGTGAAATGACTTGCTTATTGTCACATAGTGTCAGTTATGTATCTGAGTTTGGATTTGAACTCAGATCCTTCTGACTATCCAGTGCTCTGTCCAGTGTGCCGCCTAGCACTGCACACCTAGGTACAGCGCGTTGAGCATATGTTCTTTTTTCCCCACCCCCACATCCATTTACACATTCATGGTCACCCATTTCTGTGGATATGATAATGGGTAGCTTAAATCCAAATTTGGGGTTATGTAACATATATGTATTCATCATTCATCCATCTATCCATGTATACCTATATAGTCAACCTAGTTTATATGACAAGGGAAGGAACAGAAATGGAAAGATAGGATAGTGAAGTCACTAAGAAAGAAGCATTGACAGACCTTGTTTTTGAATGCCAGAGGAGCTCTGAGTTTTTTCAGTGCTCTATGCATGTAAAAATAGGAGTCAGGGAGGGTACTTGGTATAAGATATGTTTGGCTTTATCCCATCAAATTTGAGGTGATACTGAAGCATTCACATAGTCAGAATTTGGTAATGTTGATTGAGACATCAGGAGTCAGGCTTGAGTTTGGGACTTTTGAAGCAATTCTGTTTAGAGAGGAAATGGTTGAAAAACCTTATAGCAAGAATGGAGAATTGAATAGGTTTGATTAAGAGAAGACCTAAGATAAGAGGCTTGTTAAATTTCCCTGCGTAAGGCTTAAGGAAAGTCAGAAAGATCTGAGACGCTAGCTATATGACTGAGAAAGTCATTTAATCACTTTACCTCTGTTTCCTTATTTGTAAAATGAGAGATAGAGAAGAAGTGGCATACCCCTCTTATGTCTCTGCCAAGAAAACTCATAATGTGTTCATGAAGAGCTGAATGTAATTGAAAACGAATAAACAAAACCACCAAAGAAAGTTTTGAGGAAAATCCAGATGGCCTAGGGTGAACAAGCAGTAGACTTGTCACAGAGTCCTGAGTTTCAGTCTTCCCTCAGACATTTATTCAGATGGACTTGGACAAATCACATAACCCTCTGTTACCCCACCTCCAAAATAATAACAGCACCTATCTCCCAGGATTGTTGTGAGGATCAAATGAGATACTATTTGTAAAGGGCTTGCATGGTATATAGTAGGAGCTTAATAAGTGCTTCCTTTCTTCTTTTCCTATGCCATCATGAAAATCGAGCAAAGCTATCTTTCCACAAGGAAAAGTGTTGCTAACGATATAAACTTCTACAGAGAGAGGTCAAAGAGAATGAGGACCCAGTAGAGATAATTGCATCTGGTGATGAGGAAGGAGGCTATTTGCTGACATTTGAGAGTGCATTTTTGAATAAAGTGCTTGAGGAGAGAACCAGAAAGTAGAGACTTGGTTGTCACTGCTGGGGTGGTCTCCCCAGGAATTTTGTGTAGGGATTATAAATTGTGTAGATAGATAACTTTGCTGAACGCCTATAATTTGAGCTTTTATTTCAAACTGGAAGATTAGATGAAAGTGTTAAGTAAATGAGAGATGCTTACAATGCTTTTATCACAGAAATGAAGTGATATATTCTTATCAAGTGAGATAATAGTATGAAAACATGCTTTGAAGAGCCAAGAACTATGTGACTAGGAGGTTCTTACCGCTAAACATACTTTCTTGCCATAATTATTGCATTTTCCATTGAAAGTAAAAAAAAAAAAAAATTACCCAATTTGAAAATAATAATCCTTATTTGTTAGGCCTCATAGCAATGTGATATCCTCAGATATGTGAATACACTGACATACAGACACTTTACATCAATTCACTCTCAAGAAATTTTCTTTTTAGGTTATATGTATAGATTTTTTTTTTTTTTAACATATTTCCATATGAATCAGGTTGGAGGAGAAAAATCAGAACAAAAAGGGGAAAAAGAAGGAAAAAAAGTGAAAATAGTGTTTGTACACATTTTCTATCAGATATAATCATGGATGACATTAAGTAAAGTTATTAAACTTTCAGAATGTAGGCAGAGAACTGGACCTATTTGTGCTTAAGTCCCTTAAATAGAAGAAGCTGAAAGGGGTTCTGCCCTTTATTACTGAAGTTGTTGTTATTGTTGTGTGTGTGTGTTTTTAAGATTTACTCAGTATCTGTATACTCTTTGTCTCCACAGGCCCAGGCTTCAAGCACAAAGGAAGTTTGCCCAGTCCCAGCCGAACAGCCCCAGCACAACTCCCGTCAAAATAGTGGAGCCGTTACTGCCCCCTCCAGTTACTCAAATTTCTGACCTCTCTAAAAGGAAGCCTAAGACAGAAGATTTCCTTACATTTCTCTGCCTTCGAGGTAGGCCTTGGGACCAGACTCTTTGGAGGGAGCAGTTTATTGGAGAGTATAAGAGCCCATTGGAAATAATTCCTCCATTCTTAGACAGATCTTCTCTTTCCTCTAGCCTAGATTTACTGATGAGGTAGAAGTAGAATGAATCCTTTTGAAAAGATGGTTAGGAATAGGTAAGGGGACAAGCCATTTATGAAATTATGTTATGTGCTAGGCACTGCACAAAAGGGCTTTATTGAATATACACTCATTTAATTGGCTTAAGACATTTCTTCTCACTTCTTTACCCAGTACTTGCCTTTCCTCTTGTTAGTGAAACTCAGCCATTGTGTGCTCTGTTTGTGTCCTCTGTAACGTTGTTCAGCTCTGTAGTTTCATAGTGTTATTGATGAAGTCTAATCAGAATTTTTGTAAAGTCACAATTCTCTGCACTAATGTAGTTTGGCTAATTGCTTAAGGGATATATTTACTGGATGATTAATGTTAGTCCATTAGGGTCTATCAATCAGTATGTCTGGGCTGATCATCAGAAGAACTGAGTTTGAATCCTGCCCTCCTATTACAGTGGGAAAGTTGTCTAATTTCTCAGAGCCTCAGTTTCCTGTGAAATGAGAGGATAGAGCTTAGATGAAACTCTTTTTATCTCTAAATATTCTGATCATATGAGTTCCTAAACCCTTCCTGCATTAAAGTGCCTTCACTTGGTTGATAATTACTTTCTTCTTCCTCCCAAGTTCAATGCCAGCCTCAGACACCGACTAGCTCTGTGACTGTGGACAAGGCACTGAACACATGTGCAAAACAAACTGGAGAAGGAAATGGCAAACCCCTCCAGTATCTTTGTCAGGATAAAAGAGAGAAAGGGGGAGGGGGGAGAAAAAGTAGGGAAAGGGAGAGGGAAAGAGAGAGACATGGAGGTGGGGAGAGAGAATAAGATTTGTAGGAAAAGAGAGGAAAGGATAAGGAAAGGATTATTGTTCTCTAAACACATGCCACTGAGCAATGGCATAAGAGAAAGTTGGCAATGTGTAGCAATATGTTTCTTCAGTGCTTCCTACTTGGTCATAGAAGTGATTTAGAGAGATTATGAAACCCACTGTCCTTCACCTTCATTTTACAGAATCTCTGTCTGTTTCTTTATATTTGTGTTTTCTTTTTCCAGTTGGGTTCAACTCTTATGACCTTTTTGGAATTTTCTTAGCAGTGTACTGCCTAGCTGCCCTTTCCAGTATTTTATTTTTCATTAATTCACTAAGACATAATGAGAATTGATTTTTAGAGCCAGACACCTGAATTCAAGACTTTTGTTATAATTAAATGTATAGCCATAAGCAAGCCATGTAATCTTTTAAAGTCTTAGCAGAATAAGTTACAGAACTGAAAATTTGGACAGTTTTTATAGGGGGAGTTTCTTGAAGTAATGAAATTATACATCTGGCCCCCACAAGAGCGAAACAAAATAAGAGTAACTTCAGCATGTATTAAAGTTGTAGACTTTGAAAGAAAAAAAAATTCTGTGAGCTTTTGTAGGATTAGAATCTGATAGTTTAGTTATCGACAGAAGGCCCTTAAAAATAATTGACATTGCAGGGGTGGGGAGTCTCTGGAAGAAATAAAAAGAGGCTTCGAAATTGATAGGTGATGTTTGAAGGTCATACTTTGAACTCTACTAGTGCGATAGAGTTATAAAAATTCTCAAAATTTTGAAATTCCAATTATTAATGATTATTATGATTATTTTGAAAGAGAAATGAGTAGATAGTGAGATCTTTTATATCCTTTTACAAAGAAGATGACAAATATGTATTTTCCCTGCTTATCTCTGTTGATTTTGCTTTATGGCAGAGATTTTCTTGAGGTTTATTTCTCAGGAGACCTTTATTGGAAACATTGCCAGATTGCAAACTTGGTTGTTCTACGTCATCAGGTAAAAGAGAGTCATCCTACTTCATAAGAAGAGAACCTTCTCTAGACATGAGTAGCCTCTGTTTCTGGAACCCTTATTTTTCGTTCTCTGCATCAATTCCAGAAAGATGCAGTGGGTTAACTTTAAGCTTTCAATCTTGAGGCAGTGTAGAAAAAGTCAGTACTTATGTTTAATTTGTAATTGTCTTACTGTCCAGTCTTAGAAAAGAAGTCAGCTTTTCTTACAGCTTACTTTCCCTAGTATTTAACTAAGATATAAGAATAATTATTTTGTTGTTATTTTTTCAAGGAACAATGAGAATGAGTTTGAAGCTCTGGGAAAATGTGTCTGCAAACACTGCTTCCTTTTCTCCTTACCAGCCCTGCTAACCTGGATAGATGTCAGTGCATTGGCCTTGTTTGATTCTAGCAAGAAGTGTGTTACCAAACAGTCTCTTGTTAGATACTTCGTTTTGCTTGCACATCAGGGAGTCCCAGACATTCTTTTACTTCTGATCCTTGCTTCAGTTTTAGAAAGACTGATTTAGAGGATGCTACTTGAGGGCTACAAAGAGTAAAATGGAAGCCTTCCTGCACTGGTAAAAGAATGCAGCCCCTTCAGTCACTGACCCTTGGTGACTTCAATAGAAAAAGCATTTTTTGTTTGGGAAGTCCACCTTCCCCAAGCATTTTTTAAATAGCTTAATCATTGATAAGAAAGAAGTGCTTTGGTGTAAGTCAGTTGAATAAAGGAATTAAAAGAAGGACAGGAAAAAATTCCATTTTAGGTTATACGTAGAAAATTATAAAAACTATGAAGAAGGTAGACTTAAGGGAGTGTTTTAGGCTGAGTGGTATATATTTGTGGTTCAAAGTTCAGAGTTATCCAAGAAAAATTTTGTCTTCCAAATAATATTAGCTGAAGTCCTAAGATGTAGTTAAATGTGGCACTTTCAGCTGCACATAAAGGTACATACCTACCTACTATCTGGCATTTAAGAGGCCAAATGTTTTACAACATTTTAAAGGACAGTCGACTAAACTTGGCCAGGTTCTTTTCCTTCTCACTCTAATATTTTGACCTAGATTTTCTAATGGAAGGGGGGGTAGTGGTGCAAGCATATAGAGATATACCTGATGTTTGCAATGTTTTTACCTCTTAAGTAGCTACTTTGCCTAAGCTCATTTGTTCTTTGCCAAAAACATAATTAGTATCTTTCAATGGTGCATATGGAGAGGACATGTCATTATTTTATAGTAGTACACATATCCTTATCATTGTTATATTTCCTGGCATCAGAATGAAATTATTCTTAATAGCTTCTATCATCTGTATTCTAGACTGGTTTTCAATTATTTACAGATTAAGAAAAAAAAGGATTAAAGCTTATCACTGCAGATCCCTGATAACTAGAATTTCTTATTTCTGTGGAACCCTGCTGATTTATGAAATCTAAATAGAACTTTCTCTTCATTTAAAAAAAATATTTTTTCCTAATTATATGTAAAGAGAATTTGTAAACATTAACTTTAAAAAATTGAGTTCTATATTTTCTCTTTCCCTCTCCCCACAACATAAATCTATATTAGTCATGTTGTGAGAGCAGAAAAAGACCAAAAGAGGAAAAGATTAGCAGAGTGAACATTCTATCTTTCTATATGTATTCAGCGCGAATTTATATTCAGCTTGCATAGTTCTTTCCTTGGATATGGATAGCTTTTTCCATCCAGTATGTGTTCTTTGGAATTGCCTTGGATCATTGCAGAGCTGAGAAGAACTAAATGTCCTAGTTGATCACAGCACAATGCACAACATTCTCCTGGTTCTGCTTACTTCACTCAGCATCAGTTCATGTAAGTCTTGTCTAGGTCTTTCTGAAAATTAGCTGTTTGTTATTTCTTTTTAGCAAAATACTATTCCAGTACATTCATGTACCACAACTTGTTCTTGAATTGATGGGCATCCCCCTCAATTTCTAATTTTTTGCCACTTCAAAAAGAACTGCTCAAATATTTAAATACATATAGGTACTTTCTCTTAATTTTGTGCCCATTTTGGCTTACAAATCTAGTAGCTGGTTCAAAGGGTATATACACAATTTTACTGCTCTTTGGATTTCTCTTCATTCTTAAGAATTTTTTCCTATCTAAAATGTCAGATCTTTTGGTTTTGATTTTGTTGTGGAGATTTCCACAGATTCTTGAATGCTCTTTCAGTGGTGGGCAAACAATGGCAGTATTTTTATCAGACTGGAAGGATTTCATGGATGGGGCTTGTGGATATGCCATCTGAGGAATAGCAGATGAGAGCAATTAGTTGGTTGACTTTGGGTGAGCATTAAATTATGAAGTTGTTGAAGGATTGCTGTCTTTGTCATTGGGATGGATTTATTCATTCTGATGGAATGCAGAACCTGAATTATTGAGGGAAAACAGTAAATATTTTGAAATTATATATCCATCAATAGCAGTATGTATTGTTTGTGCCATTTTTTATTAGGAAAATAGGATTAGTTTTCGTTTTGCACCAAAATTTCTCTGTCCCAGTCCTTTTCTTCTCTTCCTACCACCTTTCCCTCCCATTACAACTTATAGACTTTATCAACCCTTTTCGAGTATCATGGTCAAATTAATTTTGGTATAATGCACATAGTATTTCTCTTTACTCCCTTCTTTGGGGGTTACTTCAAAGAAGGCAATCCCCAAAGGAAAATCTTGAAATAAATAGTATCCTTTGGTACTCTGGATGTCAAGATTTGGCATCGTGTCTATTTGGTGGAGTTGTACTGGATTTTATCAAAAGAGATCAATTAAAAGAATTGCCATTTTTGGAGCCTTTTCTCCAGTAGTTCTGGCCTGGCATTACATTTAAGGTACAGTGATAGGTTTCCTGCCAGCCTCCAGGTGATAGAAACAGGAGGAGGGAAGGGATGCCCATGGAGTTTTCTATGAAAGTATGTATACTTTCCCCTCCAGAGCACATTTCACAGTTCAGTTCAGCAGTGACTTTGAATATTATGGGAGAATGAATTCTAAGTAGGGCAGATGCCTAGGGTGATATAGTGGTCACATAATGAGAGGGGATTAACCTGCTAAAAAAGCAATTAAACAATCCCTGAGCACAGAAGGAACCTTCTGGAACAAGATGGGAATACCTCCCATCAGATAAACTAGTTTGGGAGGGGGAAAGGGGGGGGAAGCTTTTTCTAAGATGGATACACAAGTTTTGGGGTGGTCCCCTCTGAACTGTGACACAGCCTGTCTCTATTTAACTTCAAAGTCTTCTCCTCTCTCTTCCTTAAACCACATACTCTCAGCCTCTGAAATGCTCTCTGCTGGGCAAGTGAGTTAGAGCCCACTGAGTTAGCTATTTCCCTGCTAGGGACAGGTTTATCAGGGTAGTTATGAAAGAAGATCCTTGAAATTTTCTGCTCCAGGAAGATGATCTGTTTTAATTGCTTTGTGACCTTGATGAGTTGTTAGAGACTGTCTTGAGACACAGAAAAAAGAAGGAAATGCATCCAGGGAGTGCACCTCCCGTTTGGGATAGGTCCTTGGTGCTAACTGACTATCTGTAGTTCTTGCACCCTGCAGGTGGTGGGGCAGGCTCCTTGTTTTCCTTGATTGCCTTGTGTCCCTCTATCCCTGCCCACCCTTTTGTTTAGTTCCTTGGCATCTTCCTGTCCTTACTGAGATCCATTCAGAAACTAGGAGTAAAATATTTTAAGCAATCCCTGGCCTACTTTTGAGTTCCAATGGAAGGTCCCTTCAGCAGTGACTGTTTTCCATTATCTTACAGCTCTCCTCTGGAATATGTAGGCAAGATGGATAATTTAAAGATTCAAACAGCTTGCCCAGAGTCACTTGGTGCCCTGAGGCTAGATCTGAATTCAAGCCTGCCTTAACCACAAGCTGTCCACTGAGCTACCTCTCTGTCGTATTGACCTTGGGTGCTATGTGGCAGCCAGTAGACACACAGTACTGATCACCTTCCTAAAGGTAGCTGGATGGGGCAGAGGACAGAGTACTAAGTCTGCTAGCCCTGTGAGATCCTGGGCAAGTCAAGAAAGCACCAACAGGAACTGGTTAGGTACTTATTGTACAAATGTCTTTCTCCCTTACTCTCTCCCCTCTTCCCTCCCCCACCCACCCTTCAGTCAACCAAAAAGCTCCTCAAATCCCCCCTGCTCTATTCCCATGCTGCGGGGAGCTCTTCCCTTCTCTCTCCCCACCCCCTCCCCCACCACGACCCCCCAAAAAGACTAACAGTTCTTGTTTTCAAAGAGCTTACATGCTACTGGGACTTTTAACCTTATGGGATACAAGTTTCTGGTGCAGAGGAAAGGTAGGAAACAAGCATTTACTATGTTTTTGCTGTGTGCCTGGTATATCCTTAAATGCTTTACAAATGTCTCATTTTATCCTACCAACAATCCTAGGAAGGTAGATGGTATTATCATTATAATTTTACAGCTGAGAAAACTGAGGGAAACTTGTCAAACTTAGCCCTTGTCTAGAGTCATATAGTTAGTAAGATTGTAATTGAACTCAGGGTATTTTTTTCTTTTTTTTAAACTCCAGGCTCAATTCACTGTTCAAGGGCATAGAACACATAATAAATGCTTGTTAATTAAATGAATGCTCATGAAATTTCCTTGCATTTTAAAGATAGCATCTATGGACTTATATTTGATTGGTTGTGTGGTATGTTTTTGAGTTTTTAAAATCATAAACTACGAGGCAATTCAGAGGTATTCTAGGACATATGGAAAAGATTGTAGGTGAAGAGTGCCAACTTCAATTATAGGTATTATCCCCTTTCTCATCAATTGCATGGAAACTCAAAATGAGGTCCGTGAAGATGATGAGGGTATTTAGGGATTCTATATAATCCCAAAATTAAGCCAGGAGGGATAGGTTCTTCTCAGAGAGCAAATGTGACCTTCAGTCACAATTCTTCTGAGGAGACAGCTCTTAGATTGGTTGAAAGTGAATGAATGTGAATAAGGTAAAATGGACATGGTTTTGTGTGGGAGGGTATGCTCATGTGTATGTTCACATGTGCTCTGTTTCACTGAGGTCAGGAATGTGGGTGGAACAAACACCGCTGGTGTAATCTGTTACTTTTCCTTAAAAAAATTCTTACTCGGTCAAGAGTTCTATATTTTCAAATATGATCTTTCTCCCCAGTTATCCTCCAGTTCAGGACATTTAGATAGGTTCTTATTTCTTATTTTGTCATCTCTTCCTTTCCCTATTATTACCACTCATTCTCTCCTCTGACTTGTGTATTTTGAAAAGACACTGAACTGCTTTACAAAATAATAGTATTGCTGGAGGCATGCTTGCATGCTCCATCTCTCTCCTTCCTTCCCTCTCCCCCCTAGGTCAGTCAGTCAGTCTGTCTTTCTGTCTGTCCCTTCCCCCTTCCTTCTCACACATACCCCCTCCCCCCACTCTCTCCCTTTCTCTCATGGTCACTCTTTGAGGTTATAGCAGTTCTTTAATGTAAACAGGATTCTCTATGATTTGGATTTCTGGCTATATGGAGAATATATTATGAATTTATTAACATGCGATTTATTAACTATGCAAGTTGTACCTAAGAGTCCATAAGCATTTACAAGAAAGATATTTATGTGCTCTATTGTGAAAGAAGGTGGATAAATAGTAATTTAGTTAGAATGAATTTTTCTCCTTTAGAGAGGTTCTTCCTTGTATGATGCTACAGAATACAAGATGGGGTGGTAGAATAATACCAAACCCTGGGCTTGACACAGCAGCTTGCTCTGATGATCAAAATATCTTTGAAGAGTAGTGATACAAATGAATGACTGGATTCTATCAGGACTTTACCTGCCACCACCCCATATCCCCAATCTATTACTGATATGTGGAAGATGTGGGTAGTAAATTCAAATCTTTAATCTATCACCTTTGATCAGAAAAAATAGAAGGTTTTGTTTTTTGTTTTTAATTATGTCATTGTCTAAAGGGGCCAAATTCTAATTTCTACATTGGTAAACTGTATGGTCACCATCACTGGTGAATATTTATTGGTTCAGTCCAAAGAATTAGAAATGTAAGTCTTTTCTCAATCTCACTTATGTGAAGTTTGAATCATCAGAGGAAGGTTTTTCTTTTCTTTTTTTTTATTGTAGCTTTTTATTTACAAGTTATATGCATGGGTAATTTTTCAGCATTGACAATTGCCAAACCTTTTGTTCCAATTTTTAACCCTTCCTTCTCCCAGATGGCAAGTTGACCCCAATACATGTTAAATATGTTGAAGTATAAGTTAAATACAATATATGTACACATGTCGAAAAAGTTATGTTGTTGTACAAAAAGAATCAGACTTTGAAATAGGGTACTATTAGCCTGTGAAGGAAATCAAAATGCAGGGGACAAAAATAGAGGGATTTGGAATTCTATGTAGTGGTTAATAGTCATTTCCCAGGGTTCTTTGGCTGGGTGTAGCTGGTTCAGTTCATTATTGCTCCATTGGAAATGATTTGGTTTATCTCATTGCTGAGGATGCCCAGGTCCATGAGAACTGGTCATCATATAGTATTGTTGTTGAAGTATATAATGATCTCCTGGTCCTGCTCATTTCACTCAGCATCAGTTCGTGTAAGTCTCTCCAGGCCTTTCTGAAATCATCCCGCTGGTTGTTTCTTACCAAACAATAATATTCCATAATACTCATATACCACAATTTATTCAGCCATTCTCCAACTGATGGGCATCCACTCAGAGGAAGGTTTTTCTAAAGCAAAACTGGCCTATTTTTTAAAGAAATGTTGATGGGGGAGGGAGGAGAAAAGGGGTTGAGGGGTATATTGTCAACATGCTTTTCTGAGAAGGATCCAATTTTACAGAAACCACAGCCTAAATTGGAGAGAGCAGGCTTTTGGATTACACTGATTTCTGTTGTGGTTGTAACATACCACAGTTTGATTTTTGTCCAGATGAAAACATTTGGTTTTCACTTCAGTAAATATTGCAGAGACATTGCCAGCTAATGCTGAAAAGTAATGAAATACTGCTTTGGCAAAACGCAGATGCTTTCATTGCTCCTCATTCCACTGCTCTCATCCAAGTTCAGATTTTTTTCACATTTGCTAATGTACTTTAAATAATCAGAGCCGGAAATCTGCCTCTAATTGTTATTGGAAAAGAGTGCGGTGAAAGAGAACTTTAATTCCATAGATTTTCAAAAGGTAATTCATTTTTGATAAATCAGAGCTTTTGGCACCCAAAGCAGTCCTTTTATGGTTTAGGTTACATCTCTAAAACCACCAAGTGTCAGGTTCCATGTGCTGCCACTCTGGGTAACAAGTCAAGCTCTGCAATTTGTTAATTAAGGTCATAAACCAGGTTTATTTTGTGATTAGGGATGAATATTCAGGATTTTGTTACCCTAAGAGTACAAAAAGCTTGACAGCAAATTTAAAATGCTAAGCATTATTTTGTCATCTTTTTTCCCCCAGTAATTTCTGTCTGTTTCTCTTTTTTTCTCTCTCCTCTTTCCTAACCTCCTATCTTCCTCTTATCTTTCAGTTAGTTTTAAACATTGTTTTTCTACTTGTCTTTCATTTACTACTTATTGATTCTAGTCATGGTTTTTGTGGAAGACATTTTTCATAGTAGTAAGCAGGTGAAGGGGCTTTCTGTCCTGCCAGTTCCTCCATCTTCTCTTAACCCTCCCACCTCTTCTCTGTTTTGCTACTTTGTAGTTATATTTTGTCCTTTCCCCACTTGAGTGGTGTTACGTTGCATTGTTGCTTTCTTTTTTTGATCCATGTTCACTTGTAAGGCCTCCCAACCTGCTTCGTCATTTCTGTCCCTCGGTTTCTAAGTGACACCCTTGGGCCAAATGGATAAATATCATCTATGGTTTGAAAAGCAGGTGGGGAAAATAAAAAGAAACTTTTGCTCTTGTTTCCCACTTTTTCTTCTGTAAATGACTCTTAGTCAGTTTTCTTAATAACTTTAGGATGAATATGCACCAGACCTTATTTGAAAGGTTTGCATTTATTGAGTGATCTCTGGTGTATGGTGCAGTACCCAATGTCTTATTTTAGCTTTTTACTGAAGAACCTCCAAAGGGACATTTTTTCTACTCTTCATGTCCACCTGAATTCTAATCATAAATCTGTAAAACCTATACTTTCAAGGGACTTTATGAGGGGATTATTGTTGACATCACTTGCACAGTATCACAGATTCTTTGTGAGCTTGTGATCAAGGGAGGAGTAAGGTCTATGGCTGGTCATTATGGTCATGACCTCTTTTCTTCCAGAATCCTGGTTAGAAGGGTTACTTGCTGTAGCAGAGAGGATTTCTATCTTTTCTTGAAAGGCTCAAAATGTCTTTTGTAGTAGAAGTTTTTTGGTAGCATTTTCTTTTTTTCTATTTAATTTCTTTTTAGATTGATACATTTGACATAGAGAGCAAAGACATAAAGGAGCCTCCCTAAAAGTGATGAAAAAACACTCATTACCTAAAAGGTAATTTGGAAGTCATTCCATTTCTAGTTGAGTCCTTTATTTGTTAACGTATGCTGTTGTTATTCTCAAATAATATAGACAAAAAGACCCATGTGTTCAAGCATAACAACAGCATAAGTTGTGAGACAGTTCACCTTTTTTATCCAGTTTCATGTTATACAGTGCATGGGTGAAAGAATGGAACCATTAAGTGAGATCAAATCAACACTACCGTTTTTCTAGGATAGAGTGTGTAGGGTGTGCATCCCCATTATTTCAGTAACTTTCATAAACATAGTTCCCTTTATGTTTTATTTCTCATGTTAGAATGTAAGATAAGTGCAGAAGCAATTTTTACTTTTTATATGCTTCCCTTCCATAGTCTCTAATAAATATTTGAATTTGTTTAGAATTAAGTGTTGAGTTCTGTTACTAAAAATTGAGATTTATCAACAGTGGAGATTCTACTTTAAAATGCATTTTAAATACTGGGATAGAATTTAGAACAAGCAGAGAAGATATCCAGTTATTGTCCAGTTAAATATATTGCTTTGATCAGCTTTTGTCTTTTCTTTAGCCTTCAGCCCTTTTCTAGCTACCTCCTTGCATTACCCAATATTGAAAGGATATAAATATATGATATCGAGGATAGGCTTAACATTAAAACCTAATTCTTTGTATACTATATGATTTCCAGCCCCAAGTGATGACCCATTTATGTCAAAATAACATCAGCAATGCCTTAATTTAAGAAAATTGCAGCATGGAAGAATCCTAACTTGTTAAAAGGCTAAATTAGGCAGGTCACATAATATAAACAGTATAAAGCTTTACAAAGAATCCTAACTTGTTAAAAGGATAAATTAGGCAGGTCACATAATATAAAAAATTTTAAGCATTACAAATATCTATTGCATTGGCATCCTTTAAGGAGGATTATTGAATTAACAAAATTTTGTCTACATCACTTTTCATCAAAACTATATTAGTAACATTCACCTCCTTCCTCTTGGAGAAGTAGGGGATTACAAGCAAAGAGTACTGTACTATGTGGTCAGAAATGATCACTGTTTTTGATCAGATCACATTTTTCTCTCCTACTCTTGTTTGTCTTCTCATCTAGTCTGCTATTAAATTCCCTCTTTTTCTCCTTTTCTTCCATTTTCCTTGTCTTTTCCCTACCTACTTCCTCCTACTTGTTCTTTTCTTTCCTCCTTTTTATTTACCTGGGAAGTCTTCCTGGGTGGTAGGATTTACCTAAGATAACTGTGATGTAAAAATACAACTTCCATTTTAAAAAAAAGAGTAATACTATAAGGATTTATTTGCATAATACAAAAAAATTCATTTTGTAACCGTTTTGTCATTTATCTTTAAAGGCTTTTTATGCATTTGAAAGATTGTTTTTTACTCATTTGTGCCAATCTATCTCCCTTCTCTATATCTATTTATATATATAAAATTGTAATCTAATTTTTTTTAGAGGGTCATCTATTTTAAAATATCTGTAAATTGAACTTACCTCAAGGAAGATTTTGATTTCAAGTGAAAGAATGGATCTAACAAAATCCTCTGTATACAGTATTCTATCAAGTAACTTTCTGTGTCCTTTTCCCCATTCCCCATCCAAAATCCTTCCCTTCCATACTTCACTCCTCCTAAAAAAAATTTGGAAAGGGGAAAAAAAGAAAGCAAATTTGAAACCTTCCAAAGATGATTCCAATGTTAGCATATTGCTCATTCTAAAATCTAGTGCATGATCACTTTGGGTGCTGAGTTGCTGGAGGGGAATTGTTGCAAAAATGCAGCTTTATTTTCATTTAGACAATCCAAAGAAATTATTAGCCGTTTTGCCCCTTTGTAGAATTTCATTAAATATGTTCCATCATCATTTATGATGAACTTCTAGCCAACCATAGTCAGTTTTCTAAAACCTCCTTCTTCCTCTCCCAACCAGAGGGTATTTGTGTGTGTATATATGTTGTGTTATAGGTCTTAACTCAAGTGCTTCCTACCCCTTTTTGGTTTATTAATTTTCTTATTACTTTTTAAATGAGAGTGCCATCCTGTCTTATCTTTCCAAATTGGGAAGTCTCTTCCAGAGCCATTTTTGGCTGTGATTCTTAGCCTTCTAAGCCCCAGTTGTTCATGCCTCTGAAATCTGAATTACTTTTTTGCATTAAGATCTTTAATTCAATTTCCTTGTAACTCATAATTTTTACATTTCTATTTGGATGTTAGAGATAGTGATTGTTATTGTTGGCTCTGGGCTTGGATTTTGTCTTTTGTAAATCCTTGGCATTATTAACTGTTGTTCTTCTTCCCACATTGTGGTTACTCTCCATGGTATTTGATCCACTAGTTATAAATTCCTAATTTTTTCTATCCATTCCTTTTGTTGTTCTTGTTGTTCTTTGTTCTTCCCCAGCTCAGGGCATCTTAATGACAGATGCTTTCAGAGGGTCCATTTTGGGCTAAGGGCAGTGACTGGTGAGTGTGAGAGTCTGCTATTCCCATTTTGGTTGGGATAGAGCAGACGTATTTTCCCTTACTCCCCCGACTCATCCAGGTTCCATGTTTCCCTGATCCTCTGTTCTTGTTATCCAGGCACTCAGCAACTCCCTGCCCCCTCTTTGCCTCCTCTCTTTCCTTCATACCATTTGGTCAATAAGATGTCAATATTTTTTTCTTCTTGAACATGGCTCCCTCTTTTCCCTGACCCACGCAGCCCAGTCACCAGCCCTAGTTCAGGCATTATTTACTCATTTGTACTATTAGGAAACAAAACAGAACTTTTTACTTTTTGTTTTTCATATTGCTCCATTTCTGCATGTATTCTTCACTCTTATTATACCTCCTAGAGAGCTTCTCTCCTTTATAAGGAAACAAGCATTTTTAAAAGCACTGTGATAAGCACTTTAAACACATTATTTAATTTGATCCTTGCAATAGCCCTAGGATTTAGGTGCTGTTATTATCACTATTTTACAGATGAGGAGACTGAGGTAGACACAGGTTAAGTCATTAACTCAAGGTCCTACAGCACATTTAAACTTCCTGACTTCAGGACCAGCTCTTTTGCCTGGTTACTTTACAGCAGTTTAGAAAGACCATTTTAGGTTCTTTATTGGCATAATTCAAATTGTTTTCTAGAATGGTTGTACCAGTTCACAGTCCTGTTAAAAATGCATCAATGTGCTGTTTTTCCTTGATTTCTCTGAAACAGATGTTCCAATCTTGTGTCATCTTTATTAAGTTACTGAGTATGAAGTAAAGCCTCATAGTTTTTTGTTTGGTATTTATTTTGTTATTACTGATTTGGGTTCTTTCCTATCACTCTAGAGAACTGTTTTTTGTTCATATGCTTTGATCACTTATTTATTGGGGAATGGCTTTTGGTGTTAATGAAATTCTACTAGTTTTCTGTGTATCTTGAATAACCACACAACTATTGGATTTATTTTCCTAAAGAGGATACATTTGGCTTTTGTCTCATCTTTTTTTTTTTTTTTTTTAAACTTTGTTTCTGTGTAAGTTTTATAATGTACATAGTGTAGTACTACTAGTAGCATGTATATAATTTGTAAGTCAATAAATAGCCACATTGAACAGGGGTGCATGAACATTTTTCAATGACAGAGGTGCTTGATCAAAACAGTGTGGAAACTCATATACACCTTTTAGACAGTGATACCCCCTTGGGATACATGCTGAGGATTGAGATGGCAAATGCAAAGGGAAAACTTGAGTGACCTTTTTTCCCCCCAAAATAAAAATTATTTTCTAGAATGTCTGTTTTTCCTCTCTCCTTCCCCCATAGCTTAGTACCTCTGTGAGAATCAACAGTATTGTAGGTTTTTTTTGTGTGTGTTTAAATAATGTCCTGATGTATAAAACCTGTTTAAAAGTTGCAACCCAGTATGGCCTGTTTTCTAAGGGGAAAAAAATTTAAATGAACATACCCCTCTTCTTCCAAATGCCTTTTATTTTATGTTATTATAATATTATGTATTTTATTTATTCTTATTGTAAAATTACTGAAGAAATTCAGGCTTGTGCTGTGAAGGTTATCTTAGTCTGGTTTCATTTTTCTTTGGCTTTCTAATGACCAGAGGTAAAGCTAATTTTCTTGGGTGATAGCCCTTTTAGTTGCTAAAGTTCACTGTTGAAAGTACTGATAAAGTTACTTATATATACACCAAAGGGCATTGTTTGTAGTCCTTCTTAAGCCCTGAAGGGATTTCTCTTAATGATACTTTTCTTCTGCTAACCAGGTTCCCCAGCGCTGCCTAACAACATGGTATATTTTGGAAGCTCTCAGGATGAGGAGGATGTAGAAGAAGAGGATGAAGAGACAGAAGATATTAAAGCAGCCACAAACAATGCTTCATCTTCATGCCAGTCAACCCCCAGGAAAGGAAAAACACATAAACATGTCCACAATGGACACGGTGAGTACTCGGATTAATCCTAGGTCCTTAGATGCTGAGGGAGCACTTGTAGAGCTCTTGGGTTCCTCTAGGTCATCTCCGAGAAGAGACACACTGACGAGTCCTCTGAAGGCCCCACAAGCTATCCTGCTTATTCTGTAGTCATTGTTTTCAATGCCTATTCAAGCCTAGCTGACTAGATACTCTCCAGCAGCTTCACCTGCTGACCAGGCCTGCCCCTTATTGGCTGCTTGTGAGATTCCGTCAGATCAGATGTGTTTCAGAGTGCTATAAGAAAGAATATTTATTGGTTAAAATAACCTCAGAAATCTTGCCCAATTTCCTGATTTTATAGATGAAGAAAGAAAACCTGGGGAGATAGTGACTACAGGGGAGAAAAGGCTCATGTGGACTTTATTAGTACAGAGGGGAAAAAAAAATTGGTTTTTCTCACACTTGATCCAATGCTGTTTCATGGGTCTTTTGTCACCTATCTTTTCTAAGCCTGATCTCCATGCAGAAGGAAACTGATATGATGTGTTTCATAAAACTTCTTACATTCACGTCTGCCAGAAATTAGACTTTAATATTGTGTCTTTAATGGAGACATCTTTATTCTGGGTTCTTTAATCATATGTTGGGACAAGGCTAAAGGTACACACTGACTTTTAGTAGCTTTGATTTCATTTGGGGATGTTAACTGATTTAGTAAGCAAGAATTTATTAATTGCATCTTCTTTGCTTACCATTATCTTAGGGAGATTGCTTAATTTTTGTTTCCCAGCATTTATTACAAAAATTGTGACATAAAAGACTCTTATTAAGAGTGTTTATTAAGTCTTTATTGATTGATTGTTTGATCAATTGGTTATTTTTTCACTGTGGAAGATATTGAAAAATAACTCATTATCCCTTCTTCAGTGAAGTTATGTCTAGTTTGGTTGTGGGAGCAAGATCTTTCCAGGAAAACTATAGTCAGTTGTTCAAGATCTGTGCAATTAAACACTCTGCTTTATAGTGCTGACAATAATGAACATTGAAGTCCAAGAAAAAGTCTGAGCAAATATTTTTTAAGTATCTCAGAGAGTCTTTTGTAGATGTATAGAGATATATAGCATTGAAGTATGCCAACTGGTAATATGTGTACTAGAAATGAAATGGATGTTCCTTTTGAAGATGCATTGGATTTGTAAAAAAGTTCTTGATTTGGGCCATGAAAGGGAAGGAAAAAGTCATAGATTTTTTTTTTTTTTTCACCTTTTTTCAAGATTGGTTTTCTTGAATCAGGAGATTATAGTGGAGAGAAATAAGGATCTTTTTTTTGTTGTTGTTGTTGTTGTTGTTGTTGTTGAAGAAGCTTGGTTCACTTAACCCAATAGCTGAGACATTTGGGTATACTGTCTTGGAGCTCAGATGAAATATTAATACTAAAAAATAAGATGTTTATTAAAAGTCATCAGAGTTAATAGGTAAAGCTATGAAGATAGGTGAACTCTTTTAACAGACTGTAGAGAGAGATGGGCACTTAAATGCCTTTTTTTTTTTTTTTTTTAAAAGAAGGATTAATTTTCTTGTTCCATTTTAGCTGAAAGGATGATAAACAAATGAACAAATGTGAGCACAAAGTATGGTTGCGGGAAAATAGGAACTAGATCTTTTTTTTTTCTTCTTGTAGTAACAATTATCAGCAAAGATCCTACTGATTACTTCCCAAGGCAACCTTAGTCATAAATATTTTATTTTGTTTTCTAATCAAGTTGCTTTTCCAGTGTGAGTGGAAGGATGAATGAATCTGTCGTTTTGAGCCATGTGTCCTAGGTTCTTGTTGAAATCCGGATTCTTTGAAACAACACAAAACAGGAACTCTCCTCTCCCTGCTTGCTCTCAGGCTTATGAAGAAACTTCTTTCTTGTGTATTGAAGACAAGATTCTTCTAACATCAGAGATCCCGCTACATGTGCATGGATCTCATTAGCTTGATTTTCTTTTGATATTGAGAGCAGCCTCAGTGTTATGGGAAAGGAGTAGGGGAATCACTTGCCATCATTTGACAAGCACTTTTCCTGGGATTGGGACATTGTGTGTGTACTGATTGGTAGTATTAAATGGTGGTGTCTATTTCTAGTTCCTAGATGAACTTTGGAAATACTTTTAAAAATTTGAGTTATATTTAAAGCAAAAGTTATTATAGCACAGGGTACAGAAAACTGTTATTTCCGTTTCTAGTGTTTCATTCACACTATGCTTGGGGAATAAATCTCAGAATCTGTCTTGCCCTTTTCCCCTGATGGGCAATTCATATTTCACAGGTCTCAGGCTCTGAGCCAAGTGACTTCTGGGTAGAGTAGATAACTCTCCTCAGCTGAATGCTGGTCTCTGCCCTTGGTTTAGGGGAGTTCTGTCCTGTCTCTCTCAACAGTCATTTGCATAGTTTGGGGGAAGGGAAGGACTTTTGTAGTTTTGAGTTCGACTGTTCAGCTTGCAGAGTCCTGCTGCTGGATCATCATGTAATTCTTGCAAACACAGTTTTTTGAGGATGTCAATTTGTGCACGAGATAGTTTTGTTGGTTTGGGGGAATAGATGCTTGTCTGTGTTGACATATGCATTCTTGCAATCTCTCCTTTAAGACTTTTACTCTACTGTATTCTCCACCTTAATTATTACTTAATTCTGCCATTCATTTGCTAATCTCTTATGAAGCTTCTACATTCCCAATTGCTTCTTCGAAGTTTTTCCTTTTTTTTCCCCAGTGAGTATGAATGAGTAGCAGAAAATATACATTCTGAACTAAAATTGCATTATTTCTTAAAATCTCTTGTACTTATGAACCCGTCTCTTCTATAGCCTGTCTCTGAATTTATTGTTTTTGATATGGGATATTAAAAATGGTTACTTTAGGTTTTTATAGTGGTAACATTTATCTGCTTTGCTGGAGGGTTTAGAGTTCACTCATATTTCTTCAGTATTTGTAATATTGTCCCTAGAGAAGGGAGCATTCAGTTTCAATTATATTGCATTTGGACAATTAATAGCAGAAGCAAAAATTCTTGGGTTTACAGAATTACAAAATTGGATATACCTTTTCTTTAATTTGAACCAAGTCCAGGATTGTTGATATCATATACCTACCTTTTCAGTTTGAGGGAGGGAATATCTAGTCTGTGATATGGACTAGAATAATTTTCTGTGGTCTATTAAATAAAATCCATGAGTAATATCCACATAAGTGCCTTGGTTTTATAAATGGAACATGATCTTTAACATCTTAAGAGGAGAAATATTCTAAAATTCCCACAGTGTGAAAATACTGGTCCCTGAAATCCTGATTCCCTCAATTCTAGGTCTTTCTGTCCACTTGTTTTCTTTGGAATGTCTTAATGTTTTCTGTGTATTTCATTCTCTCTCTTGTTTTCCCTTTTTATTTTTTAAAATGATAAGACATATATTTCTTGCTCATTTAAAAAAAAGTGATTTTGTTGTTGTTGTTGTTGTTGCTGTTGTTGCTGCTTGTTTTTACAGTTTTATAACCTTCAGTTTATAAGAGATGTCATACTTCCCTATCTTAAGTAAATAAAACATACAGACCTGTTCTACTGTACCTTTTAAATGCAGAGCAGTGATTTTGTTGGACATATGAAAAATGGTTGACTGAAGTGTAGAGAAATTTGTTTTCCTCAAGTGTTAGAAATAATAAGGTTTACAGTTCCATGTAAAAACACAAAACAGTGTGTCCTTATGGAATTCCTTGAAATTAATATTTGATGTTGGCTCTTATAGGTTAAATCTTCAGTCCTGAAAATCTGAGTTCTTTAAATGATCATTTTTTAAATTCAATATTATGGTTAGTTTTGCTGGATATATGGTATTTTTGGCCTCAGTTCTAGGTTCTTTACATTGTTAATATATAATAATCTAGGACATATGTCTTTTATTGTAGCTGCTGATAAATCCTGTGCAATTGTAGCGCCAGCATTATTTGGATTCTTGTTTCTTGTATTTCCTGTATCTTTGATTTGGGAAATTTCAGAATTTAACAATAATATTCCTATGTGTTTTCCTTGTAGGATCTCTTTGAGGTGATGATCAGTGGATAAAAGTTAGAAATAATGAGCTCAGAATCATTGAACATGTCTCATAAAATGAGTGTAATGAGTCTCCTTTATATTGTTGCCAGTAATACAGTGATTCTATTGATTAGAAACTTAAATAAACTAGTACAAATGTCCTGATGATAAGTAGGCATTGGCTTATGATTGTCTTTGATAATCTTATGAACTAGGTACCAAGTTGATATGCAAAGCCAGACCATCAAGTTAAATTTGTTATCTCCTAGATTTTGGCTCTTTTGTATGAATATAGGCTTTTGAGAGCCATATGATTATTAACAAAACTATGTTCCTAAGTTGAAATGCACCATGATGTTAATGAATAGAGATCCTACCTTAATTATATATCACACAGCACCTTATCTCCCACAAGTATCTGGTACCACAGAGAGCTAGCCAGAGTTGGTGTAGCCTGTGTTAATGCTTTTAGTTTCAGTAATACCATGTAACTTAAAAAAACCAGAGTCCTTGAATTGCATACCATGAAAATAATATAAACATGATCATTTTGATCTTCTAAGTTTATGGTTTAGAATTGTCTATTTTCTGAGGCAGTGGATAGAGCCCTGGCCCTGGAGTCAAGAGAACCTGAGTTTAGATATGACTTCAGACACTTAATACTGTGTGCCCCTACTTTTCTTCTCCTCCTATTCTCTCCAACAAAATGATGTTTATTCTGCTTCAGTTTTGAAAAAGGTGGCAGTTAAAAAGCTCATATTTGTTTTTAAAATAATCTTACTTTATTGCTTTTCTGTCATCAGTGATTTTTAGTTTAGTGTCCTAGTCGAGTCTTAGAATATATTAACACAATTTGGACAGATCATTATAGAATTTGGGAGCAAGAAGGGACAACACGTCATCCAATCTTATCATTTTATACATGTGCACATTGAAGTCCAGGAAAATGAAGTGATTTACCTGACATTCCATTGTTAGATGATAGGAGAATTAGGAGTTAAGCCCGGTCTTTTCTATCTACCTGATTTCATTCCTTCATGAGCACTTTAATTCCAGTGCTTTTGTTGTTGTTGTTGGTTGTTTTAAACACCAATCTCACCAGCGAAATAGTTTGTGAACTGTTTAAACAAGCTTCTCTTGATACTTCTTTTATTTCTCCATTGACTGAGACAACAGTGGTGGCAGGAGGCAGGTGGCAGGCACAGGCAGGATTTGCTTGTACCCACTGATAATTAAATTGGGTCAGTGATGTGTTAATTGAATAATCAGATCCATTAAAAAAAGACCACACAGATTCTCAGTGAGTCTTCTCATTGTTAAGAGAGTTTATTTACTGTCATTGTCCGACACTTGTTAGGTGGTCAGTCAATTGACCATCTAAAAAGTTACAAATATGTGCCAGGAACCATGCTAGACATTGTAGAGCAGGATAAAATATCAGCATATTAAATAGTGCCTATTTAATAGTCAGCTGCACCTTCACTCAGAAGTTGCCTCTGATGATATCCAGAGGAATTAAGAATGTGATCTTCTTGGGAACAAGACTGGCATTTGGGGCTGGCATGGTGACGCAACAAGGAGAAAGAGATTCCTGCCCACACAGCAGCCACATGTCCTTTCATCGGCTTCTTGGTGCAAATAAAGATCACATCTAGACCAGCATTTGTTTGCAAATGTATAAGAATGGGTTGGTGCATTTCAGGCATTCTTTTCTAGCTGGCAACCATTTTGCTTTAAGGTCTTGTCATTTTGTGTGGGATTACATTTAAGTGACTTCCTCAATACCATTGTGGGGATATGTGAATCTGCCACCTTACCTGGAGTACATGTTGTTTACTACTCTGGTGGAACACTCTGATAATCCTGTCTCTGGGACTTTGCATGTGGGCTGTCATGAAGTCTTCCTCACTTCAGCTTCTTACAATTCTTTGTTTGCTTCAAAACTTAGCTCATGTTCCCTTCTATATGAGATTTTTCTTTCTTTGCTACAACTTCTATTCTCTTGCCCCATTCTCACCATCCTCTCGTCTTGTATATGTATTTTGGCTATGTTGTTGACTGTGGTAGGATTGACAACAGGGACTTGGCTGTTTTCAATTCTGTATGCTGCTAGAATAGTGTTTTTCATAAATATTAGTTGACTGAGAATATCCTCAGATTTCCAAGACAAGATGTTTTGCCTTCCTTGGTCATCTCAAATAGTGCTTTAGGGATGCAACCTGCAGAGGCCCTAGGAGAAACTGGTCCCATGGTCTTTTCCCTGTGCTAAAGTTTCCTGATTATCATAAAGGCCCCCACACTATTTTGAAAAGCCTAGGTTCTGTCTGCCTTGTTCATGAAGATAGAGAAATGTATAATATATTAAGATTTCTGTCAAAACCTCAAAAGTCAATCCAAAAATGGCTGTAAATGTAAGATTTTTCTTTTAGTTATAGCAAAAATATTTTTCCTCAGAGCACCCCAGGTGTCAGCACTTGACAATTGAGGTACATGACCATTAGACCCACAAAGCATAGTTGCACTCATTCCTCTCTCCTCTCCTCCCCCCCCCCCCCCCAATTTGCTCAATTACTCTGAAAGATAGACAAGGTACAAGTTCGTAATATCAGAAAAACTGAAATAATTTTCAGATGCTTCTACCTCTGCCATCATAACTAGGTGTTTGACATTGATCCACTTGCTTCATGAACTAACGTTCATGAGGTGCTTCTGCACCTCATTTTCTTCATCTGTAAAATGAGGCATTTAATTTAAATGAACTTTAAGATCATGTCTAACTCTTAAATTTTTAATTATTCTCAAGAATAGATTATTTGGGGTTTAGCAAAATTCATGAGTACAGTTCTGGGATACTAGATCTTCCAAGTTCACTTAGACTTGGGGGGAGGCACCCTATGTTTTGATTTTCTGCCATGGGCCAAAATATAGTTCCTTTTCCAGAAGGGTCACATCTCTCAGAGTTTGCAAGGTCTTCAGAACTTGTTCAGTCTACCCCCTTATTTTTAAAGTGAGGAAATAGACCTTTTTTTATTTTTTAATTATAACTTTTTATTTACAAGATATATGCATGGGTAATTTTTCAGCATTGACAGTTGCAAAACTTGTTGTTATAGTTTTTGCCTTCCTTCCCCCCCAGATGGCAGGTAGACCATTACATGTTAAATATGTTAAAGCATATGTTAAATACAATATATGTATACATGTCCATACAGTTATTTTGCTGCACAAGAAGAATTAGACTTTGAAATAGTGTACAATTAACCTGCGAAGAAAATCAAAAATGCAGGCGGACAAAAATAAGAGGGATTAGAAATGCTATGTAGTGGTTCACACTCATTTCCCAGAGTTCTCTCCCTGGGTGTAGCTGGTTCTATTCATTACTGATCAATTTGAACTGATTTGTTTCATCTCATTGCTGAAGAGGGCCACATCCATCAGAATTGATCATCATGTAGTATCGTTGTTGAAGTATCTAATGATCTCCTGGTCCTGCTCATTTCATTCAGCATCACTTCATGTAAGTCTCTCCAGGCCTTTCTGAAATCATCCTGCTGTTCATTGCTTACAGAACAGGGATAGAAGAAATAGACCTTGAGATTTACTCAAGCTTCCTCAACCAGTAAATGGCAAGAATTGGTGTTGTATCTTAAGCTTTCTTGCTCCACATTCAGCAGAAGTGAAGGGGATACTCTGCTCTAATGTAAGTGACTTTCCCAAATTACGTGTTTGACGCTTTTCGATTGCCTACTTTGGGATGACTTGAGTCAAAATCCATTGACTCATTCCATTTTGATTGTACCAAGTTCTTGGTAAATAGATTTACTCCTGTACTCAGTTGTCCCCTCTTTGACCAAGTCCTTATTTTTGTGCTTATCTCTACTTCAGAGGATTTTATGGTAGAGTTGTATGGCACCTGAGAGAAGAGCTTGCCCAGCCTTCTCATTTTACAGATCAAATGTTTGGTTCTCAGACTTTGTTAAACTGTTTTTACATGGCTTTGATGTGATAAAGCACTGTGCTCTGTGCTAGGGTACAAAAACATAAAATGGCCCCTTCTCTCTGGAAGCATAATTCCATTGGGAGAACATAATGTGTACATATATAATAATGATAACTAACATTTGTGTTGCTCTTTTTATGAATAGGTGCTGTACTCTGCTCTGCATTTCACAAAGGTTATTTGATTTGAACCTCCCAAGAACTCTGGGAGATAGGGACTGTTGTTTTTGCAGATCAGGAAACTGAGGCTGAGATGAAGTGACTTGCCCAGGTACCATAGCTAGCTAAGTTCATGAATCTGCACAGAGTAAAAACAAGTTAGTTTCAGAGTGAGATACTAGCTTTTGGACAATTGGAAAGAGGAAGCATTAGTTACCTAAGACCACTTTGAATAATGAGTGACAGAGATAGGGTGGGCTACAGAGCCCTCTCAGTATTTCATGGTCTCATCCAGCCCTCTCCTTTCATATTTGACTTCATAATACCAAGTATTAAAAAATGGGAGTCAGGAGACTCAGTGGATCTAAGTAGGTAGCAACAAAAGTCCCCAAACAGCTTTCTGGACTTTATACCCCAAAAATCTCTTATAGAAGATCTCTCTCTCTCCTACATCTTCTCCCTCTGCCTTTTCTCCTATCACTCCTCTTTCCCCTTCTCACATTTTCTATCTCTCCTGTTTCTACCCTCTGGCTTTGGAAGCAAAAGACCCACTCATCGCGCTACTCGTTATCTTGAATACATAAATGACTTTTCTGTTTGCTTCAAGTTCCCAAATCTGTAAAATGGCTCAAGTAGGGATAAACTGATCCCACAAAAGTCTTATTCCTAAGATCTTCCCAGCCCCAATCCTAGCACTGCTCTTGTGTCCAAAGGGGTGAAGCAGGAGATACCACCAATCTGCCCAGGGGATGTGTTCTGGATAGTGAAGGAGGCCTGGGAGGGCAGTTAGGTACGGCCTACAGGTAGCTCTGAGTCCAGAGTTGGTCTCAAATACTTACAACTGTCTGACCTGGACAAATCGGTCAATTTTGGATTCCTCAGTCTTTTCAATTGAAAAATGGCCATCATACTAGCCCCTACCTCCCTGTATTGTTGGGAAGATTAAAATAAGATACTCTGTAAATTGTTTAGGTACAATGCCCCAACACTTTTGTTGTTCAGTAGTTTCCTATTCTTTGTGACCCCTCCCGAGGTTCTTTTTTTCTCCTGAGGCAGTTGGGGTTAAGTGACTTGCTCAGGGTCACACACTTAGTAAGTGTTAAGTGTCTAAGGCCAGATTTGAACTCCTGACTTCATGTCCTACTACAAATCCTTTTATTCTTGTATTATTATTGTAATTGGGCTAGTGTTTTACCCACTGTGCCATCTAGCTGCCCCTCTCTGAGCTTTTCTTGTGCTATTGGAGAACTTTTTCATTTCCTTCTCCAGCTCATTTTACAGATGAGAAAACTGAGGCAATCGGTCTTAAGGGAGTTGCCCAGGTTTACACAGTTAGGAAGTGTCTTGAGCCTGAATTTAAACTCGGGCAGAAGAGTCTTTCTAACTCCAGACCCAGTGTTTTTTCCATAGTGCTACATCATGCCTGACGTTTAGCTTGTTTATTGCCTCTTTTTCTCATAATCAGTAAACATTTTTAAACTAGTATACCAGGCATTATATTAAATGCTGAGTATTAAAAAAAAAATAGGCAAAAATCCCCTGCTCTCAAAGAACTTAAAATGAAAGGTTTATAGGTTTTGTTTTTTGGGCTGTCTGTGTAGCCACCCACCTACCTACAGCCACCATTTTTGTCCATTTCCTTGGCTAGAAGTAGTGCAGGGTTTTTTGTTGTTGTTGTTGTTTGTTTGTTTGTTTTTTGTTTTTGAAGGTGGTGGGTTCTGACCCCATAGGAGGGAGGGTGGAAAAAGGGAAAGGTCACATGTTTTTATTAAGTACTAATAAACTCCACCCCTCTTATGTGTGTTTGCTGAGGTGTCCTTACCTTTGAGCCCCAAAGGAGAGGGGTTCCCAGGAGCTTGCTATAGCTTTACCTTTTAGTGGATCTCACCTTTATTTCTCTGCATCCTGGACAGATGCAGGGCTTTGTGAAGGCGAGTAGCCCAGGCTTTTAACCAGATTGGTTTCACCTAGGCCTTGCCACCTAATTACCTTCTAATGAACAGTTGAGCAGGTTGAGAAAGTTCATGGGGCCACAGAAGGCATTACTACTCGCCACTGTTCCATACATGTTTCATAATTAGAGTGCCCCCAGGAGTTAATGGAGAAGAAAAAAATGTAGATTGAATGTGACTTGATATACTTTGTTCTACTACTGTGTTCAAAAAATCAACCTAAGAAAAGAGACTTGGAAATTCCATTACTGTAAGGTGATTGGGATTGTTTAGCAAAGATTTGGGGTGGGACATTAAGGCTTTTCTGCCTGCCTTTTTTCTTCTTCTCCAGTGTGGTGAAGGTAATTATAGAAATTCATTATCCCCATGTCTTTTGATGTCTGCCTCAGCTCCCTGGCTGACCTGAGTGAGCAGTGTCTGGGGGTAGTGAATGGGTAATATGTATAAAATGTAAGGTAGCTTTTTGTAATTAGAAAGGACTGAAAGAATTTATATAATATCTCTGGGGTTAAAGAGGTCCTCAGAGATGCTGGCAATTTTTTTCCCAAAGGGAGACTGACAGAGCCATATGGACAGTCTAGCTTTCGAATCATTTCTGCATTTCAGCAGATTGACCAGCCACTGACAGATGTTAAATTTAGTTTCCTAGAGACTTCTGGATAGGATAAATGAATTGTAGTAGGACATGAAAGTTCCTGAGGTTTGTATGACTCACTCGTATGATAAATATATAGTTTTCTATTTCTTCTTTGCAAATAATGCAGAAAGACACTTAAGCCAGTCCCCTGAAACTACTAGTAGCATATTCCATACCAGTCAAAATGAAATTTAATTGTGCATTCAGTTATTATCAGATTTTATCATAAAGCATAATCTTTGAATAGTAAACTTTTCTGAAGTTACTAAATTACCTGTTTCTGACAAAAGGAAATAAACCAAAGGAATCCATAATATAGAAATGAATTTAAGTTTGCTTAAAATCTAGGATATATGGCCTAGCTTTAATTTTATGAAATTGTTCAGGGTAAATTCATCACATACTGCCTATGCCTTTAAATATGTGTCACCTTAACCAACAAAAGAAAGAAATAGCAGGGGGCTTTCTGGCAAGAGGGCATTTCCATGTAGACTTTTTAAACTGAGCATGTCATTGGACTCCCAGCTGGAATGATTTAATTGCTTTTGGATTCACACTGGGGGCATGGTGTTTAAAGGCCAGAAAGCAATCATTTGAACTACTGTACCAAATTTCTGCTTGGCATTTGCCTGGGTGGAGCAGTCAGCTCCCTCCTGGGGAATGTTTCTTCAGCCTTTAGTGACTGTCACTAGTGAATGAAGTAATCTCTAGCTTTTTACATTTTAAAAATTAGGTGTTTTCCCCAGTGTTTCCCTTTCTTTATCTTCTAATATCTGTAGGTGTTCTATTAAAACTAGGGAATTTATAAGTAGATAGCATATTAGTCCTTTGTGAGCAAATCCAAATGTGAAACTAAATGTAGAAATATATATTTTAGCCTCATAGGTACAGCTGGAAGATACTTTTAGGGACTGACATTATTATTATCATTTTGTAGATTAAGAAATTGTTGTTCATTAACTGTGTGAGTGCTGTCTGTTTTTGTGATTGGAGGGCTTACTCCAATTCCTTTCATTTGTCTCCAAATCTGGGATTGATACATTTATAATTTCTGAGAAAAGCAAATTATGTTCTTGACATGAGTAGTAGCTACTACTTTCCCTGCACAATTTCTCCCTTTCTCCTTCTATGTTTAATACAAATCATTTTGGGGTGGAGCTTATAATGATGGAAGATAACAGAGCAAGGAAATGTATAATCGATGATATGTCTTAGGAGAACAATCTCTTCATTGTAAGTTGAGTGAGAAATGCATGTTTTTTTTTTTTTACACCAGAAGCTCAGAAGTTTTATCAGTCTGTTATATCTTTATATCATTCAGTGGTGATACACTGAAAGCTAGGCCTATAGTCCTGTGAGAGAAGGACCAGCCTGCCTTATTGTAGTATTACTCATATATTGCTAGTTTAGAGAACATTTTTGCTCACAACAAGAAATACATTATAGACTGTTAGTAGGTAGATGTTAATGCCCTGAAAAGATGATCAAATGAGATAAAATATATAATTATCCCTTTTACCATCACCACCTTCTTCATCGTAGTTCTGATGTGTCATAGGTCAACATGAGAAATTAAGTGGGAATTTGGGGGAGAGTTTTGCTGAAGCTGCAGATGACACATGAAGGTCAACAGGTGACACATGAAATGTCAACAAACAACACAGGAAAAGTTTAAAAACCAGAAATGCATAAAATATATGTATAGTATTATATAATGGCAATATTTTTATCTTTTAATACCACAATAATTCAGACTTCAGGTTTGAAGGGAAGGCCAAAAATTTTTGACATGTTTTCCACACCCCTCACCCCCATGATGTTTAAGTGATAACAGTAAAGCACTTCATTTTTAAAAATTATTGCATAAACTTTAGCTATTAACAAAAATAATAAAGACTTGAACATAGTTAAAAAAAAAAAAAAATACTGAACATGTATACAAACCATTCACTGTACCAATTTTAACCAAAACAAGCATCCGAAAAATTGTGTTATTTAGGATGTTTTGCCATTTTTAAATATTAAAAGGTCAATTCAGTAATTAAGTGAATATTGATTAAGAATCCTGATATGTGTAAGGAACTTGAATACAAAAATGATAACACAACATCTCTGACCTCAAGAAATTTACCTTCACTTGGGTTAAAACTTGTACATCTATATGTAAGAAAAAATTGGGTGGTAGGGAGATTGCTTGATTACATACAACCAAGAAATTCAGAAAAGCCTTAACTGAGAAAATTGGCATTGCAAATGAACTTACTTAAAGGAATCAAGTTAAGGATTCTAAGAGATGGAGGTGAAGGAGGAAGGTATTCCTACTAGGGAGGCCATCCTAGGAAATGCATGACCTAGGGAAATGGAGCATGTTCAAGAACAACATTCTGGTTTGACTGGAATATCAAGTGGATGAATGGGCCTAATAAGAAATAAAATTAGAAAAGGATACGTTAGAGCCAGGTGCAGAAGGGAACCTAAACTGTAGGGGAAATAGCATAGTTAGACATAACTGTACCTGAAGACGATTATTTCTAAGGGATAGATTGTTGAGCATTTTCTTGGTAGTCATGATCCATTAAGCAGATCTGAGTAGCTCTTTATTGGAAAATTCCAGAATTCATTATTGTTATAGTCAACATATTTAATTGTGGCTTTTTGGTTTGTTTTGGTTTGTTGGTTACATTTTTAGAAATCAAAATTACCAGTTTTATTGTAATCTGAACATTTTTCATGTAGATGAGATGCTTTCTGTTATTTTTTCAACACTTTTTTTTGTTTGTTTGTTTGATTTTGTTTGTATTTTTCTTCCAGATTATTGTTGCATACAGTCCCCATCTCTATTACTCTAACATGCTGCAATGAAACCACCTAAAAGCAGAATCATCTAAATCTCAAGACTTAGAAGAGACTTCAAAGGTTAACTAGTATGACCCATGTCTGAGAGAAATCAATCTTTTCTACAGTACTGTCAACAAGTATTCATCTAGCCTTTGCTAGAAAATCTCATGTGAGGGAGAAAGTCCAAAGCTCCCCAAATCCACTCTTGGAGAGTCTTATCACTCCAGTCAGTCATACATATACTTTCTTTAGATTTTCTACCTGTATAGACCTTTTAAAAATAATGGCAGTTGGCAACTTGAAAGCACTTTGCTATTGAGACTTGAATGCTAAATCTTCATTGTTTTCACTTTTAAAGACAGTATAACTTATCTTTGGAACTACTGTTTCTTCCTTGTTTTGTAGGGGAACTCTCCCTTGTATCTTTAGCTCTGTTTTGTGTGTCAGCTTAGACTCTTGAATAGGAGAAAGAACCCTTGGTTTTGATGTGGTTCATCTTTTGGACCATTGCATTCAAATGTCATGTATTTCCTATGTACTTATAAAGTTTAATAACTTTATTCTTATTATACCTGCTTGACCAACCCTGCTATGTCAGTATTTATTAAATTAAAGCTAATTTACTAAAGTGTAGGATAAAGCTCACATTTTATTCTTTGGTAAAGAAAACAAAGCTAATGATGAATTGGGAGTCCCTGGGGTTAACCCTTTTCTGCTATTTAGTCAGTGTTAAGTGTATCAGCTTTTTCATCTATAAGCCAAGTGGATTCGACTAAGATGATCTGTAAGTTGTCAATGTTCTTGCCCAGAATCCCTAAGCCATCCTAGAGGATTTATTAAAGGGAAAGGTAAAACTGAGTATCAAATTCAGCCCACTTCAAGTCCATGTTAATACTGAGGCCTGAGTTTTTCATGGATAAAGAGCTATCCTGGGACCTGGGAAGAGTTAACTTTGATATAAAGTGTATGATTCTCTGGGTTGGTCCCCAAAATGCAGGGAAACTGCCTACCTGCATTGGTAGAGGCAGCGTCCTCACATGGGATTTTCCTCTTAAGAAAATCACAGTTTCATTCCGTATCTCCATTAGTGCTAACAAGAAAATTCAGTTCCCCCATTATATAGGTTTTTCAGTCAGGTTCATAATCTGAGTTATTAAGATTTAAGATAAAAATAATATATAAAACTTTGTAAATTTGTACAACTCTTATAAAATCCTGCTTGATATAATCCTGTCTGTGAACCAATTCAGCAGATTATAAATACTTCTTAAATGTAGGTTCTTTGTCTCCTCCCCCCTGCATCAGAATTTTATCTTCCATGAAGATTTCTCTCTGTCTCTTACTATGTCTGTATCTATGTCCTAATGAGAATTTCGATAACGGGGCTTCTCCGGCTTCTTCTCTCTGTCTCTACTGCTTCGGTTTTTGCTTTGGGCAAATAGGGTTACTTATTCCAATTGCACACGCTGTATTAGAATCCTTTTTGACCTGTTGGGACAGGTTGGCAGACATTCCATTGTTTTCAGACAATAGGGCCTCCAAGTTGAACTGGCTCCAGAAAACAAGTGCTGCTTTTGTACAGTAACACGAATTTAATGCCAGCAAGTTGATTGATTCTCTGTCATGTTGCTTCCCACCCCCAACCCCTCCCCCATGGATGCCTTGTAATGACATGAAGCTTACATTGAAATTTCTGGCTCATGATCAGAAACTTCCTCTTGCTCTGAAATGACATTCTCACTTCATTTAAATTCCTTGCCTTCCCACTCCTTGTGGGTACGGTGATGTTCTACCATTTGATTTTGGTGGAAATGTATATTTTTGGGGTACTCTAAATAGTGTGTCACACTGGCATCCTCGTGGGTTATCCAGTTTTGTCTTTTTCTGTGCAGATCTATTTGTCTGTTCTATCTGGGAATATGGAGATTAAATGGGGCCAGAAGGGTGGGGAATGGTCTGTGGGATAGTGGGGCAAAACTCTATGTTGCAAATGGAACGCCCACTGACCTATGAACTTTAATTTTTTAAAACCTATTCACCTTAATAGGTGAACAAAAAAGCACATCCAAACACCAAGATTATCACTTGGCATTTGAACGTGGTATTACCATTACAGTCTGTTTGAAATATTAGGACTATGTGGTCTATGCTATACTCTTATACCACTGAGTTGAGAGGATGGAGAGCTATGGGAGCTTGTCAGCTGTTTGAGAAGATAAGTTATTTTCCTTTGAGGGATGGCAGGGGCTTTTTCTGATCACCTGTCTTGTATTTGCATAATGCCTTTATCCAGAAAATAAAAAGTTTGTATAGATTTTGAATGTAAGCTTATAAATACTACTTTAGGAGAAACTGGGGAGATAATTTTATTAGATTTGTCAATTGGGCAGCTGAGGTACATAAAGTTTAGTTTTGCAAGTTGGCAGAATAATTGAGATTCAAATATAATTGGTTATTTTTAGAAGAGACACAGTTATGCTATTTTTCATAGATGGGACCAAATTTTGAGGAACATATCTTAACGGGGAAATTTCCTAAGTGGAAACTGTGAGTTAGCTTTTGAAAAATGTAGCAGACCTCCTTTTCAAGGATTACAAGTAGGTTCAGAGACTTTTGTAAGAGTATTTTTTTGTCTTCCTTTTCCCTTTTCTTGCTGCCCCTCAATGTATACAAAAATTCTTATCGCTGCTTGGTTTGGGATAGCTTTAAATCCAAATACTAGGGCTATTGGTTTAAAGAACTGGCTTGAGGTGGTATGCAAACAGTTGTCTAAATGCCATTTAACTCTGGAGTATGTGTCTACAAATCAGGTTATTTGTCTCTGCTCATTAATATAAATCTGTTTGTATGTGAGTACAACACAATTTCCTAATGCTGTTCAAAGCCATGAAAGAAACTGGTCCAATTATTTCTTTTAATTAGGGACAGTGTGACAAGGACTTCTTTACATCAAGCTTTCTCTCTCTTCTCTTATGTTCACAGGGTTTTAGTCTTTTCCTGTGAGAGTGAATATTTTTTCTTTTCCCTCCTCTCCCCCTCTCAAGAATCTTACAAATTAAGACAAAAGATAATTACTCAGAAGAGTAAAACTGGCAGGTTCCCACGACACTTAAAATTAATGAGCTGTTGAGTACAAAATATACCTTGTCTCCGGTTCAATCTCCTTTGCCCCTTACTCCTCCCTTTCCTCTCCCTGCTCCTCCACCCCCACTCCTTTTTAACAAAGATTTGACTTTTTGGTTGTGTTTGCTATCATGTCGTTTTGCAGCAGTGAAGTAGCAACATGATCTAGAAAGCTGTCTGTTTGAATACAGGTAAAGCCCAGTTCTGCCCTGTTACTACTGCCACTGACTCCCTCCCCCTCTGCCCCTTTTCATTGTCACTAACAATAGTTATCTGGCAACTTGCAAGTGTTTTGTCTTAACAGATTCTGTTTGCTTTGTGTTAATGATTTAAAAAGAAAATCATTTGGTTTACTTTAGCAACACTTTTTACAAAGGTTGCTATCATTCTCTCCCCATTTTCTCCATACCCTATGATTCTTCCTACCCCATCTCCTTTATACTTTGTAGAAATCTACTGATTGGCAGAATTTGTTAAATGATGCCTGGAAATTAGCATTGAGATTAATTTATATTGATGGATTTATATTTTAATTTATATTTAATTTATTTTGATGGATAAATATTTTTCGGACATTGCCTAAATCCATTATACTCTTCCCCTTCTGCCTCTACTTCCTAGATAGCCATTTCATATAATAAATAATATTTCTAAGAAAGAAAAAGGAAGACTAGAATAACAATAATAAAAAAAAAAACCCAAATCAATCAGTCTGAGTAAAATTAGAAAACATGTTCAGTGTTCTACTCCCATGGACCTTCTGTTATTTTTAAAATTTTTTTGGTAGAGATTTAGGTAGGGGTCTTCTCATTTTTTTCCCTGAAGTCATGGTGGTTTTTTGGTAAGTTTTGCATATTCATTCAACAATCTTTGATTGTTTTGCTATGGTATCCGTTTCCTTGGGTGGGGGGTGGGGTGGGTTATTTTATACACACACACACACACACACACACACACGTTTTCTTGGGTCTGCTTACTTTGATTACCAAAAGTTGACTTAAGAATGTATTCTATATTCATCCTGTTGGTTGTTCACAGCACAGTAATATTCCATTATATTCAAGTACTATAGTGTGTTGAACCATTCCCCAGTCAGTGGACTTCTAATTTGTTTCCATCTTTGCTTCTCCAAAAAATGCTGCAGAATTCTGGTGTATCTAGAAAATACTTGTCTGACTTAGTAGGGTAATTGTTCATAGTGATGGGCAGTACTCCTAAAATCACTTAGAATGAGGAATGCCTGTATGCTTGTTCAGGGTCTTGGCTTTCCAGAAGAACCATTAAATTACAGCTTCTTTAATTGATCATACTATCCAGGGATATCTGAGGAGGAGAAGAAAAACACTTTTGAGGTCTTTCATGTGTATGTTTGTTTTGATGGCCTTAGATTTTAAAAATTACTCTTGAGAAATAAAATTAGTATAGCAAATAAAAAGAAGTAAAGGCAGCAATAGGGAGATGAAGCAGAAAAAAGGTTAGGATTTGAATAGAATAAGTATTTCTTAAGCTCTTAGTATGTGCTAGGCTTTGCACATGCCATTTGAAATTCAGGAACCTTGGTTTGAATCTCAGCTCTGTGATCCTGGGCAGGTCACTGTGCCTCATCTGTAACATGTGGGATCTTTCTTGTACCCAGTAACCTCTGAGGATCCCTGCCAGCCCAAGTACCAGTGCGAGTTAGGTGAGTCGCCTTGATATAGCATCAGCATAAGACAGCATGAGAGAATGAATGGTTTCCTTCCTTCCCAGTAAGAGAGCAGAGTCCATAAAATCCATAAGCTTTCCATCATGATGAGATTATATGGAATTTGCAAAGTGCTTTGCTCACTTGTGAAACAAAAGGTACAATTACATTGGACCTTTTCAGAGAAGGTAAAGGACCTGCCCAGTGTCCCTCCGCTGGCCTGGAATGGAACCAAGAGACTTTTGCGCTCTTTCCATTCATTGATAGCATTTGTTGGCAGGTAGAATGTGAGAGCCCACAGAGAGCCACTGAGGGATCTACGGGATCACCCTGGTGCTTTGGGAATAGGAATTTGGCAACTCTGACCCTTCAAGGTTTGAGATTTTTGCACCTGTCTTCCCTCAAATTCCTACTCTGGGATACAGGCAGACCGAAGTGACTTGGCTCTTGTTCCCCCTCCATGACATTGCACCTCTGGTCCCTGCTTTGTTCCCTGTATGGCCTTCTATACCCTGCTTTCTCTAGAGGTTATCTCAAGTGCGTCACTCCTCCTGAAGTTTTTACAGTTTGTCTCTGCTTTTTTGCTGTTTCTCCCCAGTAGTGTGCCAGCTACTCAAAAACCAAGGATAGTTGGCCGTAGTTTTATTTAGCCCCTTAAGAAACGCTGCTTGTTGTGCTTTGGATCATGTCTAACCCCCTTCATTTTTCTCCATGAAGGGCCTTAGACCTTGAGTGTTCTCACACCTCAGAGGTGGCTGAGTTTGGTTATCCAGAGACGGTTTATAGTCCTGATTTGCAAAGAAACAAACAAACCTCACTGTTCTTTTTATTTCTTCTACCTTGTTGCTTTCTGTTTATCTGAAACCCTGGAGCAGATGCCACTAGCTTGGGCGAGATGGATGACTGACACTTAGTTAACACTGGTTTTCTGGACCGTGGTTTTCTAGAATGTGGCTTTCCTTTACTTTCAAAGTATTTTTAGACGTGGAAGGAACCAGAGATGAAATCCTCAAGGTATCAGATTGAGTGTCGAGTCACTTGGAGCTCACTCTTTTCCTCTGAGGCTCAGGGACATTGCTGAAAGGTGACATAAAGAGATATGGCCAGGAATGGAGGGAGAGAAGAGAATTGTTTTCTTCTAAATAGGGAACAAGGAAAACAGTAAAATCTTCCAATAGGATGTTTAAGGAATCATTTACAAACCTTTGTAGCTGTTGTCATAATTGATTTCATGGTAAGATAAGATTCTGACCTATAAAAGAGATCCTGATGTCATTCGTACTGCTGCGTTAGCCATATCTGAGACAGGTGATGCTAAAATTCAGGCTCTAACCAGGCAACACACTTACCAGAATTAATAAGAATATATGACTTTACCGTGTTTGAAAATGCTTGTAATTTTTTCCATTAACTGTTTCTCAGTAGTATGTCGAGAGGATTGCACAATTGTCAGCTGTACAGAGGTAGCATGGTTCCTTTTTAAGAACTTTACCTTTCTGGGCCTGTTTCTTTATCTGTAAAATGAGAAGTTGGATAGAAGGCTCTCATTCTTTCTGCTTATCTTTTAAGATTTGCAAAATTAATATTTTTCTAGACGTCATTTGTCCTGGGATGTTAATGATTGTGTAGAGAATTGGTATGGCACATAGACTTTGACATTGAGAATTTTCCAGTAGATTCTTCCACGTTAAGTAAAGTATGTGATTCTGCAAATATACTTGACTTCTGTTTGTATCATTCTGCTTAGGGGGCAGTTCCTGAAGGTTTACCATGTGCTTACATTTTTGTTTGCTTTCTTTTATTCACTGAAGTGATTTTTTTGAGCATTAAGGTACCTGATGATTGCATTAGGTTGGGATTAGGGATCACTTGAGTCATTTCACTTTCTGAAGAAAATTGACATTGGTGTATGTGGAGATGTGACGTATTTAACATATAGTCCTCTGTTCCTCTCTCTTAGTTTTCAATGGGTCCAGCAAATCCTCCAAGGAGAAGGAACCTACTTCAAAACACAGAAGCAAAGAGGCCACACCAGGGAAGGAGAAGAACAGCGATCCCAGGGCTGAGAGCCGGAGGGAAGCGGCTGCTGCTCCCCACCCGCCGGCCACAAACACAGGCTCCTCAGCTAAAGGGCTCGCTGCTAACAGCCACCACCATGTTCTCCACAGATCGGCTCAGGACTTAAGGAAACAGGTAACTGCCAGGGCTCTCATTTGGCGTGCAGCCCCTGGCAAAGGTGTGTGCGGGCACTCAGGTCATGCCACTTCAGCAGTCTGTTTTAAAGGGCAGTTGGAAATTGAACCTTTGGGGTAAAAAAAAAGAATCAGAAAAAATAGTGTAGGGAAAAAATAGGCACCAAGACACTCGAGAGACCCAGAGAGAAACCTTACATAGCCGATAGGATGCAGGCCTGTGTCCTTTATTACGCCAGCTCAGTGTCCTCTCATACCAACTCATAGGCCCTAAGAACACTTCAGTCATCTCTGGGGGAAGCACCACCATGGCTGGGGTTCCGGGATCAGCTTTGACTTTGCAGGAGGCCGGGCCAGTGGGGAGCAGCAGCAGCTCTTCATCTCTGTGCTCCCTCAAGATAGATGAGGAAAGGCTGAGTTACTGTCATGTGGTTCATCCTTTAGGGCCAGTCTGGCCTGGGGAGCATGGAGAAACCAATTTATTTCCTTCCTTACTGACACTTCATTTTAAATACAGAACAGGTAGTTTGGATTATGTATAAACAGAGGCTGATCATTATGACATCTATGCCCCAGCCTAGTTGTTTTTAAATCCAGCTAACTAGCTACTTTTTAGGAGCAGGTCTCCAGCATCTCTTCCTTCTCAACATTCTAGAGCCATCTAGATTGCTGAGCATTTCTCATTTGCTGGGGTACTGCTAAGTCTTCTAGGTTCGAGGGAAGCCTTTGAGTACTGATCTATGAGGCCAAAGTGTGGGTATTTTTGAACTTTGCCCACCAGTAGGGGATAAAACTCCTGGGGAAAAATAAAGATTTGCTTATTCATACTACCCGACCCATTCAAGGCAGCCAACAACTAAGATCTTTCTGGTTATTTCCTGCCCAGTTTGGTTGGGGGTCTTCGTACTTCCATGGGGGTGTCTCTTTAAGGGTGCCCTTTCTGTTGTTGCTATTCACAGCTCTTATAAGCACAATTATTAAAATTGGAGGCCTGCCTCATCCTAGCAATTCTCTTAATCCTAAGAGAGAAGAGTAAGTGAGTTCATGTTCTGGGACTTCGATCCCAAAGCCTGATTATCCAGGTCACACACACAAGGCATTTCAGTAGCAAGGTTAGAATAATGACCTAAGGTCCTAGGGTTACTATTCCTTTACAGATGTAGTGAGCCATATGGATTTGGTGGACTGCTCTTAACAGCTCCATTTGATGTGAAGTTCTTCCTTCATCTCAAAGAATCTGTTTTCTAGAATGTAAAGGGGTATGATTGCATATCATTTTGTGGCAGGGAAGGGAGAATAATGTTATTTGATAGCATATTCTCCATGGTTTAGAAGAAAATAGTAATAGTGTAGAATGTCTTATTTTCATGGATTGTGGTCATTATATGGTCAGCTCTCTTTCACATACATTCTCCTGTCCCCTTTTCTCTTCTTCCCTCCCTTTCTCTCTTATATCTCTGCTTAATATCAAACTTCATTGCCGAGTTGTCCTTTCAGAGTTGCATTTACGACACTGGCACAGGTTTCTCAAGCATCTGCCAAATACGGGCTTTCACTATGTATGTGATGCAGATTTTAGTTGTGATGTTTGTGGAGTTGCTTGAAATGTTAAAGTATGCCTTAAATCATTCTGGCAAAGACAGCAATTACCAATACAGATGTCATCATGGATTGTGTGGTACTCAATCTCTCCCCATTTCACCTCCCATCACTAGGGGGCAACGATTAAAGCTTGATAATCCAGAGTACAGGTTCCTGACATCCATGGACTTGGGGGGGAGGGGGGGGAGGGGGTTGTGTGCTTTAAATCTTGATAGTTATATTTCATTATAATCATTTTGTTTTTAAGCATTTAAAGAAGGAAGGAGTCCATAGTTATCTGCAGTGGTGGAAGGCAGGAGATTTTATTGTCATTTTATTTTTTTATTGTTATTTAAAAAAAAAAAAAAAAGATAACCCTAGAAGTTAGAGGGAGCTTAATCTCCTAATCCTGTCTCTGACACTTTGACTATATAAGTAATCCTGTCTCCCTATTTCTTTTCAATTCGAACATGAGAAATAATTCTTAAAACATTGTGAGCATTTTGCCAAAACGATGCTGATAGAAGCTGATGATAACAACAGTGACAATAAAAAGAAATGACATCTGTCTGGTGTTTTAATGTTTGCAGAGCTCTTTAAATACTTTATCTCATACTGATTCCCTGGTCTAAATGAAGACCATTTTAACTGTCAGGTATTTACAGATGTAGGGATGTAGATTTAGAGTCAAACCTTTGCGAAATAAACGAGGTAGTGTATGTGGGTGTGTTGTGGGCACATGACAGGGTTGAAGCACAGAATTACAGGGAGATTTGCCCAACATCATAATATTTGGTGGTAGATATTAGGGTTCTAGAGGGAAGGCAATGACTTGTCAGGCCTCTACTTGCTAAATTTCATCAACTAGGATACTAAAATAGATTGCTGATAGCTTAAAAAAACTGAGTATGGGATGAGTTTTACATGCTCTAGAGGCCTAGTAGCCATACACTTCAGCTACAGGAATGTGAGAGTTTGGAGGGGAGACCTGTCTCATCCTCTGCTTCTTCTAGGAACTAAGATTTTATTTTGTTAGAGTCAAGTTAATACTGCTAGTCATAACAATAATGCTTTAATTGCCATTGATGCAGTATACACTTCCTCTCTTCAATGTTTTGGGTATGCTAGGTTCTTCACAATGGCACTAATGATGTTTTCCCTTCTGTTGCCCAAAATAGCACCTCATTTCAAGTGCAGTAACAACTTCAACAAGATTAAACAAATGAGCTTACACCTAGGAAAGGTTTGGAAAGAAAGAACAGATGTATACTTGGGATTAGATTTTTTACCTGAATGAAAATGTGGGCACCTTCAGTTAATTATATTGTGAAAGATGATTTGATAGGTATTTCTGCTTGGGCAGTGAGGTCCCTCTGTTTTCATTTGAAGCTTTCAAAACTGGGCAGGGGAAAAAAATGGAATTTTATCAGTCTTCCCTTTAGCAGACTGAGAAAGCTGCAAAAGAAGATGAAGTGATCTTTTTTCAAAGTTGAAAAAATAAATTTTTTTCAGGAAGATTAAAGTTAATGTAGAAGAGATTTTCCTGCTGGCTTTGGTTTTGCTAGCCAATGCAAACTTCCTCCCTTCAAAAAGTAATTTTTATTTTTCCTTGTATGAAAAGAGTAGGATTGAGAGGCACATGTAGGAATGCAATTGTAGAAAACTCAGCTGCACATGAAAGGGTTATTTATTTAGTCTTACACATATGCTTTACTTAGCAATCCTTGCATTTGGGATTTTCTGTGGTGATTGAAGGTAAAAGAGGCTACCAGAGGAAAAAAAAGAACTAATAATACTCTGCAGGTGCCTTGCTTTGGGTGAAGAGAATAAGGTTAAAACCTTAGTTCTAGACATTAGTTGAGAAAGGTTGATTTTGTTGTTGTTGAAACTTTAACATCTTTTTAAACGAAATTATCTCTTTGGGTAGCCAAGATCCCTAGCATATTTTCTTCTCTGTTGACTTTACATTCAGATTTTTTTGCAGTGGAGTGAGGAACAGAAACCCAAATTGGAAATAAAGGTGTAAAGCACCACAGGTCACCAAATGTTTTTCACTCTGGCTTATTCACTTGCTGGTTCTCTTTTGGCCATCATCGAAGAAATTCAGCTCAATGGTTCCCTCTAGTGGGATATGAAAGCACTATAAAATTCTTCTCTTAGAATGTACAAATTATTTTAGCCTACCTGCCTCACAGCAGTCTTGAGAGTATCAAACAATTTCCATTTATTTAGCCAAAAATAGCTTATAGATGTAACTTCATTGTACTTTTTAAAGACTCAGAATTATGAACATGTGTGTTTCTGTAATTAATTGCAATCCTATTCTGAATATACATAAAAATTGGAAGGGGTTACAGAGGTCATGTACTCGAACTAATCACATTGCCATATGTTGGGTGTTTTTTTAAAATGC